>NW_018127900.1:3684683-3691860 GCF_001952655.1 Monopterus albus
TCCCAAGCAGCACTGTGAGAAATACTTGAGCTACTTGTACACCACAGATCTTTGACTAGCACTTTGAAGTCATTACAAAATTTATTTCACAGGACTGTACAGCAGTCATTCCAGTATGCAGTAGTTTCATGCATTCTTATGGTGAGGCGATGGGAGAAAAGACTGGTTTTGCATGAAGGCTTTAGATCATGTACTTACACGTTGACAAATATGTTTCCTGTATCATTATGTGCACCATACAACTTCACATGGAAGGTGGGATCTGCACTGTCTGACTGTTTCCTGCCAAACACATGCATCTTCATCTGGTAGTGGTAGCCTTAAAAAGAAAACAAGTTGTTTGAGCCACTAAGTTGTGTGTAGTAGTAGATTACACACCTGCAACTGTGGAATCATAAAAGATGTCAAAGATAAACTGTATGTTAGAGCTGCTCATCAGTTTTACTCTAGAAAGTCAATAGTAGTAAAAGATCAAACTGGCTATAAAACATTTCCACATCATATCTTTATTACAACTCACCTCTGAAGGGAGTGTCAGCACGTGTCTTCAGGTACATTTTGCTAGTGTGCCTCTTGCGCATCTTTCTGGAGTTGTAGCCAATGTTGTTGCAGCGATTTTTGCGACAGCTGAGGCAGATGCCCTTCTTAAAACGATCGGGGCCGGTGCACTGGAAGGCAAAGCTCATGTGGTCCTTGTTCATTAAGGAGAGATCAAACAAGTGCACAGCACGCTCATGCTCACACTTCATCACTTCCATGAAATCTAAGGAAAGAGGAAGGCAGGTTAGATGGGCTATAGTTAATGATACACTGCAATATAGACCACTATATCACATCTTTGCTACTGTAGATGGTTACTGTATAAACAGACCAAACCAAATCATTTCTGCTGATGCGAGTAACCTGTTGGCTGCTGGTCTACAAAGAGCAGCCATTTCAAAAGCACTTACTACTAGCCACTGCCAACACTTCACTAAAAGCACAGCCAGGCTGCACTTCACCACTGTTGGGGTAGATGTCAATGTCCCCAATTGGCTGCTGAATCCCAATGCTCACACCCAGAGCCTCTCGAGTGTATGTGTGCAGAACGTCCACAAAGTCTGCATCATCTGGGGAGAGGCGCTTCTCATCCGTGACGCCCTCAAACATTGGCCCTGCCGGATCTAGTCCTATTACAAATAAAGTTCAGACAGAAGGTCAGGAAAATTATGCAGCACCACTTTGAGTGTTTAATGCCAAATTATGTTTCATTTAAGTTACCAGTGATTCTGCCGATGGTCCCTCGTACATACGTTCCTGCATAGCCGGCTACGTGAGCGCCTAAACTGTAGCCAATCAGGTGCACATTCTCTAGAGGCAGCTGCTGTTCATCCTGTTGGGGAAACAAAGTTACAATCAGCATCTGCCCTCAAACACTACACTGACAGTCCTTTCCATGCAAAAACACCTGCAATACCTGTCTCAGCTTATCTTTCTGAAATATTCTTTGTGTTTACAACTATGTGGCAGGATGATCACAAACAAATGGGGGAGCAGGTTTCATGTGTTTGCAGGTGCTCAGCTGCTCATGTCACCTTGGCAGGACAGCTCAGATCAGGTACCGCACATTAACTCATTTGTACAACAGCAAGAACTTAGGAGATCCATTTGTAAAGCCACCATTGCACATTGTCTTTATAAGAGCAAACCACACCATGGGTGACTGATAACATGTGAGAGCACTGTGATGTTCAGTGGGGTGTTAACTGGTTTAGTTCTATTATTTTCATATGCATAAGTAGTATCCCAAGTGGGGTGTTAACTGGTTTAGTTCTATTTTCATATGCCTAACTAGTATCCCAGAGGTGCATATGAATTCACTTTCAGTAGAACAGTTCCTGAGAGGAAACCAAGCTGCTTATCACAAAGGTTCGAGTAGAAATGACTACGCACCTGAAGCCAGTTAAGCATGGTGGCAATAGAAAGGCCAACAGTGTGGGTGTGGTTGACCGCATCAGGGTACAGCTGCTGAGCCATTGTCAACCAATCAACCACCACCACATTGGCTTCCCGTTCACGCTGCATCACTGCAGACACCAGCTTGTGCATCCAGCTTTCGAACATCCCACTCATCTAAGGGGGGGGAAGGATGACAATGATCAGTCATTCATTCTCAGACACCCAGTCTTCTCATATTCACATGATAAAGTCCAACAATCAAAAGGACTCCAGCTGAACAAACACTAACACCTGTTCAAAACGTGTGATCAAGTTGCATTTTGTTAAGAGGTAGGGACTGACTGCTAAAGGCAGAGATGTTAAGGTTTTAAGTTCATATGTACCGTCCAACCGTGGATGATAAAAATAGTCTTGGCTGTAGCATTGAAGCCACACTCCTCTAGACACTCCTTGTCCATCTGCAGGTAGCAGCCCTCCTGGTCCAGATCTAAACTCTTTCTCATGTTGTACTTGATGATGCCAAGGAGACGCTTGCTTTCTGTTGAGAATTCATCTAATCCACTGTCTTCACCTGAGGAAACACAAGCACAATGTCAATAAAATTGGGAGAAACCTCAGATTAATCTTTTCCTCCTGCTTACAGTCTATTAAGGGGGAAATGATTCAATTTCAAACAGTCCTGAAACCATTCAGCCATTAACATGCTTACGCAGCCAACATCTGATACAAAATACCAGTTAAGTGCACGTTGTGTGAGCAACATGTAGGCACAGGACTTGATTGAAATAAAGGATGGGTGGCGCGACAATGTCTTTCACGCAGCTGCACTTGGGAGCCCACAGAGATTATCCGAATCGGGCGCACTGCTCTCTTCAATTAATGATACAAGAAGCGTCTGGAAGCACTCAGGACGCGGACAGATTTTAAGAAAACATGTTGTAAGGGGTCATAAGACTGTCCAAACCAAAGTCATAGTTTGTTGGTCTCATAATTTTTTTACTCTTGAATAACTAACCAAATTAAAACCAGACTGGATTAACTCCGCCGCACAGAGCAGGATGTGAATTTAAATGACCTCCGCGCCCTGTGGTAGTGGGCCACGCACACCAGACTGATTTCAGCTGGGCAGTAAAACGCTGGTGAAACGGGAACTCAGCAGAACAGCTTTCCAAATAGGTCAGACGCGGCGCAGTGCGTCCTCCACTTCATGACGCCTACTACTCTCCCAAAAAGGACACGTCGCAGGCTTGTCAAATTAGTCCGTGCCCGTTTTTGTGGTTCGCTCTGCCCGCAGCACTTACTCGTGATTGTAATTTAATTGGGGTGTGAGGGATTTTGAGGTTTAAACTTATTAAATAAACGTACTTTTATAGATTTTCCCAATGCATGTTACCATATTTTACATACGGGGCGTTAGATTCTGACAGCTTCCTTGTGGCTGGGACAAATAAATGATGGTAAAGAATCAACAAACAAAGGTTTCCTACCTTTAAGAACAGCGTTTTCCCCCCGAGCGGAGAAGAGCGCAGCAGCATACTGCAGGAAAATCCACAGTAAACGGGTTTTATGATTCATTTGAAGGTGAAGGAATGAAAAGGTTCCTGAGAATAAAGACTTTTCTTTTGTTTGTATTGCTGGTGGCAGTGCGGTAAATAGGTTACTGAGTAGACAACAGGAGCCGGTGGTGCGCGCCGGTGGAAACACGGCTTATGAATGAATAAATCTGTATCAACTGTCTCATTAGAGTTTTAAATAGTTTCCCCCCTTTGAGTCATCTGATCATCGGCTGATCTATCGTGGATCTCATTGGTCAAGCCTCCATTTGTTTACGTTGAAGGCGTGGCAAAGCTGAATGAAGTTGTAGTAGCAGCCCGGCTTCTCACGTTGTGCGCTTGTGGAGTAGATCTGGCACATGGCGCTTTACAGCCTATCTAGTGTGCAGGCCTTACAGTTTTCTGTCTGGATTCAGACTGATAGTCGATAAACAGTCACTGAGCCTAAGACTGGCAGGAGGAGGACCCGATGGCTGCACTTGAATTGTTTTTAACAGTACAGTAATATGAACAATACAATCTCCCTCTGCTCATTATCATACGTAGGAAATCCCCACCCCCTCTGTGCCTCTGTTCAGACCCCTGTTGAGGGGGGAGGTGGGTGGGTGGGGGTGCCAAGGTTACCAAGCCATCAGCTTAGCTCTCTGCCAGGTACAGCTGATGAACCAGAGAATGGGTCTACTCGGATCTGAGGCTCTGCTACACCGGCTTCTCACGTTGTGCGCTTGTGGAGTAGGGGGGTAGGGAGAGGGTCAGTGTGTTTACTGGGTTACAGTCAGGACATAAACCCACTGAATTGTTAGGTGAATTTTATCTGTCACATTGTCACACAGCTGATGAAGGAAGAGAATGAGGATGTAAAATAACTTGTCCTATTTTTAACACAGGGCAAACATCCATGTATTAAAAACCCCATGCTTGTGATAACACAAGGTGCATGGCACTGCATTTTGAGAGGGCACTAGAGCTGAAATGATTAGATAATGCAGTGCAGTGTAGATGTAAAATCTATTCTGGTCATAGGCTAATTGCTTTGTGACCATCAGCGGTCTTGTTGTAACATCACCCCAGAATGTGTCTAATGAAAAACTGGACGATAATTGAAGTGATGATGCAAAGTACCATATTTCCCCTAGTACTATATTCAGTGAAGCCTGACTAATATAACATATATCATTTTCTTTACAGACTCACATAGTCACAAGCGACTGGAGTGAATAGGTTGGCTCTCACATTTACCTGAGGTCTATGCCAGTTTGGAGACTTTAAACTTGACTTGCATGTTGTTGAAGTATGAGTGTAAAACAGGGCATAGGGAAGTTCGCTGTGGGAAATACTTTTATTCTATTTTTGTGTATTGCCTTTTAATGCTTTGTCACCCTTATGTAACTTGTTTATTTTTAGACTAAGTGTTCTTTCTTTTAGCTTGATAGACTCCTTCCACTGGTTTGATTTTATGTCACACCCTCCTTTTATTTCTGTTCTTTTGTGAATGGCAGAAAGTGATGCTTTTCATAGGAAACTCAAGGACTCCTCAGTATCAGTCTGTAGGACAGGCCTTATGTCAGACATTGGATGTTACATTTGCTTCTTGTGAAGGGTAATTATTATTCTTTCCATCCACATACCTCAGCCAGCTGCCCAGTCTGAGTGTCAGTTTAATTCTTCACTATGCTGACAGGTCAAGGTCTGCCTGGCAAGACCTAACAACAAGGCACTGTGAAATATTGAAACAATTATCTATGCAGGTTGCTGTGTGAGGAGAGCAGAATGTAAAAATCTTCATCTAATGCATCCTGGTTCCAACCCATTCTTTTTAAAATAAACTTAAGGTATGAGCCATGAAATGTCTACAAGCCTTTGAGTTTGGTGAGTTTGATGTATTACATGATTTAGATGCCCCAGAATTATTAATTTGTGCTTAATGCAAAATCGTCTAAAAATCCAATTACTTCAATGATATTTAACATTTGGAAGCTATTTAATATGTGTACACCCTTCATTATGGTTCCTTAGAAATGAAGCCTTTTAAAAAATATATTTATTCTGCTTTGCATCTATTTCAACATTTTACTTGAGTAAAAGTAGATATGTATTAACATTAAAATTTATTTAAAATAAAATGTGTATCTCAGTCAGTGATATATTATTTTATATGATATTAGATTGCTATTATTGATACATCAATGCAGAAGCATCATTTTGTTGTAGCTGGTTGAGAGTTTAACTACTTTATATATAATAAGGTATTTTAATCCAGTGGTCCCTCACTTGGGATCAAATCCTTACAGTCCTTCCAAAGGGTCACAACATAAATATAAAGGGTTGTGAGATTGTAAGAAGGACAACAAAGCTTTGTGAACTGAATTTGTATTATTATTATTTTTGGAGTTGTACAGTCATGAAGCTAAACAGGAAAAGTCACGTAGCCAATGATGATACGTCAGCGCCACTGCGTGGCCAGAGGAGCGGGGCGCCAGACGGTGACACAGCAGGAGGCGGAGGGGGGCAGTGAGCCAGACAGGATCCTTCATGAGGGAAGAGGCCAGGGACAGTCAGCCAGCCCCGGCTTCTCTTCTCTTCACTAATATTATTCTATATTACAAACCAGGGAGCCCGAGTAGAGGGCTGCGTTAGTGTCCGTAGGATGTCCCGTCATGAGGGTAAGACCACAGCAGACTGAGCAGGTCGGGATTTGTGGGTAATAACGTTGACAGCGCAGCGCTAGCTAGCCGAGAATTTCTAGTTTTGCAGCTCACCTTAGCGAACTAACGTTAGCTAGTGTTAGCAGAAAGGTTGCAGTGTAATTTCGTGGGTCTGTATTACGGCGGTCAGAAAATTTGTATCTAGTCCAACTGACCTTGTAGTTGACGTTTATGTTTCAGACAACGTCTGACAGCAGTCAGCGTTAGTTACCAATACAACGCCGATAAATAAGCGGAAGACGCTAGTTAAGGGTAGCTAAGTGTGCTAGCTAGCATGCATGCTAACTGGTAATAGGGTGTAGGTTAACGAGTTGGGCAGACGAAACAAGAGAGCGGCGAATACACAGATGGTGTTGCAGGGTCGAAGCTTGTCACGTCCTTAATGTTGGCCAGTTTAAGCTTCCTTCCTGGTAAAAGCTGGCCTTTAGGTACTAACTCACATTTAGCAAACCACCAGTCACATCGCCCTTGTGGCCAACCTTGTTGGGCTTGAAGTTCATTGTTAGTGTTAATTAGACGTTAGCTGACATTGTCAATAGGTGCTTCAGCTCATCAACAGGTAAAAAGTTGAGCTAGGTAAAGTCTGCCAGAGCTGACTGTCTTATCGGCTAACATTTGAGCTAACGGTAGCTGGTTTATTTGTTAAGTGCATAGCCATCATCAAAGGTTAGTCAGGCCTGCGCGGCCTTTATTTTCTCTGCCTGTGTTGTTGTAAACTTTGCTGTCACTAGCCCTCATATTATTTGTCTCAAAGATGTAGCTTGCACGAGTTTATATATTTTTTGCTACTGCCATTAACGTAACAGAAACATCAAGTCGTCAGATGCGCAGCAAGATCAGACAGGCGGGGACTGAGCTTTTACAGGTTGCTAGCTATGAATGGAGATATAAGGCGGTTTAGGAGGACTGTTTTCATACAATACTGTCCTAGTCAATCAACAAACGTCAGCGGCGGGGGGGGGGTTCCAGGTGCACTTTCTG
>NW_018127900.1:3694567-3700683 GCF_001952655.1 Monopterus albus
GGCCCCACTTTGGGCACCCCTGATCTATGCCATTTGTCCTGTAGAGGGTTGCAGGGGGACGGGAGCCAGTTACATCTGACATTGGATGAGAGGTGGGGTACACCCTGGAGAGGTTGCCATTTTCTCACAGAACTGACACATAGAGACAGACAACCTTTCAGTTTAGTGTTGGTCGTCAACCTGACTGGAGAAATTCTTTGCAAACATGGGGAGAACATGCCAAATTTCGCACAGAAAGGCACTGGTTTGCCTCTAGGTTTGAACTCAGGTGACAGTGCTAACCACTGCATCACTATGCCTCCTCCCAAAACCTCAATAAAGCAAATATACTACCAAACCTACAAAATGCTTAAGTACATCAAGTGCCACAAAATGGAAACATTTGAGAATATCATGCAGTTTAGTACACTAGCACAACATCACAAGGGGTTGAATCAACTTTTGTCATAGTCTGCATTAAAACTTTACTGTATACAGATGTAACGTTTATTGCAGGACAGTCTTGTCAGATTGCATTATATTTTCAAGGTTCTTTGCTTAATTCCTTTTGTGGAACTTTATTATCCTTCAGTTATCAGGGATGTCTCAAACACAAAAATGTGGAGAAACTAGCTCAAAATGGAAAAATCCAGGGCATTTGCAGCATTTTTTTAGTCTATAGCAAGAAACCTAAATCTGACTCTGTAATCTTCCAATGAAAATGCTACTTTTCACCATCATATATCTTTGTATTTACAAGCATGTAGTTACCACTCTGTTAAAAATGTTGTATAATACTTTACTTTTTAAATAGACATGCTCTGAAGTTTTTTGCATTAAACAAAGTATGAAATTTGTATTCTTTGTAATTAACTGAATACAAGTATACTTCTCAGTTCATTTTGATTTGACTAAGGTAATTCCAGTTTGAACATCTAATGTAATGCTTAATAAGAACAAATATTAAATATCAATTGTATTTTTATATGATCTACATGTTTTTGATAAAATGATTCTTCCAAAATGATGAAACACTGTTATTAACTGTGCATTATCAGCATCTAACCTTTCCTTTTCCTTGTCATGTTTTATCTCCCTCTTCTTTCAGGCGTGAGCTGTGATGCATGTTTAAAAGGCAACTTCAGAGGTCGGCGATACAAATGTTTAATTTGCTACGACTACGATCTGTGCGCATCGTGCTATGAGAGCGGTGCAACCACGACTAGACACACCACAGAGCATCCCATGCAGTGTATATTAACTCGCGTTGACTTTGGTAAGTAGAGGTGATATTCACATCAGGCTAATTATGAGCAGAGTGCCTGTCCAGGTTGTGAAAATATGTGTGAATTGAGCCATATGAGCGGTCTGTTGTTGTGACTAATAATGTTTCGTAGCACTTTACCTTGGCAGATGGTGATAATCAGCTGACAACCAGGCAAGCCAATACAGATGTTGAGCACAGTGTATGAACATTTGCTGCATCTCTACATTTCAGCTCTAAAATTAACTCACAGTTTATCACCTGTGTCACTTGTGAGTCGGACATTATTTTAAGCTGAGTATCAACATTGAACTCTCAGCAAACATTATGACTTTATCTGCAAGAGAGGTTGTGTATGTGTGTGCATGTGATTGACCAGTTGCAAGATTGTCGTGGCACAGTATGCCAGAAACAAAGAATAAATAGCTTTGTAAACAAATGGTATTTTCAAACTTAGTGTTTTCTTTTACAGTGTATGTAAATATGGCACAGATGCCCAGAACTGGGATTTCTTGTCATGTTATAATCAACAAGATAAAGCCTTAATGCTGGAATCTCTGGAACCCTCCCATCAGTGTGTTTAATGAGCCTGGAGAATTAAAACTGTTTCAGTTGAGGTTATCTTGTGCTGGCACTGCCGTTTGCTTTCAGACAGGAAGGCTGCTCCCAAATGGTTTAGCGGTGATTCACTGACCCAGACAGCCTGAGGAGGTTTTGAGTGGCTTTTGGCTTTGTATAATCTGTACATAAAACATTTTGCTGTAGCGATGATCAGGACAGAAATAGTCCAATCCTAGTTGGACCATAGTGGTAAGTTCAGTTACTAAAAATGTGCTATGAAATTTAGAATAGTAATAAGATTTAGATTTTTATTTTGATTGAATGCACATAGTTTGTCTGCTTTTCAGTGACTGCTTCAGCCATTTCTTTTATGCATTGGTGCTGTGAAATATGTTTGTATTCAGCCTTTCACACATTGGAAATGCAATCTGCTGGAAAAAATAAACTGTTGCAGAGAATACAGCAGAAGGTGCAAGCTGACATACAAGTCCTCATTTTTATGGCTGTTTTTTTGTGTGTTCCACCAACTGAACCAACAGTTTTATTGTGGTTTTCTTTTATTTAGATACAAATGCACCTAATTTTAATGGTAGAATCGAACAAATTGTTAGTGTTTTGATGGAAGGGAATGACACAAAGCGGTCACGAGAGCCAAATGCTAGATTTTTTTTATTTTTTTTTCTCTTTTAAATGGACTCTTGTAATATTCCCAACTGGCAGGTTTTTGCTGTTGCTGCTGCTGTTTTTTTTTTTGCTGTAGTTGTGCTTTTTATACAAGCTAGGTGCTTTTATATGCAGTAGCATTTCTTTAAAGGTGCATTAATCAGTGTCATAATAGTAACAGTGATGATGTGTAATGTGGAAATGGCTCACTCATACTGACAAACCGACAGTTATCGTCAGACTCTGCAGACTCACTCAGCTCTGTGGAATTCATTCTTTCTGTTTCAGTTTTTATGACCTGCAAGTGGTACTTGTTTGGTTTGGTCTCTCAGCTGTCATCAGCATTTAAAGCCTTACCTGCCCAGCACCAGATTGCAGCCAGACGAAGGTGGTGGCTAGATGGTGGTCATAGTGGTGCTATTATCAACTAAAGAACTAGGAAGTTCCCCCAAAAGCTGAAAGAGATTGCAGCCAGACGAAGGTGGTGGCTAGTTGGTGGTCATAGCGGTGCTATTATCAACTAAAGAACAAGGAAGTTCCCCCAAAAGTTGAAAGACATGAAAACATAGCTTGTAGGAAAGTGAAAATTCCACATAGTTTATCAGGTGGACAGAGACTAATGCTGGTGCTCTGTATCGGTTAACATGGTTATGAACACTACAGTGTTAGTGTTGGCATTTGCTTTGGACAACTCCAGGTGGTTATAAAACACACACTTAATGCAGTTTTAGGTAATGCTGTCAGAAAAGCAAGATGCTACACTGTCATTAAATAGACTGCTGGAATAGGTTAGCTGTGGCTGCAGGCAGTAGTTTATGTGCATAGGCTAGGAATTGTTTCCTGTAACGTGACAAAGATAAACATTACTGTGGTTAATGGGGAAGCATCTCATCAACTTAACTTGTCTGAACTGACCTCATTTAATAATTAATCTTGTCCAAACAGTCTTTAATGTAACTTTATATGCAGTTACATCCTGGTAAAATATGCATTTTGAAGATTTAACCATCTATTATTGTCGGACACTTTTCACCAGTGTCCACACTCTTGAGTTTGTGATTTTTCTATCATGTGAGTAACACTGCAGTGGGTTAAAACATATTAAAACACCGAATGCCATGTCAATCTCAATTCCTCTCCAGACCTGTACTACGGTGGAGAAGCGTTCTCAGTGGATCAGCCCCAGGCCTTCACATGTCCCTACTGTGGCAGGATGGGCTACACAGAAATCTCCTTGCAGGAGCACGTGGCTGCAGAGCACACAGAGACCTCCACAGAAGTGGTTAGTTGATGCTGAATTACATACACAGTACATCTGTTAGACCTTGATGAAATGTTTGTACAGATCTTAACACCTGGAAATATTTTTGTTTGTGTTCATTTTCTCAGCACACCTTAGAAATTTTTCTCAGTTGAGTAAATTGATTCATTGTCTGAGAACGTCTTTCAAATTGAGCACTGTTGGTGCTGATAGTGTGCTGTTAACACCTTATTTATTGTCTTGTTTCATAATGTCACAATCCAAGTGAAGTCAGGTAGACTGTAGCTACTTAGTTTTTCTTTTTGACAGCAGGAAACAGTGTTTAACTGCTGAGAAATACTTTCATGAACCTATGAGGCCATGTACTATACACTTTGCATGCCAGCTGACCTTTGTCCAGTGCATGATATTTTAGATTTTGCAATTCTTCCACACAGCTTCTAATTTTCATTTTAAAAGCAAATATGAATCAACTGCAGATTATTCAAACTTGATGAGAGAGGTCCAGATCATTATGATGATGCGTGAATGGAGTTGTCTGCCTTTGTGGTCCATTTTGAAATTGTTTTTGCTTAGTCAAGGCCAAATCTATTTCCACAGTGTGAACAGAGCCTTTAAGATAGAAGAGTTGCAACACTGAGGGGTCAAAAAACGGCAGCAGGTCACCTGATTCATGTAGCTTCAAATAGTTCCTAACAGTTGATTCAGATCCACTGTTTTCTAGAGGGAACAGTGGGATTTCTCAGCAAATTATGACTTTTAATGACTTGTACAGCATTGCAAACCATTTCTCTGTTCTGTTGTTGTTGATGGCTAATTTAACTCATTAGCTTGGTACCAAATTTTTTCAAAGTGACGATATTTGAGAGACAGTCATAAGGTTGCAAAACACGTTTTGACATGTCACTGATTTTAATATGTCAAGTATAATTACCGCTGTTGATTTGAACTTCTTACTTTAAGATAGCAGCCACATTTTAATATTGCGAGATCTCATCACACCCCTAGTCATAACTCGTAGCTGACCTGAAGCAGTGTAGGTAAGGTGTTGTCGGTTGGTGAGAAAATGATGGTCAGGGCAGCCACTTATTGTCTTAATGTGTGAAAATGACCTTGTAGGTCATGAAGTATTGTTTTGGTTTGTTACGTTATACTAATAATTTGTGCTGGCCTTTATGGCAATAAATTATTGTTCTTTGAATTGAAAAAGGATGTTTTCAAAAAAAGTAACTTTGATTTTCCAACAACAAACCCAAAACCAAATGGTACAGCAGCACAGCTCATGTCATTTAGTTTGTCAGCTTACTAACCAGTAAATTAACTCAAACTGTCCAAGTCAATTTGTGCATTCTCATCCTGGTTGTTGTCGTTATAACATGCTCAGCATAGAGCTGCAGCTTTTTCTCTTCAGGTTTAAATGCGGCAGTTGCACAGGAGATATTTACCAGTCTGTTTGCTCAAGAGGACTCTGGGCCAACTGGTGGATGTCAAATGTGTGCTGATATTGATGTGTACACTCTCTCTTCCTATCCTTTAGATCTGCCCCATATGTGCAGCACTGCCAGGTGGCGACCCAAATCATGTGACAGATGACTTTGCTGCTCATCTCACACTTGAACACAGAGCACCAAGAGACTTGATATCCTTTTCAAATAGAAGTCCCGCCTCCACAGACATGACAAGAACAATAGTGACTGTAAAAAAAAGAATTTGTGCATCAGTCACAGAAGCAGATATTTCAAGGTTTCTGTGTGGAACCTACTCGGGTAGTTATGCTAAGTAAATGAAGTGATACAGTTTTTGTTTAAAACTAAATATGTCTCATGTCACTGTGATATAATTGAGGGACTGGTGTCAAGGGAAAGGAGGAGGAATGTTTTCCTTGAATGTGAGGACTGCAAACTGAAACCACACATTCATGTGTGATGTAGATTGAATCAACCCAATAGGAAAGACAGTGCCTAAAGCAGAGGACAGTTATCTTAAAGCTGAGGACAGGCTCATCTTATCTGTTAATTATTTTGGAATCTCTGTAGAACTTGAGGCTCAGCTGAAGTTTGTCATTTACAGTGGGTACGGAAAGTATTCAGACCCCCTTAAATTTTTCACTCTTTGTTATATTGCAGCCATATGCTAAAATCATTTAAGTTCATTTTTTTCCTCATTAATGTACACACAGCACCCCATATTGACAGAAAAACACAGAATTTTTGACATTTTTGCAGATTAAAAAAGAAAAACTGAAATATCACATGGTCATAAGTATTCAGACCCTTTGCTGTGACACTCATATATTTAACTTAGGTGCTGTCCATTTCTGCTGATCATCCCTGAGATGGTTCTACACCTTCATTTGAGTCCAGCTGTGTTTGATTATACTGATTGAAC
>NW_018127900.1:3701704-3723330 GCF_001952655.1 Monopterus albus
AATGACATTAAATGATTTTAGCATATGGCTGCAATATAACAAAGAGTGAAAAATTTAAGGGGGTCTGAATACTTTTCGTACCCACTGTATATTTGAGTACTCATCCCCTTCATTCCTTTGAGGCTGAAAATGTAGTTCATATAACCTACAGTATATGTGATTTTGAGAGTATTTTCTGTCAACATAGGAATTAATTTTAGTTCATTATCAAATTGTGTGAAAGGTTGAAAAGCGTCATCTGCTTTAGTCTGTCTAGAACCAGCTGGAGTACAGACTCAGGTGACAGCAGTCTGCCCGTCTATTTTTAGAGCACTTTGAATAATTGTCATGGAGGAAAAAGATGCAAAAATATGGTTAAATGAAATGCAGAACATGTGCATACAAGCTCTACAGCATAGGGCCATAGCTTCAGTGCGGTGTGCATTTGTTCAT
This sequence comes from Monopterus albus, assembly GCF_001952655.1. Lineage (NCBI taxonomy): Eukaryota > Metazoa > Chordata > Actinopteri > Synbranchiformes > Synbranchidae > Monopterus > Monopterus albus. The sequence goes on from NW_018127900.1 coordinate 3,702,137, forward strand.
AGTGACATGAGAACACCATGCAAATATACAGTAGCATGATATGCCTGGAAGTATAATCAGAAAAGACCAGTAAGGAAAATGTGCTGTAATACTGTTTTGACATGTTCCTTAATGAGCAGTTTTCACGATGAGTCCAGTGGGGTGCGGCATGTGAGGAGGATGTTTCATCCTGGCCGTGGACTAGGGGGTCCGCGAGCACGTAGGTCGAACATGCACTTCACCAGCAGTACCACTGGGGGGCTCTCCACCAGTCAGAGCTCCTCACAGAGCTCAAACTACAGCAGAGAGGCCATGGACCCCATAGCAGGTCAGACCCACAACACGCACATGCTGACATGTAGAACAAAAGATGCGGAGCCCAATGTGTTCTTCTCACACATACAGCCAGCGTAGCATAGACAGTACACATGCCTGGTCCACATGTCGGTGTTCAAAACCTTTGCTGTGGTCACTTCTTTTTTTCACCCTGTGACAAATTTTAATCCAGTTTAGCGCTTGGTACTTGTCAGATCCTGCTGAGCCATAATGAGGATCCCTACTCAGTCTGTCTCACTAACAGGGCAGCAGCCTTCTCTATAATGACCCCACTGTACCTGCTTGGTTGCTGATCAAAACTGGTGGAGGCTTAGCCTAAAACTCAAACTGCTTACGGTCTTACTGTACTGTACGTGTGTGTGTCTTTGAGTTGCAGAGCACATGCTGGGCAGCAGTGCTACTATACTAGAGTTTTACTTCTGTGACAGCATAGCTTAGAAATGCTAGTTTTTAGGGATGAACATTCTGTCAAAGATGTTAAAGATGTTTTCATGAATGGATGCTGTCTGGTAATATGGTCAAGACTCTTTATATTAACCATTGTTAATAGTTGGAGTGGAGGCAGTGCAGGATACTAAGAGTTAGTCTTGGGAAAACTGAAGTAAAGGGGTAGAAGTACAGTATATTGAAAACGCTGAGAATCCAAAGTATGCCACAGCTATTCTAAAAGTACTAGGTGTCTACTCAGGCATGTTGCTACTTGTACTGTCATCTAATTGTTGCTTTTGACATTTAATTGTTAACTATCTGTGTGCACTGCATTAAGCACTTTGAATGCGTTTGGGTATGAAAATGTGCTATATAAAGTTGCCTTGCCTAGTTGAACAAAGCTCCTTGCTTCTTGTGATAATTATCATTTCTAACATTAAGCCCTTGTCCTCATCATCATGTTCCTCCAGAGCTTCTGTCGCAGTTGTCAGGGGTGCGGCGTTCGGCGGGTGGCCAGCTCAGTTCAGGCCCCTCGGCCTCACAGCTTCAACAGCTACAGATGCAACTCCAGTTAGAGCGTCAGCAGGCCCAGGCAGCGCGTCAGCAGCTGGAGACAGCTCGAAATGCCACTCGGGGCGGTGGCCGAGCCAATGCAATCCTCAACACCAATTCAGCCGCCACAAACCCCACCCCCAGCGCCAACCACAATACTAACCCCAGCCCTAACCCAGGTCCACCCGAGTCCAACACACAGCATACTGCACATAGCTCCCAGTTTCTACTCAGCAGGTAGGGCTTTTGCTCTTAATCCCCAAACTCCCTCTCCACTCAAGTGTTTTGCTTTTTGCTTCATCTCTTCTCTTGGGTGTTTGACCTTCACCTTAAAGGTTAAGGTCTGCTTTTGTTGTTTTCACCTATGGTCTCTGGACATTGTCCATAGTTTCTCTTTCACACCTGTATCGGACATTTGTTTGTAGCTAAATTCAGAGTTGCAGTGCATGTCTGAAGAGGCATTGCTAGTGTCAAACTTGACACATGTGACTCTGCACAGTCAAACAGCCAAGAGAAAAAAACAAGTAGAACACTTTTTTTGAGCAGAGGGGGACTTTGATGAAAAGTCTGCAGACAATTTTTTTTTGTCACCTGATTATTTATGCAGATGATCAGCTGTTACACTGTCCTCACCCCTTTGTCTCATTATCCATTCCACTGTTCGTTCTCTCTCATGCAGGCTGAGCGAACCGCGGCTGTCTGAGGCAGAGAGGCAGGCGTGCGAGGCCCAGTGGGCCGACAGGAGCCTATTTGTGACGGAGCTGCTGCTGTCTACACTGCTGCCTGACGAGGCTGCCTTGGCCTCTTCCTCCGAGGATGAGGACGACTGTCACAGCTCATTGCGGAATTTTGCCGACTTCAAGGCCATGGGCTGTGTTGAGGTCATGACCTTGGACGTGGCTCTGGAGAACCTCAACCTCAAGGAGACGACCCCGACTACCAAGACGACGAAAACGACAACTAAACCTGCGCCAACGAAGAAAGAGCCTCCTGCGCCGCCCCTTTGATGACATGGCCTCTTCCTCCCCCCCCCCCCAGCCACCATTGTTACTGGCTGACTGCTGAGTCAGTCCAAGTGCCAATGGATGACAAAAAAAAAAAGACTGCAGTTATTTTTGGCCTTTTTTTTTTTTTCTCAGTGATTGTCATTTCAGCTCTGTCGCTCCCTACTCGACCCCATGTTTATTACTTTGTGTACATTGAATAAAAGTAGTGAGACGAGAGAATGTGAAAGCAAGCAAGCGTGATGGGTGCGTGAGAGAAAGAAAACTATATAAATATATAATAGAAAAATCTATATTAAAATTGATAATCAATTCCTCATAACCCGTGTTTCCTCTAGCAGATGAGCAAAGCGTAGTTAGCTGTTTAAGAGACAAACACGCCACCCATTCATCCAGGGAGGAGGCAGACACAAACCTCTCCGGCAAAAACGCTGCTGTGTATTTATATTAATTAAAGAAGTGCTTGGATGGTTTACTACAACATAAGCATGAGCTTAAATCACCATGTGCCCATTTTTAACTGCACAGTCACTAGACGGGGAAGTCGCTCTTTTGTTCAGACACCTGAGTATAACTGTAAATGAATGGTGCTGAGTGCCACGCCACTGGCATTTCTGCAACATACACGCAAAGACTGACGGTTGTCGCTCTGTTTCATTTATGTCCAGTCTCCAGCCCCCCCTCTCCCTTTTGTGACATCACCTGTTGTGGGTCACATGACCTTGCTTTATATCAACTATGGGCACTTTAGTTTGGTATTGCATATCCAGTGTCCATTTGTGTACACTACAGATGCTCTACATAAAGGCGATACACGACTTGGAGGCAAACTCTTGTGACCATTTTCAGGCCTTTTCTAACGTGGAAGATAGACAACCCTGGTCTTCATATGGTTGCCCCCCCCCACCCCCCTTGCTGTCTTGCTTTTATTGAAAACCAGATACTTCTTTATTAAGCTTCCCTGATCTGAAATGAATCTTCTCTCCATTGCTCATGAATGCAAAGATTACTCATGTGACTTGAAGGACAGAATCCTGTATTGCTCTTTCCATTAATTTCTTTCAGTCAAAAAGATCTTTTTATGCCTCCACTGCTACCTGAAGAAATGCAGTGTATGTTTTTGGCTCAGCGAATAAGCCAAATCACAGGGTAAACCTTTCAGTTTGGAGGACAATAAAAATGTTTTGGATGGAAATGAATTAATCCAACCCTGCTCTCTGGTTTTTGTTTTTACTTTTTTCTCCTCCATTGCTAACTTCCTGGTGAGCATGTACAGCATATGCTAAAAATAAACACTTACCTTACAGGTCAAGTTCAATCTCAATTAGTCTTGTCATCTCCTGATGCATGTCCTCGTTCACAGCGGCAGTGCAACATCAGATCAACACACTAGACTAAAACAACAACAAAAAAAAACAAAAACAAAGTAAAGGTCTTATTGAAGTTGACAAGGTTTCAGACTAAAACCTACAAGCTGTATCTTACTCTAGTGGTTTAGCAGCGCACTCCTTCAACAGTAGCACAATCACAATAGATTAAAGTATCAGAAGATCACAGGCATAGTTCCAGTTTTAGACAAGCAGACTGAGTTTCACGTCAGGTGACAGACTGGTGAGACTACTCTATTAAAAGTAAAAGTGTATTGAAAATGTTAAATAGAAATACACCATCCAGCCATAACATTATGACTAGAGTGATTTTGACTAAGGGTCAAACTGATGGCTGTCGACTGAATTGGAGCATCTCCCACGCTGCAGGTGTTGTGTGTTCCTGAGCTGCAGTGGTTAGTACCTACCAACAGTGTCTAAGGAAGGACAGACAGTGAAGCAGAGATAGGGTCATGGACACCCAAGGCTCCCTGATGATGAGGCTGACCTACTGGAGATTCAACTTTTAAATGTCATTCATCCTTTTGCCAGATTCAATTTTGCTTGAATCGTTGTTAAAAATGGTCAAACATGAGAAAAACAGTACCTACCAACAGTGTAAGAGAAACATTCAGCAGCTATAGTGGTGATATTACATCTAAAGTGGGGAGGCTTTTGAATTTGTCTAACAAAATTAACTAACTCGTCCTCACGACCACAGTTTTCACTCCTTTTACATAAGACTTTTACTGAATGTCGACATCTGTGCTCTTCCTGGCAGACGGATGCACAGGAAACGGCAGAGAGACAGGCGGCAACCACCTGCCGCATTGGCTCCTGTGTACACAGTGTTAGGCAGGTGGCTTTCATTGTGGCTGATCAGTGCAGGGGGTTCATGTAATTCTTAGGCTTTGTGAACATTCTGTGTAACAAAATAATCAAAAATGAAAGATCAAGATCCACCTACTTGTTTTTATTTTGGTGTTTAGAATCTCTCATTCTTCTTATTTTGAAGGCATCTCCCCACTTGTCTCTGGCACAAAATGGATCCTGGATCATCAGTCTCAGTATGTATGCCTAGAAAAAGCTGGGACAAAGTTATTTGTTGATGGATAATACAAACGATAAAGAGACTAGATTTCTCACCTAAAACATACTCCAGGTTTAATAACCATGAGTTTAATAACATGGTTGAAAACCAGCTTTGTAGCAGAAGAAAAAGATGCTGTTAACTTGCAGCTGAACTTTCGCAACATGTTGAAATCTCGAGTTTTTGATGGAGATCTGATGTTCTGTCTTTAATAAGTGAACCAAAAGGCATATGACAAACAGATGTAAAGATTTTAATTTAAGCAACCATTCATTTCAGCAAAGTGCATGGTTCAGATTCTCTCTGCATGAGAGCAGTCAGCTTTAAATGGCTGTGAATAGTTGTCAGTAAAATAGAAAATTACAGAAACTACACAGAATGATTAAAGGTCAAATGTAAACTGGATATCAAAGACAGCAGAGGAGGATGGCATGAAAAAAAAAACAGCTGTATTAATTATTTGGAATGACAACCTATAGCTTATCTCTTACATTTTTAAAAATCATTTTATATTTTACATAAAAGTGAGAAAAGTGACAATAGCAGCAGCAACACTTGATCACAGCTGTAGGTCTGCCGTCAATTAAGATGGATACAGGAACCATAATTAAAAGGATCAAGATGAACAAACACTGTTGATAAAGTGTGTCTGTGTTACTGAAACCCTGCAAACCCCCAAGTGGAGGGAGGTTCTGGTTTCCACTCTTGTTGGTCACTGATTTGACCAACATGAAATGGAAACCATTATCCCCCAAACCAGCATCTCTCTGTGTTACTGTAGAGATATTTTAAATGAAACCCAGCACAGACCACAGCGCTGGGAACTCAGCGTGTGATCTGTGCCAAGTCATTGAATTATTATCTGAGCTCTAAGCTGTAAATAACAGCAGCCTGAAAAGATCTGGCAGATTCATTAGGCCTTTAATGAGATCGTTGCTGTAGGAAACCAAATGCATGCAAAGGGGAAATAAGCAGACACTGCTGTAGGAAACCAAATGCATGCAAAGTGAGGGGAAATAAGCAGATAACCATGGCAATAAATGTCTTTTGGGCACAATATGTTGCAGATATACAGTTACAAAATGAAAAAATAATGTAACTGTTGCCGTCTTAAACATTATGTTATCAAGAACAATTAAAGAATACAGCACCTACGGTATACTTCAATAATGAGGCTGTAAAACTTAAAATAGAATTAGTGTTGAGATGTTCTTGTTCAGGTTCATAGCACCATGAAGGAGAATTTCACAATGGTGAAGATAGGATATACTGCTACATCTGCAGTGAGTGAGGTTTTGAATGAGTTGAAAATTATTGCATTCCGCTTTTATTTAGTTTTTGCATCCCAACTTTGTCAGAAATGGGATTGTAGTCCTGGCAAAACTGTACCCAAATTGAGAATCATTCAACTATATCATTTTGTGTGTACAGTGTGAATGTATGCCACAAAGCAAGGGCTTTCAGCCAAATAGGACCCAGGGACCACCGCTCTGAGAAGTAACCTGAAGACCACTGCTGTGGTGTGGACAGACCGGAGGGATACTATTTTAATCCTGCAAGTCACCTAGGAGTTTCTAATTTAATTTGATATACTTGCATGAATTTGATTCACAAAGAACATGTAATATATGGAAGTGTTTAAAATAGTGCTGTCAATCGATTAAAATATCCAGTCGCGATTAATCATGATTGTCCATAGTTAATGCACAATTAATCTCTTTTTAAAAATCTGTTCTAAACAGTACATTTATTCAAATACTACACTTAAGTACAATTTTGAGGTATCTGTACTTGAGTATTTTCATTTTCTGTTACTTCATACTTTGACTTTACTATTTTTGAGGGGAAAAATGGTACATTTTACTCCACTACATTTGATAACTTTAGTTACTTATGAGAACCAGATTAATACAGTATAATCTATAAGACCTCACTGATCGAAGGTGGATCATTCAAAATCTACCCAGCACCAATTCAAATTAAATGCATACAAGATAAAACTAGTCCCCCTTTACCAACAATAAGTGTGGCATACATAATAATACAATAACCTGATCTACAAGAATGTGAAATGTGCCATTCTGCATAATGACTACTTTTACTATTAGTACTTTGTTTCGATGCGAATACTTTTGTGCTTTTACCCAAATAACATTTTGAAAGCAGGACTTGTAACGATATTTTTACACAGTTGTATTGGTACTATTAAGTAAAGGATCTAAGTACTTCTTCCATCACTGGTTCTAAATGCACCTTAAAAGGGACCCGAGGTAACTGATTACTGGGAATAGTCCATTAGACTCCAGTGAGTGCAACCACGTTTGTCTGTTCCAACGCCTCCTTCACTTTGGCTTCCACATCTTCATACAAGTTGTGCATCTTGGTTACAGCGGTGGCTCTCGAAGGCAATTCTATGGATGTGATGCCAATTATTTCAAGCAGACCCTCGTCCTCCACAATGTTAGTTGGCCTGCGAGCTGTAGCCATTCATTTAGCTATTGCTGTTGAAAGTGTGCTGTTTCTAGAGCTGTCCAGGCATCTCTGGTGCAAACTATCCAGCATGGTTTGCCTTTGGCGAGGGTCTGGAGGGCTCTCTGCATTGGCAGTGTGCTTTGCCAGCAAGTGGTATTTGAGACTATGTACTCCAATGGTAATTCAATTCACAGACAGTAAATGCAAATAACTTTTGTTTTGTCAAGGAAACCATTTGGCAGGGCTTTGAAACTGAACTTGCAGTCCAAAAGATCCTTTTGTTTATCCATTACTGCTGCCCCCTCAAAGAATGTGCGTGATAATCACGTGCAGAAAAAAAATTATGCAGGGTTAATGAGAATTTGCATGATCTCATTATTATCGCGTCAAGTTTGACAGTCCTAGTTGGAGAAAAACAAAAACAAAATTCCTACAGTGAAAGTAAAGGGACCCACCTGCAATGCCTTCACAGACCACCTGTGGGCCATGGACCACTGGTTGAAAATCCATACCACAAAGCAATAAAATTCAGTTATAAACATTGGAAAACACATCTTACCAAAAAATAAGACACAAACTCGATGAAATTTAGGTATTCTTTGTAATTTTAATTCCCATAATTTAGTTTAAATGCAGACATTTTTTCACTAAAATCTTAAAACATTACAGTACGATAGATGCAAATCAGAAGAGCTTTAAGGTTTCATAAAAGCAGGCTACAGTTTCTTATGAATTTTTCTTTTTTTTTAAAAATGATTTACGTGGGGTTTTTCCCCACTTGTGAGGGACTGGACAGTTAAATAGCAATAAACAGTAAAAAGACAACACAGAGCTGTAAAAGCCTGCAGGCCGGCCAAGGAGCACATTATAAAACAGACCAGAAAACTAGAGACAGCAAGCCACATCCAGATGGAGGTCTGAACTAATGCCCCTCCACCTCTGTGAGGTGGTGCTAGTTCCACACAAACAGGAGAGGGCGCTATTACACCAGGGCAGGTAGAGCTACACAACCACGGAGTGACAGCAACGTAGTAGCACCCTCACAAGGAACAGCTTGTAGTGCACATTCAGGGAGAAATGGTACGTTCTGTTTTCTCCAGTCTCTTCAAACATACAACACAGTTAAAATGCAGTAGAAGCAAAGTAACTCCCTCAATGGCAATTACACCACTCCACAGTGATCAACTGCAGTCGCTCTCTAGGGGGAGGGAAGTGTCAGACTACGCCATCTAGTGGCTGTGTTCATACCCAACTTTTTTTTTTATTATTACTGGCTGTTGGGATACAATATGAAGAAAGAGCGTATCCAGAAATGTTTTGCTTTGGTTCAGTGAAGTCTAATTGATATGATAATTAACCCGGGTCAGGTCTGGCTCAAAGACCCCGAAAACGCATTTTCTCAATTAGCTTTTTATTATGAGAAACTGTGTCCTCCATGAGCACAACTTTCTGCCCACACCAGACATTCCTGTATTTGTGTTTCAGTCTGTGATTTACAGGTTTGAAGCTGGCGTGACTAAGCTGGAAAAAGGAAATGTGTCATTTCAGTCACCAATGAGGATGTGCCTTGTCAATTTAGCAACATTTGAATCAGAGTTGATGACAGCTGTACGATTCTTTGCTGAAGCAGTTTTTGTAAGTGTTAAACTTCGTTTTCGTTTTTTCCCATTAATTGTTGTGAGTAATTTCATGGTAGCCCTGCGATGGATTCCCACAGTCCAAAGACATGCAGCTTAGGTTGATTGGTGTCTCTAAATTGCCCATAGGAGTGCATGTGCGTGGGTGTGGTTGTTCGTCTATGTGTTAGCCCTGCGATGGACTGGCGACCTGCCCAGGGTGTACCCCGCCTTCGCCTGATTGCTGGCCGGGATTGGCTCTGGCCCCCCCCCCGTGACCCCGCTCAGGGAACAAACGGTAGAACATGAATAATTTCATGGTCTTTTAATGTTAGAGAAATTCAGTTAAATTTGAAATTACGTTTTCGGGGCTTTAACTTCTAAAAAGCATTGCTGCCTCGATATTTCCTGTGTTTTTCTTAATTAAAATTTGAGCCAAAGATTAAGCTTCATTTCAGACGCTGCCCCCAGCGTGGTGATTTTCACTTTCCCTCCCCATCTTGAGCAGTGCATCCCTTTTGGCCGTTCAGGACTGAGAATGCATAGAAAAATAAATGTGTGAGTTACAAAGGGGGCTGCAGAGCACGTTGTTGACACAGATATCTAAAGCCTGCATGCCGACCTCTGACCATTTACAAATAAACCTCATAATTCAACATGGGCAAAGTGGCTTCAGTCATATGATGAAAGCTTATCAGTCTTCTAAAAATGCTGGAACATAGTTACTGGGATTTTGTTCATATTCTTGTTAAAAGAGGTGCTACTATGGTAACAAGTGAACACCTCATTATTTTAACCAGGCATGAAATAAAAGATTATTTTGCTGGTCAACAGCAGCAGCTACTGTGAGGTTAGAATTGTGCTCTTAAGACTCAGTGGAGCCATAGTTATTGAATGCTAACAAAAACCAGATGTTTAATCAGGGTTAAAATGTCATAAGATGGACCTAAAGCAGTAGGCCACCTGCCTATCTTAATACAGCGCATCAGCTTTTTATGGCTTTCCTGAAGATAAAAGCATAAAACTGAATTCATAAGCAAGAGAACTCTGTGTAGCTGACATTACTATGTGATTCTTCTCCTCCTGTGCTTCTGTTACAATATTCTTTGAGTAAATATACCATTATCTCACAGCTGTCACTTGTGGCTACAGTATGAGAATTGGCCGTTACATAGTTGCTTTAACAACAACGGGGAAAAATCTGGTTTCCTACAAGCTGAAGATCTCTGATGTTCTAGGAAACGAGGCCAAACATCTTGTGCATCATGAGATTAGCACTGCTCCTGTACAGAGACTGTGCAGCCCCCTGTGCAACACAACATTTGGCAGAATAAAAGAATTGATGAGCTATAAGAGTGGTCACCTGGCAAAACAATGATACAAATGTCCATACAGTCCAGTTTTCTGTTACCAAAATTAAACTTTCTCTACTACTCAGATTTTGCCTTCAGTCAGTACTCATCCTGGTTTTAACAAGATGCCGTCCTGCTCCCACAGCTCATGATCAAAGCAGTAGGGAAACAAAATTACAAAGTGTTTTCATCTACAATTCAAAAATAAAAATGGTAATTTAAAAATCTGATCTACTGGCAACTGACACGTTAGTATACATGTTAGAAGGACACAGGCTCTGAGGAAGTGTAGCACATGGCATTGGCACAGTGAGACGCCCTGTAACAAGACCATCTCAGTGTCACTGTGATCTTAGAACAACTAGTCCCCGTTTACCAACTTCCCCATCAAACCCGAGATGAATCTCCCAAAGGGTCTGGAAGCTCACCCAGGTTAAAACTCAGATATGGTAGAAAAATATATAGTCAATGAAATTTCTCTAGTTCTCATCTTCATTACTGAACTGCACCCATACATGTAGTGTTAATGCATCGTAGTAGCAGTGTAAAGTGACAGGGCTGATGAGTAGAACTACTACTAATACTACAAATAAAACGAAAATCAAGTCATCGCACATACACTTGCTCTCACTCGTGCCCTCTCGCTCTCTACTTTGTTTTTGTACTTGCACTTAAAAATTTATGGTTAACAGTTTCTTTCATTGGCATCATTAGGCAACTGTTTTTTTCCAGGTATTCTACAATATAGTTCAATGTAAACACCACAGTACTTAATTATTTTACTGTATCTGCACAAAGTAAAAATATTACAAGGCAACTGACTACTTAAGCATAGATTTGTTTGAGAAAAAATTTGAAAAACACACCACAATAACAAGAAAAAAAAAAGAAAAAAGAATCCTAACTCCTGGCATTGAATTTGTTCTAATAAAAAAGCTTTAGTTTGTTCATCTACAGGTCAGGTGATCCTGTTAAAAAGCTGGTGATCATCAGTACAAGCCTCCACAGATGCCGTCCTAGTCAAACAAAATGATCCTAGGACCAAAGTCGTGATATTTTTGTGACATGAGCAGCCTCCAACACTAGACTTTGATTTAGCCCTCAACTTGACCTTGTGATATCAGGCTAACCTTTAGTGTTTCAATTGAAACACGGGATAGATGATGTTTCTACACTTCAAACGACATGAGGCCACTGTGAGGAGCTACACGTGCGGCCGTCCCCCACCTCTGCATAACGGGCTCAGTTATAATACGACACTTTGACGCGTTAGTGTTTGATATGACACATAATATGACATGACAAGGCCTTAACTTTTGGAGGCATCTTGAGAGAGATACCACAGATTTGTGTGAGGAGAATGAGGTTCAGGGTTACTGAAATGATAAGAACAGGGCGGGAGCTCTGCAATGACCTGAACACGGAGAGTGTACAAGTCCATCATTGGTAGGGAGCATTGAAATGAGGAAATGACTCCAGTAACTAAGTTCAAAGTATGAGAACAAGGGAATACAGGATGAAAATATGTGAACATGTTAAGATCTTATGATTCTTTTGTGTTTAGTGTTTTAGCTTCTGCTGCACCTGAACCTCATCATTTCATGTTGAAATGGTGATGACATTACTTTGGCATGGGGCTCAACACCCTCAACTAAATAATTTACTGTTAATACTGCGGCAATTACTGATGCAATAAAAATCTAAAGGAATGAAGTATTTCCAGTTTCCCTATTGTGAACAGGTTTGATTCAACACTATAAATACTGTTTTCTCATCAATATACTTCTGCCAAAACCGAAACTTCCCAAGTGTGTGTCGATAATGTGAGCCTCTGGGATGAAACATACTGCATGAGTTGACAACATTAAAATCACATTATAAACAATGACCCATAACCCGCCCCCAAACTCTTTAAGGACAGTATTTACACTACAAATTACAGTACAATACATCAAAAATATGAGATCAATCTCTAAAAATGTACAGGAGCTTTTGAGAAAAATCATCTCTTTTGCTAATCAGGTTTCTATGGTATGATGTAGAAAATAAAAGAGCAGAGTGACAATCCTACCGGCCCTCGTTGAGGTGTCCTTTCTGTCTGGCCCAAGTTGTACCTGGCTAGTTAAAAGTGAGATGAATGGGTTGGTTGACCACACGCACATCTTTTCTGCTATTTTTTTTTCTTTTGCTTTAACGCAAGCTGCAATAAAACAAATCACACTCAATCTGATATATCGATATGTACAGTTTTTTTTTCCAGGCATATTGGAAAAATAATAATAAGCACTTAATCGACCATACTACCTGGGATTCCAGGCAGAAGGATATTGTTTTACTGCAGGCAGGTTTGTCAGTTTAGGAGCGCAGAATTAACGCGCAGATTGTTTTTAGTCATATGCTTTCTATATTTTCAAAAAATAAAATTCAATGAAGAGACAAAATAACAGCCACTGGTTTTAAATAAGCACAAGTCTTGTTAAAAGTTACTGGAAATCTCCCTACTATTAGCTTAGGTACAGACTGAACGATATAGTGAAGTCATCAGTTGTACCCACTTTCTTATGCAACCAAAAAGAGAATGAATAAAAACTGATCAGAAACTCAGAAGAGTCAAAAAAGATTTCTGGACTACGGAGCCAAGCAGCATGTGAACCAACCCTCCTCACATCAACAGGGCACCCACATCCATCTGTAAACCTCTGCACCTCCCTCCCACCTGTTTCTTCCCTATCACCTTTGCCTTTTTTCCTCTGTTCATTTAACACTTGAGTTATGATTTTTACCCCCGTTTTCCCCACTCTCCTTTCTCCTCAGTTCTCCCTCCCAGCCGTTCTCGCTCAGACGAAGGGCAGGATGCCGTAGACGAACAGGGCCATGACGGCGGCGCTGAACAGGCCGGCCACGGGCACAGTGACGAACCACGCCAGGAAGATGTTCCTGAAGAGGTGCCAGTCCACCGCTTTCTGGGAGCGGATCCATCCCACAGCCACGACTGAGCCCACCTGAAGGCCACGGCCAGGAGGGAAGACAGAACTACAATCAGCAGCAGCATGGAACGAAATGGTTCAAGTGGCAAAGTCAAAGACACAGTGAGGAGCTGCAGACTGTCCAGGCTTCCCTTATGACAGAGGGCTTTCATTTTCTTTTCGGACAATGTTGGCCTGTTTTATTCAGGCATCTGTAGCCATTCTTTTCCCATCTAACTCTAATGGACTTGACAGCACCAGCTGATCAATTAACCCACCAAAGATGACTGGTGGAAATGATTTAATGTGGTATTTAACAGAATAATAGTCAGAGGTAAGCAAGAGTAACACATTATAATAAAACTATTTCAGAAGTTTAATGGTCATAGTACTTTTTCAGTGTTATAAAAATGATGCAATAACTGCTACAGAAGCAGCATGGTTGATATGAAGCTATTAACTTCTATATAGAACAACCTCAAAGTTGTATGTAAGTACTCGATTAAAAGTTACATTCCAGCACTGATAATAGCTGAGCTGACCAAAAAACAAGTAAACAAAAGGTGATAAGACGCCATATTAAAAGTGAACAGAAAAGCCTGTACACAGCCTTCAGCTCCTCAGGACCAGCTTGGCCCGTACGGTCTGTGTTAGTTAGAGCAAGCCAATTATAGGCACTGTTACCATCTAAATTGTATTTGTGCTCGTGGAAGTCTGAAACCAGCAGCTACTGTGCATCAAAATGAACATTTTCCACTCTGTAACAGGCTGTAAATCGAAAAATGATGATCTGACCACATCTGCAGATGTCAGACTTCCACTAATGCATTCTTTACTCACCTGTATGAAAGAAAAAACAGTGAATGAAAGCTCATTTTGGAGAAGACAAACAGTTCAGACACCCGAGTGTGTTGGAGCGGAACGTGCAGTGACTGGTTTTAGCTCCCCGTGCGAGGCTGTGGGCAGGCGGGAGTTAAACTGGGTCTGCCTGCTCTTATACAGGCAGGGAAACATGAGAGACCTTCTGTCAAACTCACAACTAAATGTGGAAGTTACACCAGTGCTAGACTACACAAAAATATCTTGAGGTGAGATTTTAGTCAAACAGTAACTTGTAGTCTAAAATTTCTCAGATTCTCCCTCATTTGGATAACCAGCATTATTCTAAAAGCAGAGCAACAACTAAACATTGGGGTCATGATGTTTGTTTATAGCCATCTGTAATATTTCAGGCATGTGGCAACAAAGCCTGAACTCAGTGTGACCTCAGTGTCGGTGCTGCTCACTGCCTGTAGAACACACCCCACACACCGGGTCTGGGCATTGAGTCAGCGTAGCCTCCACAGAAGTGGACAGATGCCCGTTGTTGCTCATTCATGCGCACATTCACACTCACTCTCAGCCATTTGGGAGACAGTGACAGATATTGTTGTCTACTTTCTGAAATATGTAGTGTTTCTTCTAATAATCCTTAAAATTCAAGAAAAAAACTTCTTAAAATGTGATGTATAAATTATATTACAAGTTTAACATCTAACGATTTCTTCCAACAATGTCTGTGGATCCCCAGGACGCATTCACTAAATCACTCAAATCACCACCACCGTTGTGTACCTCTAACCATCAGTACATTTACAGTAGCATTTTGGCATTGCAGCTGATTAACTGAGGTTTTAGGGAAGTGATAGGAATGTCTGGAGGTGAGGGATAAAATAAAGTATGGATGGCGATGTTGATGTTTAGACAAACTGATCATGAGTGATATAATGCCAGTTTTGAGTCTTGTGCAGTTTCCTTTTAGCCAATTGTTTATGTATTTATCTAATTTAAAAACAGAGCTGTTTGCGCTAATGCAGCTAAATGAAAATCTCATTCCTTCTTTAGACATTTCCCCCCCAAAAAAGCATATGTTACACTTATTCTCCCCTAATACAAGCTAAACATTTAAAGTAAGAGTGGAGGCTGCACAATTAAAGTAAAAGTTTTTGGAAATGTGCTCATTTCTCATACAGTTAGATGAGAAAATGGAAGCCTCGCTCATATCCATCTGTTCTAGCATAAAGACTGAACACTAAACTGTACTTTTACTAATTCAAGTAATGACAAAATCCAAAAATACCTTACTACATTCTCATGAGTCTCTGTATTCAAAAAGCATAGCTCATCTCTTTATACACTACTGTTCTTTTTATCTTATAAGCTTCCACTGATTTTCCTAATGTCTCTTTACTACTACAGAGCTGCCTTTAAGGGCCAACTTGTCGTATTGCTGCTGGAGGAAACTGCATGAGAGATCAAAACTTCAACTGCGAGAGTTGTGCTTGGCTCTGATGATTGACAGCTACAGGTGAAGCCATGTGGAGCTCTTGGGGGGGGTGGTTTGGTTCTCTAAACAGCTTCACTACTATGACCCCAATACCTTGCAGTGGGTGGAGCTTACTGGGATGCCCACATTTGATGCAACAAGCACTGTTAGCGCACTCATTACTTCAATGCAAAATCCGCTGTGAAGACAGATGAGTGGAGAGAGAGAGAGAGAGACAGAAGATGGATAGGTAAACAAAGTGAACACAAGTGTGAAAGGTGGAGACCGAGAGCAGGGGCAGGGGAGGGGGTGTCTGCTTGCAGCCAAGCAAAGTAGGGTGGAGGACCCACACACCAAACTGGGCCAGTGCTGAGAGGGCAAAATGAAAGACAGTTGGTGGAAATGAAACAGAGGATGAGACACCACGTTGACAGAAAAGGGGCAGGGGAGAGTTGGAGCTGGAGGGGCCTGCTACATCCTCCAGCCTGGATCCAACGTTCCTGAAAAGACCAGGGGAAAGAGGCTGCACACTGCTGCCTGGGGCCATGTGCAGCAGGCAGGGCATGACCACAAAAGTCTGATTGTCTAGCAGAAGATTAGCAGGGGGTTGTCAGCTGCAGGGAGTTAAAGGATAATTGTGGTATATAACAATCTGGGTGTTATTAATAGTTTTGGCAATAGTTTTCTAATAATCCTATTGTGCTCACAAAGTTAATCCCAAAAATTTGGAAAAGAATATTAACACTGCACAGTGAAGTCAGAGGATCATCAATCAAACAAATGTCTCTATCATCCTTAGTTTTCTTTCCTGACAAAGACCTACTTAATGATGGTCACTGCTAGATACATAATGGTACATTATGATAAATAACAGTCCATCTGAACTGTAAAGGGCACTGTCCCTTACTGCCTTATCTTTGACTGATATTCAGTTATATCAGGTTTTTACAAGAATACCAACTATAAAACTATAAAAGCACATAGATGAAATGTTTTTTTTTAATGACAAAAGTGTTATTTTTCAACCCTTCGCGGTGGCAGAAGACCGTCCTGTCAGGCTGTGGTTAGGCTTGCTGCTATGAGCGCACTACAAAAAATAAAGCCAATTCAGATTAGGGCATCAACATTTTAACCAGCACCTTTGGAGTTTGGCAGCTGAACTGTCAGAGGACACTGTTTAGAGATGAAATCAATCTGTAACTGTTATTACGACTGATAGAAATGATGGCCAAAACGTATAAGAACCAAGTTGTAATATAGTGGAATTATCCTTTGCTGACACAAGAATGTGATCTTGGCTGTATTGCCGTAAGAGCATTCTTGCAAACACAGCTGGGAAAAAGAGACAGACACAGACTGTCTAATGGAAATATGGTCATATTAATGTAAATAGAAAAAAAAGAAAATCTGTAGAAATTAAATTATTGCATTGGACTTAAGCAGTGTGTGTGTGATTCCAGCCTGGTGCCCTGGGAGGCAGTGTGAGCTCCCTGTCCCCCAGAGATGCCTGGAGGGGAGGCGAGGTGGTTAGCTGGAGGTCCACTCAGTCATACCTTGCAGTGTGTGGTACTGACAGGGATTCCGATATTGGAAGCCAACACGACTGTGAGTGCGGAAGCCAGTTCAATAGTGAATCCACTGTGGAGGAGGAAGGAGGGGGAGGGAGGGGAAGGGCAAAGAGATATTGTTCAGTGTAATGTCTGGGATGTACAGTGCTGCTCATGGCATCCACATCAACCACAGAACATTCAGGTACTGTCATCACACACTGTCTCAAATGAACACACATACACAGCATTTCTAGCCGATCTTACGTGTTAGTAGGTAACTGTTAAGAGTTGTGTGATGGTCTATGTACTGCCTTGTGCTGACTAGCAGGGATACTTTGTCTGAAGTCATGTCCCATTTCCAGAACATTATTCACACTGGGACACCAGGCCAGTAGGTGCACTGGAAGAGAAAATCATTAAAGACCCCACCCCCTGGTTGCCTGAAGACCAAACTAGCTGGAAACAAAAAAACTGATTGGGATGGGATTGGCATGATAAAGAGACAGAAAACAATGAAGAGAAACTGAATAAATGTCAAAGTAACATCAAACTGAACTGTTAATTCTTTCACTAGGGGATAGATGTTGAAACTTAACTGGGAAAAAAATGACAACTGGCAACATCCCACTCTAGTCACCATTGTGGTTCTCACAAACAGTGAGCCAATCTGGAACAATGCAGAACCATTAATTGGCCCTCGCTTTAACTGTGTGCATATATTTAATATTTAAGACTGCACAGGGTGTGAGGTGTCCTGGTAGAGCTTTAAACAGGCTGGCTGTACGAGTGCAACTGGATCAAGCCTGGTCGCACAACACCATGACTCAGTAGAGCAGGCTATAGAGACACAACTGCACCTACACATAGACACTTCCTGTCTTTGCCCCAAACAACCTTCTTTGTCAGACTGATACATGGAAACAGACATTAGAGGGAAGCGAGCTTTGAGAAAAGTGAACCACAGCAAATTTGTCTTTGAGTCCCAACAAAAGACTAAGCTGGTGATAGAAAGAAGGAGATTAAAAAGAAAGAAGGCACAGAGGAAGAGAAGGGCCAAAAAAAGGGAGGAATTAAGAATGAAGGAAAAAGATGGAGTGAGCGTGAGAACGACTACAGGAAGTGAGGAAGACAAAAAGATGCAATGAAAATGGGGTTAGAAAGAAGTGGAGATTGAAGAGCATCATTCACAAAAAAGAGATTCATAGAAGAGTAGTAGGGAGTATGAAAAAAAAGAGGAGAACAGGACGGAAAAGAAAAGTGTGAGAGGAATCAGGCTGGCGTCCCTCCCTGTGATCGGAGGAGAGAAGCCAGGGTTCCCACTGTGGCTTTGCCCCTCCCTCCCTCCCTTTGCTCTACTTCTCTTCATCCAGAATGCCAAACAACTTTCTGTTGTTCCTGCCAGGCAACGACACACACACACACACACACACACAAAAAAACCTTGCTGGAACCTGAACATGCATGCTCAGACATGTACAGTACACATTCAGCACACAGCAAGATTAACCCGACATGATACACAAATGCACCTGGGGTATGCACACGTGCACACACACACACATGCACGCACACACACACTCTCTCTGTCTCTCTCTCTCTCTGCAGCTACTGAGCAGCCAAACAAGAAGACAAAAATTAAGAAAGATCAAACTGAAGGACAGAAGAGCAGCAGTCAGTGGTTAAGGACGTGTGTCTGCTGCTTAGGTAGTGGGACGATGTGAGCCCAAGGGCTTTACGTGTTGTGGTCCATTTTATTCATAAGTGTTAAGTAATAAGTCAAAGGGCACAGTGAAAACGGAGCGTGTACATTCCCATTTCACTGCCTATTCAAAATGACAGTACAGAGACAATTACAGTAGATTCCTGAACATGTTCCAAAGCAGTAAAGATATTTCTAGCTAATTTAAAGTTCCTGAAGAATGACTAACTTATAATTTATCAAACTGTGCATCTCACTTGCTTGATTTAAAAACAACAGAATGGTACTTAACACTAACGTAATGAAATCGCATTAATTCAGTCTGCCTTCTTGAGGAGATGATACTAATATACAGTTGCAAGAAAAAAGCAGTGGCACTGTTTGCAATTCCCTGGCTTTCTGCATAAATTGGTCATGAAATGTGACCTGATCTTTACCAAGTAAAAAATATCAACAAACTTTGATGTTTAATGGGTGTGTTCAATAAAATGAAAGATCATTTTGTGTTCTATCAGCTTAGAAACATTGTGTTTGTTAATATTTGTGACTGATGAAGACCAGATCACATTTCATGAGCAATTTATGCAGAAAACCAGGAAACTGCAGCGGCTCTGTTTGGGAAGCAGGGAGCGATTAATCAAAGCATGTTTGAGAAAAGTGTCCTCGGTTGGTCAGACAACCTGTAAATAAGAAGCACTTAAAGTAACAAAGCAGATGCTCTTAATATGATTATGTTGCCTTAGGTTTATGCATTTTACTGTCAGCATAGTGAATATTTCTGAATCCAAGTTCAGTGGCTAGTACTCGCTCAATAACATTTAACAGCCTTATTAAATACACAGTGTGTGCATTATTAATATGGCTGTGTGCACATCAAGTACTTACCAAGGAAGCTGCAGCACTAGAAGGGCCCGTTTGTCAGCATGCCAAGGCATTTTGGCCCAAGTGAAAGCAAACATGTTGGAAAGTTCACTTCTTCTCTTTCAAATGCACCCACCCACTTTCTCACACACATCCTTCCACTCAGTCTCCCACATGGTGCCCGTCTCACCTCGAGGGCGTGATAGGAGTCAGGTCCTTGCCCATGGTCTGGATGACACGACGGCCCCACACCCACAGGCCAGCACAGATGCCTACACCTCCGTATAACAGCAGCCAGATGGGAGTGGTGGCATCTTGCATCACACCGCCCTGCTCATAGATCATCCACAGCGCCACTAGGGGCCCGATGGCATTGCTGCAAAGACAGAAAACATGAGCATCTATGCTAGACTGAGACTAAATGATGTCAGACAAGCAGATGAAAAGATGATTGCTGTTGGAGAAAAACAACTTGCATGTTAATTTAATAGGGAACAAAACCCTCAGGAATAAAAGTATTTTATCAGGTATTGTATTATGGAAGTATATTTTGGCCAGTGCACTGGTGTACGCAGCAGGAGGAAGCACCTGACATCGTTGCCTCCATGGGCGAAGGAGCCGAAACAGGCGGTGAGGATCTGCAGGAAGTGGAAAAGCAGGAATACCTCAGGCTTATCCTTGTCCTCGCGATCCTCCTCGACCAAATCATCCAGAGGCACTGGAGCTGGAGCGCCTTCTCCTTCCCCCTCCAACTCTGTGGCCAGCTTCATCTCTACTCCATCCTCCTCTGCCTCAATCTCGGCCTCGGCCACAGCGTTACAGTATGAAGAGTAGCTATCATAGCGTATCCTCTTCTTGGAGAAGGAGACGCTGTTGCTCCTGCCGCCTCCTTCACCTACCAGCTTTTCATTGTCATCACGAGACTCAGTGCGTATGAGTGGCTGGACGGGCATGCCACATATCGCCGCTGTGTAGCAGGTGTAGCTGTTGTTGCGACGCAGCAGGCGATAATTGTTGTCAGGGGGGCCAGCATGGGAGCCTGTGCGCTCGCCATCATCTACACGGCCTACGTGGATTTTGTGAAGCAGGTCTTTATACAGACCTGAGTCTTTGTGTACTGTGTGATACACCTGGCCATCACTGCGCATGTGGCCATCAAAGCTGAAGCTGCCATTTATGATGGGTGACTTGAGGCAGCCGTTGGTCATCGAGTGGGTGCGACCTTGAAGAGAAAAGATGGAAAACAAAGTTTGTGGCAACTGAAATCAGAGTTCAGTCCATTATATTTCTTTTTCTAAAAAATTAGGTTTTTTAATAACATGAACTTCATCTAGGTAAATCTAGGTACTGTAGAAGTAGATATGTGATGGAGGAGAAAGAGGCTATGTATGAAAATTATACTTTGTTTAATTTTGCCCTGCTTTATATTCAGTGTAACTTACATTCTTGCCAAGTTATAATACTTGTGGTTAATTGTATAAAGAAACCAGCTTAACATAAATAAAAAGCTTGACTTGACTAACATACCACCCTGCTGAAGGTGGCTACAATCAAAAGGGTCACATCACATCATTTTTTTTTTTTTTTTTTTAGTTTCAACAAGCCATTTCAAAACC
>NW_018127900.1:3723383-3728651 GCF_001952655.1 Monopterus albus
TCTCACCACAGATTTTAGCCACTCTTTGCAGATATGGTGATCTATAAAACATTCCGATTTTACCATACACCCGGCCATTTGGCAGGACAGTGCCTCCATTAGCCAGGCTCGTGAGCTCTCCACCGGAGTCACGAGTGCCCCGTTCACTGCTGCCCCCAGTCAGCGGCACCACTGCCTCATCTGTGCCCTTGGCCCCGGGTAGCTCCTTAAAGACGGGGCTCTCTTCCTCCTCTTCAGGTATCTTGTCCAGGCTCTCAGAAGAAATCCTGGACAGAGCCTGCTCCTTCTTTAAACGACCTGGAGGAAGTCAAGTGATTAGTTACGAGTCCCGGAAAGATAACACATCATGTACGATGCTAACACAGTATAAGCTGTAAATGCTTGTTATGAGGAAAACATCACAACTGTATTTTCACATCAGTTTTATATTCTAATATTTCTCAGTGACCATGCATTGTTTTGTTCAAACAGTTGTTCTACACTAATATCAATAATAATCAAATAGAAAAGGCCTGAAGTCAGAAAAAGATAAAATTATCAACTATCAGCTGATCCAAACTAATCTCTGTGCTGACTTGATGATCAGTTTGGAAATGTTAGTGGCATTTCATAAGAGTTTGTACTCTAACTTTTGATTATTACAAATCAACAAAAGTTCATATTTATCCTGCATGACATTAAATTCAATTTAGACTGGCTCCTAGCTCCCCTCTCTCAGATATTCCACTGTTTTATATAATGTTGTCTTGTGTTTTACAGTATCGCCTGCTTTGCTGCAGGCTGATTTCACATTAAGGAAACAATTCTTAAACTTGATCTGAAAGCTTTCTGCACTGCAGGCGATGCTCCTAACCCCCTGCATCTGGCTAATTAGCTAAAAATCTAGGAGTCTAGGCGATGCAACTACACAGAGCTCACAGGCATTTTGGTGGCTTCAGCAGCTCTGGCAGAGGCCGACAAGAAAACACATCCGCTGGCATCCGTTGTTTGGTGTCAGAGCACAGACTGTGCCAGCAGAGGCTGAAGCTCTGTTAGACCAGGGTCAGAGTGCTGGGTTTTCAGATGCCGTGAGAAAGACCGGACACACACGAACTCACTCTCTCTCAGATACCTACTTGCTATTTTCCTCCTCATCCAAGGACAGATGACTAGCCAGACCACAGCTGCACAGACCAGGGATCCGGCTAATGTTATGAGAAATATGGCCCACACTGGTAGCATCTCTAATCCAAGCACTGCAAGTAGTAAACAAACAAACACACACACACACACACGCACACATATAAGAAAATATATCTAGCAATCAGATTCAAAGTATTATTGTCTTGTCACACCTTCAGTAGGAATTTTGAGCAAGCCAGCGACACCGGCACTATCACTGAGACTGAGATGATAATTTGATCATACACTGGTGCCAAATAAACACTCCAAATATGTCCGACTTCCACTCCGCCCTTACATGGGGCTCCAGTGTACATGATGGAGAATGTGTTGATCCCGATGGTGGTGGCATAGAACAGGGGCAGCGCTCGCAGGCCGTTAGGGACAGAGTCATCCTGAGGAGATAACACATATGGATTTTTAGTACAGTTTCTCATGCTATGACAAAAGCTTGCCTTAACTAGCTGAATGTTATCATGATGCGATTATATTTTTGTTTTACAAAATGTTGTGAATTAGTATTTCCAAGCAAATGAATGGTCTGATATAATGCATAACAGATGACCATCACAACAAAAGTCCAACAGTGTTAATATTTTATATGTGATTTTACACCGGCCACAGAGGGATCTGACGATGTGACTTCGGGCTCTAGAAATCCATGACAGGCTTATTTAAAAAAAAATTTTATGACAAGCTATGAATTGAGAAAATAAGAATGATTTCCATTATTGATTAATCAGCTGAATAGTTGCAGCCCTACGTGTCGACACTGGGAAAAACTCCAGTCCTACTAATGCTATGCAAGATTTATACTTCACGCTCTTGTTACTCTCCTCTTTAATGTCCTATGTGATGAACAACCTGCCCTCAATGGCAGCTCTGCATCTGTCAAAGTGTCGCTGACAATGAACTGCTCCCTGGTAATGCATCACTCTGGGTAGAGCCTCTTTCTGGGCACCTTTCTTAAAATATCAATATGGAGACTAGGTCAAGATGAACTAAAATTGTAGTTGCTTTCTGCATCATAGCAGATACCCCAACTCATTTGTGAGGATCCAGTGTGAACTAACACGTTCATTTCAGAACTCCAGCGGTATATAAAAAGGACTGAGGTAAAATATTTCCTCAGACTGAAGAGTGCAAAATCAAACAAGTCATTCTTACACTGTGTGGTAAGACTGATATGCAGTGCAACCAACCTATTAAGGTAAAAGCCTCACATCTGAAAACTAAACTTGCAAACTGGATGTGACAAACACAGCACAGACAAAGACCAAATATCCTGGTGCAAACAATCTGCAGAGATAGAGATAAACAGATCCTGAATTTGACCCAGCTATACAGTGACTCTAGTCTGAACGACAAATCATCCTACGGTCATTCATACATAATCCTGCAGTCGTGGCCTCAGGATGATCTACAACACCTTCCTCTTCTTGGTCTGCCAGAGACCTCCGGTTACATAGCAACAGATCTGTGGGCGATCAGATGGATTTTATTTGTGCTGAAGTTCATTGAACAAGTTTGTGTGGGTACATCCTTTATTTCTGTGTCTAAACTCAAGCATTTACACTTGTGGACCAACATCTTTTAATGTTTTTAAAGGTCAAAATAAACCAAAAAACTCCACAAGGAGGTACTGTACATTTCTCACTGTGTGGATGTGGAAGTGCAGTTGTACAGTGAGCCCACCTTGTTGAGGATCAAGTGTTTGATTAGCATAAAAAGCAGTCCTGACATGAGTCCTGAGAGCAAGGGGGAGATGAACCATGATGCCACTGGAAAGGGAGTAGAAAATGTCATCAGAAAAGTACAACAACAAACAAAAGTCACTCACACATACAGTATCATCAGTCACAGATTTGTCTTTTTGTCATCCCCGTTTCTTCAAGCATTGCTCAGAGGCTTCCCAGAGAGAGAACTGAACATATTCAGTGGTGTTATGTACAGGTAGGTAGGAGAAACAACACTACAGCAGCCAGTTTCTTTCTCTCTCCGAGACAGTGTTATTGTAAAGTACATCCTTGGAAGAAACTGGTATCTCTGCCTTTTCTAAAGTAGATTAGTCATTGTGTAAAATGACCAAGGGACTCATCATCCACAACAAAATTTGATAACCCTTGATGTTAAACTCCAGTCTCTTTTAAACAGATATGCCACTATATTGGCATTAAACAGGACCTTCTTTATTGTGGTTTTGTCTACAATGAACTTAAATAAAAAGGTCATAATGCCACCCCTGTGTCCCGGTATTAGAGATGTAATGTTCAAAGCAGATGAACAAAGCAGGGGTGTGCTTCTGCTCGTCCTGCACATTTCCAACATGATTCAGACTGAACATTGTTGTGCATGGAGTATAACATGTTAATGACGTAGGTCTCAGACTCTTGTTTCTTGTGAGCAATGTTAAAATTTAAATTCCCCGGTGGCACAGAAACAATGGATCAAAATGTTACACACCTCTTCCACAACCCCCACACCCTGCCTCCCCCTTTTACACAGAGGCTTTGTGAACACACTCAAAACGATCTCAAACAACCCTAGTTCATTACCAATCTTGACAAGCTGCATCCACTGTACGCCCTTGGTGCCGATGGCCACCATGGAGAAGCCGATGGTGGCTCCAACAATGCAGTGGGTCCCAGAGATGGGCAGTTTGAGGAAGGAGGCAATGAGCTGCCAGACAGCTGAGCCTGTGATCCAAAGAAACAAATTGCAGACACTTTTCACACCGTTTTCTCATCAGACATGTGCTTTGCACACATGAGAATATACTGTGCATCTTTGACAAAGGCATATTTCAAGATAAGATGAAAGTCTGATGCAAAAATAATCTGCAGATGTGCTAATAATGACATAACCGAGAATAATGATTTATTTATAAAGATTTTACTGACTTAAAGATTAAAATCCCACACGGTTTGTTAAGTCTTTTCCCAGTGGTACATTTATTTATACAAAGCCCATTTTTGATAAGTCCTCAGAGTCTCATTGTCAGGGTTGGACGTTTTTTCAAACCCCAAAATTAGACACTGGCAGTGTGTTTTGAGTACATACTGTATTATGTTGTGTTTCTGAACTGAACAGTGAAACATCAAAACCTGCCGGACACAATAGACGTATTCTCCTACTTGTATCAGATCTAATCAGTAAGTTAAGACTTCTTTCAATTTTGTATGAACAATACACCAGTAAAAATGTTTCCCGTTTCAGTTCAAGTGAAACTGTTCAGTGTTTCCCCGGTATTTACTTGTGGCGGTCTGCCACACCTGGATTTTCAGGGAAACGGGATTCCCCTGTGCACACTACCACTGTATTCATCACTGGTTCCCAGCAGTCACTCCATCATTAAGACGGTACTGTATGCAGGGGCCCCATTGTTTTTCGTTTTGCACCATTCATTTACTGAGGCAATCTAATGTTGATGTGTAAAGCTACTGCTGATACTCAAACTACTCAGCAAGAGTAACTACCCTCAATATTTTATGGATAATGATACACCGGTCAAGAGATTGGAGGATGTAGCAGATAAGTTAAAAAGGTTCTTTGTGAATGTTGGTCCTGGTTTAGCAAGAAGCATTTGTACAGATGATACATCCGTCACTATAAATAATAATACAATCGAAAGGAACATGAGTTCTATGTTTTTGAAGCCCATAGTTGAAAAGGAAATTATAGAGATAGTGAATAAATGTGGTAACAAAACATCTAGTGATAGTGATGGTATCACTATGACAACTGTTAAATGGGTAATTGAGGACATATGCAAACCATTAACCCATATTTTTAACATGTCGTTTCGACTTGGGCAGTTCCCCAATAATATGAAACTAGCAAAGGTTATTCCACTGTATAAATCTGGTGATAAGCACAACTTCACAAATTATAGACCGATTTCTCTGTTGTCACAATTTTCAAAAATTCTGGAAAAACTCTTTAATAACAGACTAGACACATTTATTGATAAACATAATATCTTATCTGATTGTCAATATGGTTTTAGGTCGAAAAGATCAACATCCTTGGCCATTACTGACCTGATGGAGGACATTACAAGTGCTATGGATGAGAAAAAATATACGATGGGGATATTTATTGACCTAA
>NW_018127900.1:3729089-3732287 GCF_001952655.1 Monopterus albus
AGCTTTCATACAGTCTAAATTGTTAAAATTTTTCGATTTAGTATATATAAGACTGATATAAGACTGCTATAAGATATAAGACTGCTGTGTTTATGTATAAAGCCAGGAACAATTTATTACCTGGTGGAATTCAAAAACTATTTAATGAAAGGGAAGGGGGATATAATTTAAGGGGTCAGTTAAATTTAAAAATTCATGCTATACGTACAACCAAAAAAAGATTTTGTATTTCCATAAGTGGGGTAAAACTATGGAATAATTTAAGTGTGGACATAAAAAATAGTAATAGAATTGACGAGTTTAAACATAAATATAAAGGTATGTGTCAATCAAGATATATGCAAGAACAGGCTTAATGATTAATTAGATGGAACATTGTGGGCGTGGTGTATGAATGTTAACACTGTAATAATTCTTTAGTATATTACTTGTGTGGTGTAGAAGAGAATTATTTACTGCTTGCAAACCAATGATGGTAAGATGATGTCATGGGGTAGGACTGGATAAGTCTGACTTCTTCCTACTCCATTCAAGCAGGTACTAGGTATAAGCAAATTGATATTGGATTAGCATTTGTTGGATATGTGTAAAATTATGTGTGTTGACATATCAACTGTCTTTACATGCTTGAAAGAATAAATAAATCAAATCAAACTATTTGTGCTTGTCCTACACTGTAAAAATGTAATTACAGGACAAAGCTAAGTGGATTCTGTGAGTCAATTTGATTACAATGCTGCAAGGTTAGTTAACATTACTAAACCTTAATATATATCTGAACAAAGACATTTTTGTAGTTTTCAGAAAGACAACAAAGAAAAGTGGCTCTAAAAACAATGGCACCGTACAGTTATATAACTCTGTAGTTTAGCCGTACACTTTTAGATGAAGAGCTGCAGAAGTGTTTTACAATTTGGTGTAAGCTTAGTGTGAAGCCTTCTTTCACTCTGCCAGGTCCACGGACACACAGAGGGCAGTGTGAGTACAAACACCCATCCCAGGTCAAGCCGCAACAGAAATCTTACACGATGTCTGTGCATGTTACATATACCGGAGAAGTCTGATGTGATGTCTGCCCTCATTTAAAGCTACAGTATGCAACTTTTTTCCAATATTTTTGTTGTAGAAATAAGCTCCAAAACTTGTCTTGATGTGGAGAGGTGCTGTCAAAGTCTCCTGTGACCCAGATTGAACAGCACTGGCAGCAGTGCAGAGATATTAGCTTCTAAAAGGTTTTGACAATTATCTGAAGAGCTGGGTGGAGTGTGGTGGAGCGTAGCAGATCGTAGTAGAGCCTAGTGGAGCAGGGAGGGACGGGGAGCGCTGGGCATAGCAGAGGGGGTTGGTTTGGAGTTTCATGCTACGGTTAAGTTACATACTATAGCTGAAGCAAATTCCAAAATATGCATCTCTGTTTACATGAAGCAACACACCTTTTCCCAAATACTAATAAACACAAATAGCAGAGGGAATAGTAGAGCCTGCTCCTTATGAATGTTAAATGAAATAGAGGAACATGCACAGTCTTAAGCAGTGAAGATGTCATTTATTAAGTAAGATGCCAAATGTGATGACTGTGCCTTCCTCTGCTTGAATTGTTTCAATTTTAGACAAACTGAGCAACTGCCAGATGTCACCATGGGCTGTAAGTAACTCTGAAGGTAAGTTTTCCCTTTTTGTAACTTAGACATTTCCAAACCTTTCACCTCTAAACTGTAGATAATAAGAGTTTTCTCTTTTTAGGGCTGCAACTAATGATTTTCATTAGCATATTAATGTGTTTAGCCTAGAACAAGTCATAAAATAGAGCAAAATGTCCAATAGGGCTCACAGTAATATAGTGAAATGACGCATTTTAACTGGCCAAAACCTAAAGATATAACGGAACAATGTAGCAAAATCTGACATTAAAGAACATAAACCTGTGTTAAGCACTTTTCCTCGAAAATAAAAAAAAAACATGACTTAAGCAATAAGCAATCCCTTTTCAAACTCAGATTTTTTTTCTGCCATCCATTAATCATGTAATTGTTTCAGAACTAATGGATTTTCCCCATCCATCTCTCAGAATGCCCTCATCTGTCCAGGAATATGCAGCCTTATATTTCAATCCACCCGTTAGAGTGAAGTCATCTTGTCATTCAGACATAGATGACTTTGATGTTAATGTTCCTTCAGTCAGACATGACAGAAGGAGCCGCAGTTTAATTTAGACTTGTGCGGAGACATGTTACGACAGTGTTACTAGACCTGACCTAATAAGGCCAGACTGCTCCGGACACTCCCTGGATGTAAAGGCTGGTGAAACTTACCGACCATGGCGCTGACCTCCCCTGCCATGAGCACAGGAACCGTGTCATTGTACAGGCTGACATCTATGATGCCCTTCCGAATCGTCTCACCCACTTTTGCCCCCAGCAGCACTGAGCCCAGCGTCTCGAAGATAGAGGCCAGGATACAGGCCTGCTTCAGTGTGACCACACCAGACCCCACTGCTGTGCCAAATGAATTGGCCACATCATTGGCGCCTACTGAAAAGGCCAAGATGAAGGCAACGATGAAGCCAATGACCACCATCCACAGGTAAGGTTCCATATCCATCTTGATACGAGTTCACCAGGAAAAAAATCCAAGAGGAGAAAAACAAAAACAAAACAAAAAACTAGTTTTAACAATCAAAAAACAGAAGTGCCTCTGTACGTTGTAGCAGAGGACTTTGAAAGCCCACTCCTATTCTTCGTCCCCTGGTTGTAAAGAGTTCAAGGGGAGAAGCACAGTTGCTAACTGAACGTTTGGATCTCAGTCCAAAGATTGGAGACTAGTGATGGTGGGTGCAGGAAGCATTCCATAGTTTAGTGTGAGACAGCCTGTCTGCACGTTCCTTCACCTGCAAGGGAAACAACAGAGAGGACACACAAACAGATTAGTGTCATAATTCCTCTTTTTCAACAACAGTTACCATCTGACGACACTTCCCTGTGACTTCCTGGGAAAACTTAAAACAAAGGGGGGGGAGTGACAAAGGAGAACCAGCTTGATGAAAGCTGAGAACATATCAGAGAGCTGCAGTAGGAAATCACAGTCAGCACTTCACAGATATCAAATCAGAACATTCAGACGGCCTGCTGTCCGCACAGAGACTACAGAAAGAACACAGGACAGAGAGATGTGAGCAATACATTGGGCCTGCTAACACCT
>NW_018127900.1:3732345-3736373 GCF_001952655.1 Monopterus albus
TTTGCCTCTGCGTCACAAAGAGAGCATCTGATGGCAATTTATAATTATAACAGTGATGCCAAAAGTGATCATTAAAATATTTAATTTACATCACAATACTGTGGAACTTTTTGCAATGTCTCATAACAGTTTGATGAACCGAGAGTGTAAAGGTACGTCATGCAGTGTTGAACGTTGGGATGGGGTCACCATTTTGGGAGATGAGAGCTGTATTTACCTGCATACAATCTTGTTATGTTTGCTTATAAAGCTGCTCAAATCATTTAGAAATCACTTTACTGACTGGGGTCACTCAGAATGGATAACTGTAGCTGACTCGTAGCAGACCTAGAGATCCTGACAATGAGAGCGACAGGCAGAAAAAGTACTCTGCACCCTGAACTCAGCTTCGCTCGGGAGCTAGCAGCTGTTGGCAGACGACACAAACACTGCAGAGGACTCTGTCCTGTCTGTGGTCAAACTGAACACTAAAGAGGGCGTTTGGATGTAGTTGAAGCATCCGCTACTGTATATAGACATATAGGATAGTATTTATTTTTTAAATGAAATTATAGCTGTATATAGTATCTATTTCTATGATGGATAATGAGCATGATCTTCCAAATGGGCTCATTTACCCAAAATTCAACACGCCGTGACAGCAACCTCACATTCTCTATACAGGTATGTTGACCAAGAGATGGTGTCACTGACAGCCCCGTGAATGTTTACATGGTAGATTACACTGCAGATACCCTCCCTAACCTTTGCTCCTTCAGCCTCAATATGACTGTCAGGGTGCCCACTGGATGGCAGTCAAAGGTTCAAATGAGTTTTGTAACAGGCACTGGAGTACAGGTTCAAACAAAATGGAACGCATTGCTGTAGTACAAACTAAAAAACCTTCAGTGCATGGATTTACTGCAATGCAGCAAGAAGATCAGCAATGATGTTTTATTGCTACTTGGTGTGGGAACAAAACTGGGCTTTTCAGGAGTCATAAGTAAGCTGATGATATACTAGAGGGAATAACTTCTCTGTATTCTCTTGCATCTTTTGCAAAACTAGCATTTTACTTTTCAGTGACAAAGAAAACGGACATAACACTTGGGACAGTGACATTTGTCTGTACACATTCTGACCAATTTTGGCTGATCCATTTTTGTGATATGACAACTTTTGTCAAATGTCTGACACAGGCAACAACTACTGTTATTTCAAGCCTTAACCACTTTTATAAAGCTTTCAAGACCTTGAGGGGACATTTCTATGTAAATTAGCCTCCTGTGTGTTTACAACCACCTAAACTGCTGTGACAATAGCTACTTAACCTATAAAATAAAAGGCCAGAAATGTATTTCAGATGTAAATTACAACTGTGTGAAAATAAGCATGATTTTCCTGTGAATGAGCAAGTGTGGATATCCACATACTGTAGTAGTCTGCCAAACTGATATTAAATCAGGTCTCCACAGGAAAACATCAAAAATGGGTAACATTTAATGGTGGTGTCTTCAGTTTAGAAGAAACTGTCTGCAAGTACTTAACTTAGTATTGTAGTACCCGAGTCCAGGACTTGGACTAGAGTCCAATCAGATCCTAGAGCAAGGGGCACACAGCTTTCCCTGCCCCAGTCAAGCTCCACAAGGTTTATTTACATCGCAGCAGTAACAGTACACTTTTGAAACCGATGAGGCCAACACTGAAGCCTCTGGTGGTCCCTGAGAAACCGACACCACAAACGACTTGGTCAGAGTTCTTTCTCCTCTGTCTACACCACAGAAAGTCATTTCATAGGAGTTAATGGCAGGTCATTCCCTTTCTGTGGTTAAGTCAATTGTTAATAGGGTGCATTAAATGTAAATAGCTCGAAGGCCAGATTGGTACATTCTCTCTGCATGAACTGACTGCGTTCCTCATCACGCGGGGGCAGGCAGCTCCTTTCTAAATAGCCCGCGGCTGGTTACGACTCCCTCCTCCCAACTAAGAGCTCCATCTGGAACAGTTGAGGTCACATACTGCTGTCCTTTGTCCTTCATTGAACTACAGCACACACATAAAAAGATGTTAATATGTCTCTAGATCAGGGTTGTGCAAGACCTCCTTGATCCTGAATCATTTTTCTTATAGAAACTCGATGTGGGCCAATTTTTTTATATAGCAAAAAGGAGAGCTCAGAGGTTGCCAATTCTCAAAAAGACTAGGTAAAAAAAAAAAAATAAAAAATAAAAATAATGATACGTCACAAATTGCTGAGGAGAAATTCTCTTTTCAACTCCTTCCCTCCAGAAATCAAAGTACAGGATCAGAGCAAAGGATCAGTGACCCTGGACCTTAAGATTCAGTCTCGGACACAGAGGTTTGAGACACTTTGGATGAAAAATTGATAAAAAAAAAAGTTGCTAGCACATGGTCACCAAAATAACTGCTTCTAAAAAGGTTAACCAAGTTTGTAGTTTATGACCAAACAAACCAATACAATCTGAGGTGTTCTCTCTGTCTGAAGCAAAAAAAAAAAAAAAAAAAAAAAAAAAAAATTTCACATGACCCCTTGAAGTGCTTCATATTATTTATAGCTGGTATAGTATAGCCTGTTTACCAGGACGATTATAATTAAAAGTCATCTTCATTCGAATCTTTATTGAATAAGTTAAAATTGTATTTCATCAAGCTCAACACTTTGGAGAATTGCTGTATAAATAACTGGTTTACCAGTTTGAAGAGCTAACAAGATGCTGTGTAAATGTTTAATCTGGGAAACACAGCCACCACAGGAGGACCACACAGTCAAACAAGCTCCTCCGCCAAGCGGAACCAGACACTCCAGAGGAAATGGTCTGTGCAACACTGGAGAATGCAGACAGTTCATCCTTCAACTGTGGGTGCGCAAGTGTGGGAAGGAGGAGAGCATGAGTGACATGAGTGTGGGCACGCACACAATTTTCTAAACAGGGAACCTTGGTGTGACAGCTGTAGCTGACTTGGTACATTCTGAAGACCTTGTCTTGTTATATCACATGAACACCAGTTCAAATACCACCACTCCCACGGGTACACTAAAATTATTTTCCCCAGAGCTAAAACTCATTCACTAGTTTAGTCAACTTCTTGTTGACTGCTTTATTATAGAAGAGATTTAAACCAGTCCTTCAGTACAACACAACCTTGTTTCCACCAGAGGTCCTTTTCCCAGGGATCAGGAGCCTTTTTGCTCTGCTGCCTATGTTTCCACCGGAGAAACCGGGGCCTAATTTTAGTTCTGGGGCAAAGTTCTATCCCCCAGAAAGTCCCTAGTTGGCGAGTAGTACTTTCTGAAGGTCCAAGTATTACTTGAGCAAGTCGTGCAGTGCTGAACATCACTGACTGCTAAACTACAGCAACAGCATTTTACATGTGGCATTCTTACAATGCATTTTGCCCCAGGGAAAGTTCTTGGACTTTAGTTCCTGGGAACGAAAAGTATCAGAAACTTTCCAGTGCAAAATAATTTGAGGGTTTAAAAAGTCAAAGGTTATAAAGACAACGAGTTCCAGGTTCAGTAGCTTTTCATCAGGGTTACAGGATGTAGTCAATATATGCAGTGAAATCTAAAATTACCACCTGAGAGCCCAGAGATCCATCAACCAGCTGCACAGTATGTAGTACACAAGTCGACCTCTTTTAGGCTGTGAATGAGTAGGAATTTAAGACTTAATGGTTTAACAAAGTAAGATGAGCTATTCTGGGAGCCCTGGATTTGGATGTACAAATTCCATCCGTTTCCCCAAAGAATAATATTATGTGACTGACAGCTGAAGCATCTTTACAGTTTAGATGGGCACATAACTCTTCTGCTTAAAATACAAGTACAAAGGTTTATTAACTGCACTGCAAAATAGCTGGTTGTCCGATTTAAAACAGGTGAAAGGTAGAGATGGAGGAGATGTAAACTTTAACTCTACTGCAACACATTTTTATATGGTTCTACTGTTGCTCAAGTGCCCATGAAGCCGGAAAAAATATGAAAGAATTATAAACTACAAAATACGTTAAACAGTGCCTGTAGGGAG
>NW_018127900.1:3736388-3757795 GCF_001952655.1 Monopterus albus
AACTATTTAGCAGCAGCCATCGTGGAGTGTGTGGGAGACCAACTCCAGTGCCTCTTCGAGGGGGATGGCAGGATTGTCCCTAATCATTCACTGAACATGTATGCACTGTAATTTGGGGAGAAATGTGAGAGAAAACCAGAGCACCTTCAAGAAACCTTTGCAAACTCTTAAAGAAAAAAAAAAAGCTGTAGAAACAAGCTCTACCTGGTCCCGGTGTGGCTCAAACCCAGAGACCTTCTTGCTGTCGGCAACGAGAGCAAATAATGTATTGAAATCACTGTGCTGAATGGATCTTTTGTATAAAGCACAGCCCATGTTTTAATTTAATTCACAGAAAAAAAGAGCATAAATAATTGAACAGCGTAATCCTCCCATGATACCTCGGGGTATAAGTAGCAGCACCTACTGCAAATAGAGCAAGTACTTTAGCTTTTCTTTGGACATCCCCATCATATGCAAAGCATTCATATCAAGCTGTGAGACTGTGTCACTGAAAGGTTGGTACTTTGTAATCTTAGTGAGAAATTCCTCCAAAGAACTGTGGTCAAAAGTACACCACACTTCAAATCAAACCTGTCTGCTGTTGTGAATATCTGGCTTGAAAATACATCAAAATGTCCACTGGACAGTTTGATCACAAAAACACATCCTGGCACTGTTTATACATTCTGATAGATGAGGAGGTATAGGACCTTACATCTGACTAGCAAGTCAACAACTACATACAGCAGACATGCAGAATGCAGTATTTGCCAGAGATACAGACTCATGGTCTGATGCAAGCTAAACAGCATTACAAATTACATGGATTTCTTGCAAACAGACTGGCAATATGACCTTTAGAATGTGAAATGAATCCTGACCATCTCAGGCTGCACAGTTATGCCACTTGTGACTGTTTATAAATGCTCCAATGAATGATTTGTTACCCTGAAACTGCTAAGAATCTTGTGCTTTGTAAGAAACAGATAAAATCGTTATACATTAAAAGTGACAAATAAATGTATAAATAAATTACATACAATGTTACGCAATACAAAAAGTTGTTATCTTTTCCATTTTACTCCTCCATGTCAGGAACAGTCTTTCATAAATGACTCTAGATATTAAACATGAAGTGTTTACCATCACGCAGTTCTATTTGTAAATTACCTTCGAAGAATATTTCAGCTCACCTATAATTTGGACCCTAATAGATTCATCGACAGTGATCAGGATTGCCTTTTGCTGCCAGAGTATGAATGCACTACACGAGATGAAACAGTGATATACTAAATTTAATTTGAAAACTGCCTGCAATTGTTATTTGACCTGAGAGAAGAAATTATGCATCAGACAATTTAGAAAAGGCGTTTGAGATGATGTGCGGGCAATGCTAGCTCTAACAGAGCGGAACAAGTATGACTTGATCAGTGTGGGAAGTTAATATGCTGTATGGTTTTCATTTAGACCTGCGCACATTGCATGATAGCTGCCTTCATAACACTGAATTTATGTCATCGTTATCATTTCTAATGGTCAACCAATAACAGGGTTTTCAATGGTGAGTACCACTCTTTAGAGAGCGGGGAGGCTGATGGCTGCTATGTATTGCCAATGTCATGTTTTTATTTCTTTTTGCATCAGTTAAAACAGTTTTCAAGTTAGGGTGACTATCTGTCTGGAGGCTGGTGGATCCCAACAAGGCTACTGTAGGATAATGCTAGGGTAGGTAGCATCCTGCTTCCTAGTTTAGCTCAGGTGGATCTTGTCAAGCTCTGCACCATGTGTGCCATAACTGCTGTCCAAGGTGCTGAAACTGAGACCAGCAGGGCTGTGGGAGGGGGCCGCTGTTGTTCACACTGCGATATACGTTGACATCCATGAGGATTTTATGCATCTCTCCAAATATTTTAGCGTGATTCATGTACTTTGGGCCCACTGTATGTACCAGTGGTTAACGAGGATAAAGAGTTTACATTAACAATTTGTGATAATGTTTTGCTGTTGAGATGGGAAATTGGTGATGGAAGAATGTGTAATATTTAGATGAGGT
The DNA here is from genome assembly GCF_001952655.1 of Monopterus albus. Taxonomy (NCBI): domain Eukaryota; kingdom Metazoa; phylum Chordata; class Actinopteri; order Synbranchiformes; family Synbranchidae; genus Monopterus; species Monopterus albus. Next base: position 3,738,424 of record NW_018127900.1, read on the forward strand.
TTTCCTTTATTGAAGAGTACTGAGTGTCTTTTTGAAAACTGTCAGCTTCTGTGAAAATTGCTAACTTCGCTCTCAAGGGGTGGCTGTGGTTCAGAAGGGGCAAACTGTAAAGCGCTTTGTCCGCTAAGGTAGAAAAGCTTCTGCAAGTGCAGTCGGTTTACCAGTTACAATCTCATGCTCAGCCTGAAATGAACTGCTGTCCCATCTAAAAAAGCTTCTTTAAATCAAATCAGAGTGACATATTTTGGGAGGTGACAAGCTCTTAAAAATTATTTGTCAGACACGTTCTCTTCTGTCAGTGTCAGAGTACACATAACGAGGGCACGGACACAAAACACACAACATGGGAAAACTAAAATAGGCCTTCAAGTTGTCAGTGCTGGAATATTTGATCATGGCATCTAGAAAAAAAAAAAGGGAAATTGTTCAATAGAGAATGTTAACTTTGATAGTTCACTTAAGTTACACTACTCAGCTAAATCACAACCTGAGCAGAGCATTTTACCCGTTACAGCATCGACCACTGGGAGCATGTTGTGCATCCCAACTATCAAGGGAAGCTGTGTGCAAACTACTTACTGTGACTCCTTCTCCAACTGTCTGCTGTTGTTACTGTACAACACTCATCTGCCTGAGATGCCACTGCACCACAGCTGGTGCAAAACACAGTCACGAGCTCCAATCTGCATTGACATGGGACTGCACTATCCACACTGATTAAACACCTCCCCTGACTAATCCATGTTCTTTAGACACACGCTGAGAGGTGTAGAATTCAAGCATACATACAGAGTCAGATGATGACTCAGAGCAGAATGCTACCAGTGCTGGCTAAAAGTCAAACTGCAGTCCATACCTCCAAGGACACAGGATGCTTACATCTACCAGATGACTTACCAAGTTAAAAGTCAGATTTATGTTAATACAAAAAAAATGAGGACAAACAGAGAAACAGTAAAGCCTGGAAATCACCTCCACTCACCTTCATGTCTGCTCTCATCAGTAGAAGGTGGGAAAGTGGTGGAGATGAACGAATGTCAAAGACAAAATGACAGTAATGGGGAGAAACTCAGATTAAGGGAAGTGATAGGCTGAAGAAAGGAATGAGGAAAGGAGCACAAGAGGGTGAGAAATCAGCAGGTTGTGGTGCTGTTGCAGGGGAGAGTGAGCTAACAAAGAGCAACACAGAGAACGAGAGAGAGAGAGAGCAGCCAGCTGAGCCTAGACTGCCTCTTAAAGCAAAGTATCTGCATTCATGACACATGGTAACCAATGACGAACATCGGAGACGCCAAGGTGTACTGGCTGTCTGTGTGCAGCGAGCATGACCACATGGAGGGTTGGTAGCCGATAACTGGGCAGGAGGGTAACCAACAAGGAGGACGATGAGACGGAGAGGAAGTGAACCTGTGCGTTAATATGTTTTACAGGTGGAGATGAGCATGCAGGGGGATCAAGGGCATTCAGAGCACAAGCCTTCCCTTCGTTACTCTGGTCACAGCACAACAAAAAACTCTGGACAGATCAATATAATATGCACATTTTGGTATCAAAATACTGATAACATGCTGAGAAGGAAAGCAATGCTGTGCCAAAGGGTATGAGCTCTGGGCTACACAATCATATAGGATGCTTGTTATTGCAAAGGAGTCAGTGTGGTGAAATGAGCGTGTTCAGTTTGATCCTTTTTTCTTGGTAAGACAGAGCCACATAATACAAGGACGCACACACAACAGTGCATTGCTATGAGCTGCCTGTCACTTTGACTGCCATTCTCTCTTTACCACAATTGTCTCTCTTACTGAACAGTATGCCTTTATGTTACATGACTTCAGCAAGGCTCTCATCCACACAATGAAGAGTGTGGGTCAGAATCGTTGCAGGCTCATCACTGACAATACAAAGCAGTCAGAGTCCACATCTCCTCAATCACCGATAATGCTTCAAGAAAGACAGCAAGAGAATTCCTACACACAGACAACCTCAGATATATCTTTCCAGAAAATCTGTTAAAAACAAGACAGGCCAATGATGTGCTTTTTAATCATGGCATCTAGAAAAAAAATGTTTTCAACTTTTGTAAAAACCTCGAATTTGTGAGGCGGCTAGTTTGTGGCTAAACCAAATCTCTGTCTTGCAGTTCGTCACCTGACATCCCCACAATCTTTTTCCTCACATACTTAAAAACACTCATTACTCACATACACCGCTGACGCTAAGGAAATGGCTTTTGTTGTTCAGGTCCCGTTCCCTTCGTTCTGGCATACTGTGCAAGGACTAGAATGGGGCAATATATTCATATGGGCAGTACTGTTCTGAGGTCTGATCAGGTGTTTGTTTGAGTTCCTGTGGCTTTCTTGTTTATCGTCTTTCACTCATTCTCTCACTTTCTGGACCCCAACTGGCCCTGCCTGCAAAAACGCCTATCTGCATCAGCTGCACCTGCTGCCGCTGACTCTGGGCTTCGCAGCAGGGAGGCGCTGTATCCTGGAACCCAAACCCAGGCGCACACACACACACACACACACACACAATCTACAGTGTTAAGATCAGTCGGCCTCCAAGGGCAGGAGGGGGGTCGCTTAAGAATGACAACAACAGTGTGCATGACTGCAAAGAGCATGCCGATCTCAAGGCTCTCTTCAATTCACACTCCCATTAATCCTCTCACTCATTTGCTCTACACAACTGTGGGTCTCTGCATTGCAGCACTGTGTTAAGTTGTCAAGAAGCAACTAACTGTGGTATATATCTTGGCATCTCTAATAAAATCAGTGTAAATGTGCCAGAGATGTCTCGACAGCCAACCTGCACTGACAGCATGTGGTGCCTCTATAAGCTTCCAACGTACTTAATTCATTGCATTTATAATTTTAACATTAAAGTGCTCTAAGTATAGGCTATGTTAAATTGGTATGTAATTCTTGAAGAACATCTGAAACTAAACACACTGTTGATCATTAAATAGAATAACAAATAGGTTTTGTGTCAGTGATACTTATTACTGACAACATCTGTCCGAGCTAACTACTGACATCAGTTTAAGTACAGACATTCGACAAGGCTCCATTAGTGAATTTCCACTGCAGAATGTACCATGTGAGAACCCCCCAATGATACAGCACTGCACCCCTACAGCATTACTGTTGTCCTCTGAGTGATTAACAGTCTTGTACTATGTATACATTACCAGTTAAAAGTCTGGACACACTTTGCTATCAGGCCTAAGTCTGGATGCACTGACAATCTCCACTTTTCCTTAAATAGTACTAAGCTAACAAGCAAACTGCCAGATGTAAAGCAAAAAAAAAAGTCACCAAAAACTAAAAACATATGTAAATTTCATATAAAAACAGGCTTTTTTTTCCAGGAATCAGGTAACATGTTAACTTAGATCTTTTCTGCAGCCATGGATTCATTCAGTGATTCTGCCTTTACAATACACTGGACAGATATGCATGTAAACTGCTACTTGACTGGTTCGTGGAGACATACGACTGCAAGGCAATAATTCTTATCAGTCTTCTGATTCAGGTTAGTATTTGTTACAATAGGGAAGACTGCCACTTGACCGTCTTCAATCCCTCTTCTGTGGATTTACATGTCTCAAAGCATCAAGCTTAAAAAAAAAACAACAAAAAGTCAGTCTCACACTCCAGGGACCGAACAAGTATCCGAGCCTTTAGCAACACTAAAACAGGCCATGTTACAACAGCAAACAATCAAGCCCCCCCTCTGGCTTTCAGTGTTGAGTAAGACTTATGTTTAAATACTCTTAAGGTCAACTCTCTCTGATTTCACTGGAGACTGTGCACGAGTTTGACTCCCTCGCCCTGAAATGTCAAAGTAACTGAAGCAACCCCTCCCTTTGAGTGTCTATTCCACTATTGTAAGAGAACCGACACACTGTACTGTCCTAACACCGTTTGTGGTGGGTCCAAAAAAAGAACAATACAGGGAGAGAAATAAATGAAACATGTACAGTTATAACTGACTTAGACACAAAAGCTCATGTTTTCAGTAAGTCTTTTTTTTCCTTGTATGTTAATAAACTTGGGATTTGAAATCCCCTTCTAAAATCGTCCAGCTGGCCACACTCACTCACCCACACAATGCATAAGAACCACTAAGGCCTAAAATAGCAGTAGCACAAAGGATGCAGTGCTCAAAATAATACCTTTAGACTGGCAGAAACTATTAGTCACCTCTGCTGAATAAATCGCGCTCACAATAGGGATCTTAATTGACCAATCAAAATGTGCCTCAATGATGAATATAGAACCAACTACTCAGCGGCCAGGGAGCCTGTTTGGTTATCTAGGCTTCACATCATATGACCACTAACACAATTAGGTAGGCAAGCCTAACAATTGTTGCTTTTTAAAGTTAGTCTGGCTGTTTGCTCCTTCAGCCACTGTGTCTCCATGTTTGTCAGTGTAGGAGTCATTTTGACCCTCTCCACTCTCACCCCCTCCCATGCTCACCTTTGGCCAGACAGTTTCAGGTCTCTTCCACGAATCAGCGTAGCTACCCAGTAGTTAAGAGTGTCCCCTTCACCCCTGTCCTTCCTCTTCTTTATTCCCCTTGCCAGCCCACCCCTTCCACTCTCTCCTTCTCATAGGTGTGGAAACAGAGAAATGTTGCTCTGACTCTGTACCCCGAAACACTGCCAAGACCTGCAGCCTACCTACCTCTTTCTCGACTGTTGAAACTGGTAATCTGCTGTTGGCATGTTCTGTGGTATTAAATTGTGTTACTGGGCCAAAGTGGCTGCCGGTTATTAGTGAGTGCTGAAAATGCAGTGCAGAAAGGGCAAGAGACTCGGCGAGAAAGGAAAGATATCAACATGATTAAATGGATTTTAGAGTACATCCCCACTGAGGAGGATAAATGCAACTTAGTTTTCGTCTTCCATCAATGCTAAACTGTCAATTAACCAACGAAATCCTAAAGAGTCTTCTCCGAAGTGGAAAGTAAAAATGTGGGTCTTGTGTTGTTGCATGCAAGACAAAAATCAGTCTTTTGAAAATTCTGACTGTCATGTAATTTCATGCACCTAAATGTCATGCGCCCCATAGTGTGTTAGAGTATTAAGTGTATATGGACAAGATTTTAAGAGGAAAAAACTGGAATTATGTCAAGGAAAACAGCACAAGCTGACACCAACTGTGGAAGCATACTATACTATGGAGTATAATATGAAAATGCATGCTTCTTTCTAACTACAATATAAAAGACAAGCGACCTTGTATGGCTGCATCCCCAAATGCGAGGAGTACATAAGAAAAGAAAGAGAGCAAGGCAGAGAGAGAGAATGCCCCTTCCTATGCTGGATCTAGTGGCCTTTGCCCTCCATCTTTTAATCCTGGATTCCAGCACATGACCCAGCTAACAGTATTATGGAGTGCTTTGACTAGACCCAGTGCTGTGCGCACGTAGTGAGAGACGTGGTGACGGTGGGGGAGCATGAGGTCTTGTGCTCTGCCACCATTTTGCAAAAATGCCAGGCCTCTGCCAACCTCAACGTACACAGTGGTAGAAAAAACAAGAGGCTGGCCAGATCAGGCCTACAAGTCAGCGGATTAACCCGGCACTGCTGTCCTAGATGAAAACTAAGCATCAGCTGGATGGATGATAGGCCACAGAGAGAGCAGTGAGAAAGAACTTAGAACGCTCATAAGACTTCAGCAGCAAACCTTAATCACATCAAGGGGTCTCACAAGGGAGATTTACGTTTATTAACATAGGGGGAAAACAATTTCAAAACTTAAGTTTGCAATTGACCAAAAAAAACAACAACCTTAAAAAGAACCTGATTTAAAGTTTACTTTTTAAATACTGTATTAATTAAATATATCCCTACCATCAAGTCAAATGTAGATTTTACAGAGTACAACAAATATTGACCAAGTGTTAAATTGCAAGTCACAAGTTAAAACAAGACAGAATTAAATAACAGAAATAAAGGGGTTGGGCTGCGACAGGCAAATAAGTATACCTTTAACAGTGTTTCCCCCAGAAAGGTTTCCAGGCACAGTGGCCAGAGGACAATTTGGTTGTTTATTTTTCATGCAACACCAGATTGTTGGCAACTTCCATGTAAAGATCACATAAAACAAAGACGTAATTAATAAAATGCATTTATTGCACACAACTGTCAAATATAAAATCCACATAATATATCAAATTATAAAACTATAATATGATTTCATGTTGGTGCAAACAGCAATTTGAAACTGCTCATTTTCTCATTATGAGCACAGTGTGTATGATTCACTGCTGCGCTTAATTTTTCTTGGCATTGAAAAAATTTTCACCATGGCATCGCCGTATGCCACACACCCACAGCTCTGGGTCCCAGCCAGATGTTCTGTTTGCTTCCATCGGCTGGTTCACCTGCAGCATGCGTTTGACCCACAGCCTGTGTACCTGCGTCACCGATGTTTATGCTAACACCAAACCCCTCCCGCAATTTCTCTTCCTCATCTTCATTTGTCTCTGGAGTTTTGGGGAAAAGGGTTAATACTTTTGGCTGAACATCCACTGGTTTCCTATTCTTAGGTATCACCTCTAGATTTGGACTGCGAGTATGGAACAGAGGAGCAGCTGATCAGAGGATCTGAGGGGTCTGGATATAGAACACGGGATAAAGAGATCAGTTATGCAAGCTGGTGCCAAAGCATGCAATGATTTAAAACGAATACAAGAATCCTAAAACCAACTCTATACGAGAGGCCAATAGAGGAGAAATCTCTTCCTGGTACAAATGAGGAGTCTCGCTGCTGCATTTTGAAGCAGCAAGCTAGGGATGACTGATTTGACTCCCACATAAAGACAACTGAAACACTCATGAAGTAAAATAATTAAAGGGTGAAAAACTGTCTCCAAACCTCCAAAAGAAAGAAACCCGTTTGGTTTCTTTTTACCTAATGTGGAAGAACCAGCTGCTGACAACAGCTATGGCCTTACAACTTAGGTCAACAACAAATCCTCATGCAAAAGCAACGAATGTGAAGAATTCATCAACATAAATATGACGACCTGGTCTTTAAGCCTATGAAGATACTGCCAGATCCATTTAACCAGTGATTTCTGAACAACAGAAACTCAGTTTCCCTCCTAAAAAACTGAATATATAAACTGAAGAGTCCATAGGCAGGTTTCTGATAGTGAACACATTTGCACACCAGCAAAGTCACAATACTGAATTCAGGACTGTCAATAGTAAAAGTACTGCATGGCAGGAGACGCAGATCTATGCTTTATTATTAAATTACACAATACACGGTGTGTGACCCATTATATGTATGGCATGGCTGCAGGCTGTGCTGCATATTTACACACAGACTGTGTTTCTCAGCTTTAAGGAGTGGTGTTCTGTTCTGTATACGAGTGGCAAGTTTGCAAATCTGGTTACACCCAGGTGCACCTGACAACCCAGGCGCTGTAAAACTACATCCATTTGTTTTTGTCTTCCGATAGTCAAGTCAATTCAGCGCAGACGCCAGGAAAACATTTTTGCGAGCAGCATCGTTTGAGGCCGTGTGTGACGTGCTTCTCTGTTTGTGTCTGAGTGCTGTCACAACATGCTCGACACTGAGGGAAACTTGTTGTGACAGGTGGTCTGCTGGTATTCCAGTGGTGGAGGGTAGATGGGGAGGAGAGTGTGTTTGCTTGGGTCACCTCTAATCCTTTTTGAATAACTCATTTCCTTGGGACTTTTCAACCCATCGCCTTGAATTAGAACAACATCCTACCACACCAGGAGGTGGCACAGTGAAGCTCAAACCCCTTTTTATTATCACGTACTACTAGATTTTTAAACACATGAAGGATATGTTGCTACAAATAAGCAGACATTTTATGTACTGCCATTGTTGTGAACGCGTTGTCAGGAACACCTTGAGGGAATTTCTTCAAATGGAGTAGTCATTTAATCAGCCAGCAATGTCCGAAACATGGTTGTCAGACTGATGAGGTTGTGTGTTTTTACACAGAGACAGTGGAACAAAGAAAGAGCAAAACCCAGGGTTAACGTCAGTGTGACTTTTTGAGATGGAAAGTGTTAAAAGCAGCCAAAGGGCTCAAATTTGAATCAGATGTGTTGTTTGTCCTTCTGGATGTGTTCTAAAGCATCTAGCTAATGCGTTTGTTTTGGGAATATTAGCAACCTACACTAGCATGATCATGATTTTACGTTTGCATTTATTTAATATGATTTTAATTTGGGAGTAATTTTGAGATTTGAGAAACATTAGGGCCTTCTACTGGATTGCCATAGCGTGCCATAGGGATGATGAAGTTTTGTAGGCCAGCTCATAAGTTAGCATCACCCTGGTTCCCTTGACAAAAAGTCAATGGGATTTTTCCATAGGCTTTTGGATTATTGCAGAAAATAAGCTCTTTGACACGTACTTAGTTTCTATTGTGCTTGGGGAGTACCTAACCCAGACGTAGTAGCTTAAAAAAAAAAAAAAAAGTCCCTCAAAATGGCTTTCTAAGAACTATTATCGTTCTCAGTTCCTGTGGTACAGACACACAAAAGAGCAGGTACTTTCTCCAACAGTTCTAAGAACTATTAAAAAGTTCCTCGGGCCTGAAAGTGGCTAGTTTTGCGACAGTTCTGCACTGCAGCTGCTCAAGTTGATGTCAGCTTTACAGTTTAACAGGACACACTGCAACACAGCTCCAAAAGGCCTGGGAGTCTTTTAAGGTGTTGAGCTTAAAATATTGTCAGGATGTGTGTGAGGGTTTAACTGGGTGATTCAGCCGTCGCTGTCCACCAGCTGCCTGTCCACAGCCCAGCCGCCTGCTCGCTTTATTTACAAAAATACACACCACTGGTGTTTTTGCCATCTCTGTAGCCTTAAACATTTACTCACAGCTTAAGACACTGTTAATTATGTGAGCTATAATTAAACCGACAGCTTGCAATTTGACAATAGCACTCATGTCACAATTTCAATATAAAAATGATGAATAGTTCAGCCCTGGGCAACAGGAAAACTGACCCTATCATATATTTTGCAAGCCACAAAGATGAGTTTATGTGATATAATTATGTTGACAGGTTGGTGAACTACAGCTCAGACTGGAACTGGGTAGACTTTCTCAGAATTACTGCGGTAGTAGGAGGGTCACTTACTGTAGAGTCATAGCGGGGTTGAAATGTGTGAAATGTTTTGAATATGTCATCACCTGTTCAACACAAGAAACCCCGGAGATTTTCAAATATGTTTAATCATTGCCTCCTCTAGTTTACTGACCTAACATTACCTTAGAAAACCTCATAGAATGGACCCATTTCTCCTGTTTACACTACACTTTCAGTGTTTTCCCCACAGTTTCTTATGGTACAGGAGTATTCTTGGTGAGTACATTTTCCAGGCTCCATTCCAAGATTCTTCCATGTTTAGACTATCATAGATCTAAAGAGGACCAATTACACAATTTACCATTATTAAGCACAAGTGCAACACGACCACCAAGCCCACTAATCATATGCTTATGTCACTTGGAATATTTTAAAAAGAAAAAACATATACCCCATACGTTAGGCAGTCTCAGTTTGTTAGAACTTAATGACATGATCCAGTGCAATCACCACATTTAATCACAACAGTGTTTCTTCAACACTGTACAATTACATGTCACGTAGGTGGAATGAAGGGCATAATTTACTTACAAGTCCTGCAGCTTAGAGCACATTACTGTTTTAACTTTCACACTGCTGGACAGAAACAGCAATGGTGAATAAAAATATTCACCACATTGTGAATGTGTTATGAGCAAGCCTCACAAGATGTATGTGCCAGTGAGAAATGTGCAAACAATTCTTGACAAACAGATCTGCCACAAGAATTTGAAAGACAAACTGCTCTCAGCGCACACGCCAGTCTAATTTTAAACCAAATCATTTACATGCAATTGTCCAGTATGTCAATGTTCCATCTAGCTTAGCCCCACCCTGCAAGGTGGCCTGTGTGCAGATATCACTGGAATCCATCAGACAAACCGGACCCACCTTTCAGCCTTGCTGCTCTCTGAGGTCTCATATATCCACCACTTGCTCTTCTACTAAAGGCAGCGGGGAGGAGGAATGATTTCACTAGAAATAGCAGTGTCACATGAGCGTGTGTGGTGACCAGTCAGCCAGCTGCTCATCCTTACATGGAACACTGCACTGTCCGTACTGTCAAAAGCAAATAGGGGGTAAGATTATCAACACCACAGCATGGACCATCACAGAGGGTCCAGCAGTCATCTCCAAGACTTGTCACATTGTTCACTGTGCTCTGGTGTACAACTCCGACAGTTCAGTGAGCTCACACCTGTTCAAACAGCAAAATCTGTACAAGCTCAAAAGAATTTTCACGTGCACAAAAGAAGCCCCTGACTGTCTTTTCCCACGAGAGAAAGTGAAAAACATGTGCTCTGTTTGTGAGGTTACGTCTGGACAATTAAGCTGTGAAAATATTTACACGGAAGAAGAAGTTTACGCTGACACCGAAATCAAAATCAACAAAACTGTTTCCATTACGCGTTGGCCCTTAGAGTGCACACTTCTCCACACCAACTGCTTTGTAAGGGCTTCTTCCACTGCTGAATTACAATCATTTCCCAAAAGGTCCTACTTAAAGTTAAGCAACAAAAGAGGAGAGAAACAACCCATACTGCAATTATTAAAACATTTTTGTCAATATTATGCAGCACAGTTTTGCCAGTTCTTTCCTGTATTACCAGCTCTTTGGAAATTTATAAACTGGTATTCGGTATTGTTTTGTTTGATTATGACCTGCCAAAGGACTGCGGATGAAAATTTGCTTTAAGCCATCTCTGGTACGATACACCAAATGGAAACATTTATGTTTCCCAACATTAAGGGTGATCCGATCAGAAGAGTCAAACTGGAGTTATACAAAACATTTCCCAACAGGGGCACAGATGTGTACCGACCACACACAAAAATAGCTAAATGTGTCACTGACATGACCTGTTAAGCTCACTCCACATGCCAAGAATAGCATGGCCCTTAGTTCTTACATTATTTCTTCAAGTGCAATGCCATCAAATGTTTTCCAAAACCACTAAACCAAACCAAGCCTTGGTGGCAAAACCATGACTCATTAAAAAAAAAGCAAACCCTAGGTGTGCCTGGACAAATGTTTTTGAATGAGAAGAATGGGAAAATAATGTCCAGGCCTTCCATAAATGAAACCACAATGCTTCACAGTTCAGCAGTAAGCCAGCCATTAGCATAGCTGACACCAGACCAGCACCCAAACAAGAGCCGCTCTGTGTGACAGCGCTTTGATACAGTCCCTGCTGTTTACAGAAGGCCACCAGCAACACTACAAAATGGCTCTCGTGGCCCAAGTGGAGAGCACCAACGGGCCAAAAATGAACCACGGGTCAGAGGAAAACAATGCAACTATAGCAAATGATGTACAGGTAAGATAATGAGTTTCCTTTTTCATAGGACGAATCTAGAGGTTTTGTTTTTAAGGAAGCCATAACTTGGAAGAATACAGGTTGTCTTGCAGGCCTCACCCTTCCCAGTTTAAGTGAGGGTTTCTTGATTCAACTAAGACAGGAAGACAACAGGATGCCTACTGCTGCCAGTGTTATTAAAAAACTGAGTGCTAACTGAAGAAACCTTAAATACCACAATCATTATGTGATGATACGTTGGCAAAAATCTCAGTATAACAAATTATTAAGGCTCACTTAGAAGACTGCAGGCCTGTATGTGACAGTGGTAACAGGAGGACAGACTAGGGATGGCAGCGTTCTTATCGGCTGTTAGTTTGCCAGCCGACATCAGTTGTATACATACTGTATACAAACCACAATCATTTAAGTGTATAATTGCAGCCTCAATTATTTATAAGTCTGGCAAACTTAGACCTGGTACATACTGAGGCAAAACTGATTGTAAAGTAGTCTAATTAAAAGCTGAAACTGTTTTAATTTCCCAATCTTAAATGATGCCCTAATGCTAAAGTAATGCTGAAATTATCATGAGACCATAGAAATGGGATGTCTGGAACAAGAAGAAAAAAAAGATATTCTGAAGTTTGTTCCATTTGTTCTCAGCTTCTTTTTTCCAATCACTGACAGCTAGCAGCTTGCTTAATGTGGGCTCTTCTCAGTTTCCTTTAACAACAGCCCTCAGATGCCAACCTTTCCTGCTCTCTTTTCTCCACTGTGCTCCTTCTGACCTTTGTTAATAAAAAGGTCAGACTAGTTTTATCAACACCACATGATCAAAATCATACCTAACCAGGTTGTCAGCAACAAAACAGAAACACAATGCTGGTACAAACACATGCAGCAGACACGCAGTCATTTCTTAATATTGCTGTGAGGTCACTCATTGACATAATGTATTCCCTAGCCCCTTACCTTAACCATCACAACTACATGTCTAACCCTATCCCCTAATCTACTTCAAACCTTTACCCTCACAAAGTACTCTGAAGTTGTGAGGCCCACATCAAAATAAATTGATCCACTCAGTGTAACAAAGACATGTACAGGGCACACACAGCACAAAGACTCCCACTTTTTCTGTGCTATCATGTGATGTTGCCATGGCGAAGAGGGCTCAGACATAACGGTGCGATTGAGCTCTGAGGGCGAGGCGGGCTGATCAGAGAGACAGACTGTTCTCCGACTGTGACACTGCCAGACCCGGTGCCAACTGCCTTTCCGCCCACAGCAAAACGGACACACCCACCGGCAGAAGGGCCAGCCTGCACGGGGCCCTACCCTCATGGAAATCAGAGCACACCACATTGCCTTCTGCACACATTTCACTTTCTTCCTTCCTTCTAGTGGCATTCCATTACACCAAGGTTATTTCATCTTTTTGTTGGAAACTGTAAATTCAGTTCTTAATTATTTGAAACTGTAAATGTTTTCTGTACGTAAAGCGACAGTTTATAAAGTCATTCTAACACTTTTAGTTAAAATATGCTCCAAAACATAGACTGTCTTAACATGGAAAGGCGCTGTGAAGGGCTTCTCTAACCCAAATCCACTGGACAGCCTGGCAGCAGAGCAGAGTTACTCCCTTCAAAAGTTTGAGTGAGCCTGATCCTTCTAACTAATCAGAGAAGGGCACAGGCCACAGAGCCCACAGCTGTCAACACGTGAATGCAGCACATCTGGTCTACTACTCCTGCTGCACCGAAGCTCCAAGCTAGTGTTAGCTGCTGGCATACGTCACTGTGGCTGACTCGCAGGCAGGCTAGTTCCTGATTCCTACATTAGCAGAGACAGCATACACAACAAGGATAAAGGTGAGTGGAACAGGGCGGAACAGGGCAGAACAGGAAGCGGGAGTGGTTTGCTCTTATGCCAGTGCCAGCTTGATTTCCAGAATTTGCATATTGCAGCTTTAACAGTCTACTGTATTTCTGATCTCTTACATCCGATCAGGGCAAAGATGCAGCGATTGATTGGCTGGCTTTTAGCTTGATCGGTCATAACTGGCGATCTGGCTGATTACTGAGATATCCAGTTCTGTGCCAGTCATATTTACACACACGATGGTGCATGTGCTCACTTTCACTTGCACGTTGGAACCGCTTGGTGTACAAATAGCGCACAGAGGAGCCCACAGAGACACCTTAGAGAAAGGAAAACGGTCCACAACTCTGATAAATAGTACACAATGAGAGAATTACTGGCTACAGTTGAAATCCATGTGTATGTACAGCACATTCAACACCGCAAATAAACTACACACACTTAAAAAAATAAATAAAAACTGTTGAGTGGGATTGATGTAACAGACACTCATTACAATTTTGCATTAAATAAAAAGTTACAAACATGTTTGTCTGCTGTCAATTGTAGTTTTTATAGAGAAAGAAAACTGAAATTGGCCAAAATTGAAATTGGCAGACCAGGCTTGAGAAAGAAAATTGCAACTGCTGCACCTCTAGATCATGGTAAAAAAAAAAAACAAACCATCAGTTATGCTGTCATCTTACAGTGGAAACTAACAGTTATGCTCATTTTTAAGGGTGTAACAATTCTCAAGCTGGGACCAAAAGCACAATACAAACATCCACTGTCTCGCGGCACAACTCCAAGTTCTGGAAATGTGAGGCTTTTTGCCGCAAACAGCTACCTGCTGCTGCTGAAAATAATACTCTGAGAGCAGAGACGGTGAACAACAACAGTGATGCTGAGGGCTGGACAGTTCAACAATGAGCTGAATTTGCTGTAAAGTTTAAAGGGAGGGGAGCTGCATATTCAGGTGACAATTCTCTATAGGCTGATCATTACAAATGACCCTCAGTTTTTGTTCTAATGGTTTCAGAGGTGTTGAATTAACTGTATGGTCATTTTGAAAGCTGTAGTCTGTGCAGCTGTTGAACCTGCAAAACACAGAGGTGTTCCTGTTATTTAGCCTCACTGATGTAGATGGGGCGAACATAATAATAGAAACACATCAGTAATAGCACCAACATCAAAATGTTGAACCAACAGCTCTCTAAAGCAGCATTCATGAAGCTAGGGTTTTGCAGGTTTTAGTTAGATGTACCTAATAAACTGCCAAATGAGATTAATTCTTCCATGCATACAAACAGCTCACACCTCAGCTTCAACACACAAAACACAAGCTTAAGCTGCCTGATTTAACTGAAGTTTAAATATATACTGCTCTGTGTCTGCTTTAAAGCACTTGGATTTAAGGGTGAGCATAAAAAGGAGACTATTGACATTGTGGTCTAAACTGTGGCTGCACCCTGTCGCCATGGACCTGGCAATTTAGTGTGAATCACTGCCTCAATCGTTTCTTTTTTTCCCCTACAGGATTACACTGAAAAGACAGGTCAAAGTACAGTCAGAAAATATGTTGAATGTGTTGCTGGCATTTCTGTGAATCCACTTTAATTCCATAAGATAATGATGGAAACATTTAATTAAGACTAAGTCAAAACTGTGCGATGAGACGGCATCGCTGAACTGTAATCGCTTAGGTTCGACACAAAACTTCAACTGAAACATTTTGTGGAAAGCGGGTTATGTTTACAGCAGATTAAACTGTGTGGGTGTAAGAACTTTAAAGATTTATAAATCCCTGCATGACCTTTAAAACAGTGGAGTAAGCTGAGAGGCCACTTCTAGGTAGTCTGGCTACTCTTCAAGAGTCGCCACAAATACTGTATGTAAGCTTCAAACACTTGGGAAAAGTAGGAGGAGCTGTCAAATTCTACTGCAATACATGGGTATGTTTCTAAAGCTACACAGTGGCAACACGGTCCTCATCACAAAGCAAGACAACAGAAGCATCGCACTGCGCACTCAGAAGTTGACACTGAACACACAGGTGTATAAAAAGGAGGGAAGTCATTATTCCATGTAACATAACACACGCTCATATCCGTCTTCTAACCTTTATGGCTGGACAAGATCTAGCAATCAGCTTGTTTGGTTTACTGATGTTACATTTTCTTAGCAAAGCTTTTATTAGAACTAAAAAAAACAATGTGAGGTATTGACAGGCCCTGGCATTCTTCATCTTTCTCACCTCTTCTAATCAATATGCATTGATAATCATTAACTCACAAACCTACATAGGTTTGTGAGTTGTGCTGCTTATGTAGGTGAATAGGATAAGTACCTTTTACTCCATTACATTTTACAGCTATAGCTTACAAATTAAGATATTACATTAAAACCAATCTACTCAACATTGTATATAGTAATTAAAACTGGTCTGAGAAATTAAACAATATAATAATACATAACAATGTGTCAAGAATAATAATCCAATAATGAAACAATCACACTTACAGGCTCCATATTCCTATATAGAGCACACTTTGCTAATTTCACTTACATACTTCAAGTAACTGTAACAGGACTTACTTTTGCAGCTGACCTGGATACTTCCTCCATCACTGCTGAATTACTTTGCAGGGTGTTCCTGTTATTCTTTCCAACCGCCTGTATGTGCACTGTGTGTAGGTTTCCTTGTTTGTAATTTTTCTGGTTGGAAAAAATACTTATCAGTCATGGTGATAACTGAACAGGCTAGCCCTGAAACAGCTGCTGGGGCCTCAGTTATAGAAACAATCCATGTCATAGGAACTGTCTGCCTTGTCACTGCTAAAAATATACAGTACACGTATATGTGAACTGATTTCCTTGTTCTGTATCACTGGTTGCCCCTTGGAAACAATTAAACCACTCACAGATAAATATCAAGCCAGCAAAGTGACATTAACAGTCGGAATCCTAGAGCCCTTGATGTAAAGCTGGTAAGGGCCCTGAGGTACTTCAGAAATGTTTGGTGTAGACTAGTCCAAACTTCTCAGTGGTATTAGGCAATGGAGCGGTGGTGGCAGTGCGCATTGCGCATGCCCAGTTGTCGACCCGCCTAGTCGTCAAACAGTGTCTGCTTTGCGCACGAAAAGCTCGACGGAGTGAAACGAACTGGTGTGATTAAACAGCCAAATGATAGACTGTTGGTGCTCTTGACTGTTCCAGTTTCCCCAGTCTGGTTCAGACGGTGGACAGGCCACCAGACTGTGGATATGAACGGGTGCTATTGTGATACTCTGTCGGATGTAGTTACACACGTGTAGCAGCTCCATTCACTCGTTTTGTTGCGTGCGACCAGCGCCAACAATATTCCCTTTAAGCGAAACGTCTCCACGTGGGGTTGAAATGCAATATTTACGGTGGTGTCTGTCAAAGCTGTGGGAATACAAAGCCAAGGCTGCGTGGTTACGCGCTGCAGCAGCTGATTTAAATAGGCATTTTTACTTGACTGTATTCACACTCGCCAGGCCCATTTCCCCTTAAATGCATCCTGCACAGACGCTCACCACAAAGAAATGCGCAAGAAAAGTGGCTAAACAAGACAGAAGCCCTGTCGAAGGCGATAAAACAGCGTTTTCTGACTGACAAAATGTACTTACAAATGAAATAGGACACCACAAGAGGGGAATGTGCGCTCCTCTTCGCCTCCACGCCTCTGTCTCTGCCTGGCTTTTCCAAGAAACGTTCTCCGTGGGTTGCGTCGAAAATGTCAGAGATTCCAGCAGTGTCTGTCGTCCCCCAGGATGGTTGCCCTCGACTCGACCGACTCAGGCGACCATGTTGCCCAGAATGTCGCCTGCTGCTCTCATCCGGGCGTTTAGGGACTGAACCGTCGTCTCAACTCTGCCCAGGATGACAGCTTTAGGATGAAGGAGGGGGAAGACAGGGAAGGAGAGGGAGAGAGAGTCCTAGTGGTCAATCCACTGAGGGCATGACACCAAAGGGGAGAAGGAAACATACAATAATACACCAAGTAAGGATTACGGTTTATATGTGCACCGTTTTTTATTCTGGATTTTAATTTTATTTTATATTTCATAATATACACACAAGGGGTCAGCACAGGCTGTGTCGTTAGTAGCAGCAGTAACGTTTATATTGTTGTACCCCGTACTTTTTACCATTGCTAACTCTGAGAGACGAGTCAGTCCAAGTAACTTCAAAACAGTGCTGATTTATTCAAAGGATCACAGGTAAAATTAACATTACACGCTCAGGTATCTTGCACCTCCAAACTGCTCACAGGCAGATGAAAGATGAAAGACCCTGAACCCAACAGGCCTATACATTATATCCCTTCGGTTGGGCTAGCCCCATACTACACAGAAACGTCAACCGAGACGTCTCTGTTGCCAGCTTTGCAGCTGGCCATAGCAGTAGTCAAAACATGAAGCAAATCAATGTGTGTGTCTGTTGATTAAGTGGTGTGTAGCTAAAAACATTCTCACGACCTCTAGTAACATGTCGTGACTTAAACATAAGAACATATTATGGCTAAGGCTACAGTTATACACATCATAATAATAATATTAAACACCCTGTCTGCTGACAGTCATCAACTCTTCTCTCTAGTATCCTTGACCAGATGTACCCTGTAGAAACTCATAAGCACGCCTAAGCATTTAACAGTCTAACTAGACATCCTATCTCCACTAAACATTTCTAATACATAAAGTATCTATCCAATTTCTATGACTAAAAATACCTAACAATATCCAATGCACATATTTTGCTTTAGTGTTGCTTATACAACTCTGAAATGTGTGAAAAAGGAAAAAGGCCATTCATTTATTTATTTTTCAAGCAAAAATGGCACAGCCATAAAAAGCGCACACTGCTGTGACTGAGTGCACCTCGAACAGCAGATTCTCCTCCCACAGCCTTCTTAAATTGTGGATCATTTTTATGGATGAGACATAAAGTGCCCGTGCCGAGCAGAGGAATTTGTCCCTTGCGACTCTGTCATCCTGGTGTTTAAGATAAAAAACAAAACAAAAAATTATTTCACCAGATTTTCCTTTAGCCTTGCCCTCGTTTTACGCATCAAAGGTAAAACGGGTTGTCGCTTGGGAAGGTTGCGGTTCCTGGGTCGATGGAGATGTTTAATCCGTCCAGATATTGCCATCTATCATGGCTGTGGCCACGTGCTCAAGGCATCAGTGTTACGTAACGCCCAAGCCAGTCAACAACAGTGGGTGAGGGAGGGAGGTGGGGTTGTTTGGGGGCAATTCAACCACCCTCGAAAATAGGATTTACATTTACAGTGCATAGCCAACAGGAGAGAGCAAGAGTAGAGGTTTGTTTTTACAGAAATGCTGAACAATAATAATAAAAAAAAAAATTGAAATTCAGTAATTTCCTGTATCAAACGTTTCCAATTTTGCCTTTGATTTCCCAGAGCATACTAGAAAAAACATAACTTGCCATAGGCTATACAGTTGATACAGGAGTACCTGCGTGTGTGTGACCTGAGAAATACTTTCCCTTTTGAACTGTATAAATGCTGGGTCTAGTTGAGACATGACTCTGCTCCATTCAGCCAGCGGGTGAGGTGGAATATCTGACTCTTAGTGACACCGACTTTCACTCGTGCCTGGCAGGGCCTGCCTTACTGTTTGACACTGGACACAAAGCTGCTCTAGCTAACCTTCACCTTCTAACTTTTGACCGGTAAAGAGTGTGAGAATCAAAACAAACTCACACTGTAAAAAAATGTCTGTGAAATTAACAGTAAAGTGCTGTAAAATCACGACGTCAAAAAAGTGTAAATAGAAAAACAATGAAGCAGTGTTTTATGTACAGTAATATTTAGTAAACTACTGAACCAAACAAAACTGTTAATTTTAAGGAAAAATATGTTAAAATAATCATATTTCTATGTGGGATTTACAGATTACTGTGGATTAAACACTGAAAAACCGTAATACAAAAAACAACCCAATACAGTTAAAATTACAAAATAGCAGTTTTAAAATAATGTTTTTTGTACAGAAAGAAACCGTATTATATTTTACAAATAAATATGTTA
>NW_018127900.1:3759284-3759778 GCF_001952655.1 Monopterus albus
TTTCCAGAAGAGGGAGGAACATAGAGTTACATATAAGAGTGGAGGTAGGAGTACGCAGGTAGACTACATTCTATGTAGACGAGGCAATCTGAGAGAGATTAGTGACTGCAAAGTGGTGGTAGGAGAAAGTGTAGCCAGACAGCATCGGATGGTGGTGTGTAGGATGACTCTGAAAGTCAGGACGAAGAGGAGAGGAAAGATAGAGAAGAAGACAGAGTGGTGAAAGTTGAAAGAATGTTGTGAGGAATTCAGACAGAAGCCAAAGAGGAGATATATGGATGTGCTAAAAGAGGACATGAAGTTAGTTGGTGTGAGAGAAGAAGAAGGGTGACCTACACAATATTTGATGATTTTAATGTGGTGGCTGATCAGTGTATGGACTACTTTTATACCCTCCCTAATAAAGTCTGTGCAGATTCTCAGTCATCCAGGTCATAGTAAAATGAAATAACCTTAGAAAAATCAACTGGACTCAGTCGTTATGGGACATTGTT
>NW_018127900.1:3764944-3769070 GCF_001952655.1 Monopterus albus
TTTTCTTATGTTTTCAAAGGTGTTTTTTCTCCATCAACCCAGAGAAGGGCACTAAAGTGGAGAAGACAAGCACAACTCGTCTTCACATGAACCCAAGAGTCCTTACTTTGATCCAGGAGCTTTCAGATCATGAGTGGCGTGATATCTGAATATGGACTAAACACAGTAAGGTTCGTGGCATGTGCCCCACTCACAATTTAGATTTTTTTCCGGGTGCATTATCTGCTCAGTTCTTCAGACTGGAGAAGCAAGTAAAAGTTTGACAAAATTGATGTATGCTGTTGTTACTGTGAGTTGTATTGTCTTCTGTTTCCTCATTTGCCTGTATACCTGTTTGAAGAGCTTGTTTGATAAGATGTGAAGGAGGCCGAGCACCTCTGCAAAGTATGTCTTCAAAGTACTGTAAATTCTTTATAGCTATATGAGCACCCACTGGCATCATGGTAACAGCAAGTGGCTGTGGCTACAGTTGGGACTTGGCCCTGCTGTAAGATATTGGTGCGGTTATACAGTTCTGTTGATTCTAATAAGGAAATTCAGTAATCCTTAAAGGGTGTTAAAATTCTTACATTTATTAAGAAAACCCACTTGTCCTCAGGAGATTTTTGGGAGGTCTTCTCCCTTTCTTTATCCATCTGTCCTCTTTCAGCTTGAATAAGGTGATCACTAATGTCATTGCTTTTTATTTCTAAAATTTGTAAAGTGCATATTACAAATATGTGGAGGAATGACAGACTTTTTGTTCAGTACTTTGAGCTCAATAAATTCTTGAAAAGGCATGTTATTACTTGATTTGTTTATTCTTTTCATATATCTACCTTTCAGTTTTTAAATGGTTAATCTGTGTACACTGGATTACATTTTTCACATTTCTGGGAAAAGCCAAACACTTGTAAGAAAGTAGTGCAGGTAGTGCCTGAATATAGAAAGTGTTTCTATTTACCACTTAACAATTGTTAACAGGGGATACAGACCTGCTGTTATACAGTTTCACAGTTTTTATTTGAGACTATTATATAGGAGTAATAGAACAAGATTTTATGCTTTCAAACTGCAATGAACACATTTTACAGAAAATTCAATTGCATGATTTAGATGTAAAATGGTCTTTAATACTGCAAAATACACTATATTATAAAGAATTATTGCATAAAATTTGCTGAACAATGCAGTTAAAAGACAGTATTATGAAGTTTTTACAGTTAAATTTTGTTGTTTGTTTGTTTTTTTACAGTGAAATTGAGATGGTGCTGCGTTGAGATTTGAGATTTCAATTGAGATTTCATGTACAATAAGCAACCAATGCATGTAAATCTTACAGCTAATTCAACAGAAAAGGGCAGTTAGATTTACCCATTTAAAATGTAAATTTTTTTGTAAATTACAACGGTTTTAAATTGTAAAATTTACAGGCTGTCCTGTAAATCTGTTTACATTTTTACCGTATTTTTTACAAAATTATTCTGGCAACCACAGCTGCCAGGTTTTTTCCGTAAAATCTACAGGATTTTTTTTTACAGTGCGGGTGGTAACTGTTCCTCCTCTCTCTCCACTCCTCCTTGCCCCCTTTGCCTGGTCTGTGAAACTACATCATATGTGGTAACTACAGCCAGAGACAGACTCAGCAGTGATATTAGCGCATACAGAATATAGCCCATAGAGCTCATGGTTTTTGGTGGCATTGCATCGACACTGCTCAAAGCAGTAACACAAGCAAATTATA
The DNA here is from genome assembly GCF_001952655.1 of Monopterus albus. NCBI lineage: Eukaryota > Metazoa > Chordata > Actinopteri > Synbranchiformes > Synbranchidae > Monopterus > Monopterus albus. The sequence goes on from NW_018127900.1 coordinate 3,766,668, forward strand.
CAGAGGAATGTTTGATAATCTACTAATGTTCTGGCCACTATCGCATCACGTTTGGTGTTACATACTTGGCATGCCTAATATTATAACGTAACCAGGAGTTATAGATACAATAGATACCCCCCCACACACACACACACACACACTTTTCTAGTTGTGTTGATTGTGTGAATTTTGACAATGTCTCACTGAAATGCTACATGGACTGCTATATTATGTGCAACACAAACAAACCATGTGGCCGGGACCAAAACTGAGCAAAAATTAGCAAACTGAGCAAAATTACTGAATTTGCCAGGAAAATGCTGTTTTCTGTTAATTGGACAACAAAACAGTAATGTTGCAGTCAGTTGGAATGAATTACCAGAATAATTCAATACAAAAGTACAAAATTGAAATGCTAACGTTAGCTTGCTAATGATGCTTACATATCGTTACCAAGCAGCAACCTTGAAGGCTGAGAAACGAAGCCCCAGGAGCTGCTGATTCAGTTCTACAGAGGAATCATCGAGTCTGTTCTCTGCACCTCCATCACTGTCTGGTTTGGCTCAGCAACCAAACAGGACAAATACAGACTTCAGCGGACAGTCAGGACTGCAGAAAAGGTCACTGGTGTGAGCCTGCCCTCCATGGAAGACCTGTACACCGCACGGGTCAAAAGGAGGGTGGAGAGGATCACTGCAGACCCCTCACACACCGGACACAATCTGTTTGAACTCCTCCCCTCTGGACGGTGTTACAGGTCACTGTGCACTAAGACAACCAGGCACAGGAACAGTTTCTTCCCCCAGGCTGTCGCTCTGATGAACACTTAACCAATGACAGTATGATTGGACAATAACCCTCAGTGCAATACCTGTGTATATATACGTTGTACAGATTATACAGACTTGTACAGGTATCTAGTTCTCTGTTTTAAGTACTCTATTTTTATCCCTATTTATCTCATTTCAAAGAACAGTCCTTCGCTGTCTGCATTATTACTGTCTGTTCATACTACTTGTTCTGCATTGTTTGCACTTTCTGTTGCTTGTAAATACTGCTTATTTTGTTATATCACACAGCCTTATGCTGGTTTACTGTTTGCACATTGAGAGCCGATGCACCAGAGTGAAATTCCGCGTGTGTCCTACACACCTGGCCAATAAAGGAGATTCTGATTCTGATTCAATGCGAAAGTGCCAAAACCTGCAGTTCCTCGAATGGCCACATGAGGCTGGCTCCAAAATAGACTCTCATGTTAAAATGCCCAACTTTACAGCAGAAATAAATGTTTAAAGTGTAAGATTGGAGTCTTATAGACTCTAGTTACTTTATAAGCTTTAGTTACTTCTCATACTTTAGTTCCCTTTAGTTACCTTTCATAACTTTATCTTACTTGTTTATACATATTACAGCTGTATTGATGATTGTCCAGAACTACTGAGCTTTGGTTATTTTAATACATTTGTTTCACTTGCTTATATATCTTACAGCTGTAATAAAGCAGAATCTGTTTACTTTTGTACCCCGTACTTTTTACCATACTGACTCTGAGACGAAGCAGTCCAAGTAACTTCAAAACAGTGCTGATTTATTCAATGAACACAGGTAAAAATTAACATTACACGCTCAGGTATCTTGCACCTCCAACATGCATGCAGGCAGCTGAAAGATGAAAGACCCCGAACCACAATAGGCCTATACATTATATCACTTCGGGCTAACCCCATTCTACAGAAAGAGACGCCAAACCGTGACGTCTCTGGTGCCAGCTTTGCAGCTGGCCAGAGCAGTAGTCAAAACAGGAAAATCAATGTGTGAATGTCTGTTGATTATGTGGTGTGTAGCTAAAAACATTCTAACACGACCTCTAGTGACATGTCATGACATTAAACATAAGAAAATATTATGGCTAAGGCTACAGTTATACACATCATAATAATATTAAACATCCTGTCTTCTAACAGTCATCAACTTTCTATCTAGTTATCCTTGACCAGCAACCTGCAGCACTCACGAGAATGCCTAAGCATTTAGCAGCCTGAGCTAGACATCCTGTCTACACTAAACATTTCTAATACATAAAGTACCTAACCAATGTCTATCTGACTAAAAATACCTAACATTTTGAATGCTGTAAGTTCTGTGTAGAGACTAGATGTCTGCATCTCTTTGTGACCAGACAGCCTATTTACAGTGCCTTGCGAAAGTATTCGGCCCCCTTGAACTTTGCGACCTTTTGCCACATTTCAGGCTTCAAACATAAAGATATAAAACTGTAATTTTTTGTGAAGAATCAACAACAAGTGGGACACAATCATGAAGTGGAACGAAATTTATTGGATATTTCAAACTTTTTTAACAAATAAAAAACTGAAAAATTGGGCGTGCAAAATTATTCAGCCCCCTTAAGTTAATACTTTG
>NW_018127900.1:3769942-3771338 GCF_001952655.1 Monopterus albus
CCAATCGAGAATCTGTGGAAAGAACTGAAAACTGCTGTTCACAAATGCTCTCCATCCAACCTCACTGAGCTCGAGCTGTTTTGCAAGGAGGCATGGGCAAAAATTTCAGTCTCTCGATGTGCAAAACTGATAGAGACATACCCCAAGCGATTTACAGCTGTAATCGCAGCAAAAGGTGGCGCTACAACGTATTAACTTAAGGGGGTTGAATAATTTTGCACGCCCAATTTTTCAGTTTTTTATTTGTTAAAAACGTTTGAAATATCCAATAAATTTCGTTCCACTTCATGATTGTGTCCCACTTGTTGTTGATTCTTCACAAAAAATTACAGTTTTATATCTTTATGTTTGAAGCCTGAAATGTGGCAAAAGGTCGCAAAGTTCAAGGGGGCCGAATACTTTCGCAAGGCACTGTACATTTTAGCAAAGGACTGTTTTACACTCACACCTCAACCCACTTAGCATATCCCAAGCTTTGCTTTGTCTTGGGATGTCCTACAGAGGACGGGGGCTCACCACCTGAGAGACACTCACACACACACACACACACACACACACATACTTAGATTTACCATATTTCAACATGGAAGTGCGAGCTCCGGCTCGCACCAAATGACCAATATGATCACAAACTATTGAAGGTTGCACCTCTGTCCAGGGCGGAGCAGCCAGAGAAGATAAAATGTATTGTAAGAACTTAATTTGGGGTCAGTGGATGGAACTCCTGCGGGAGCTCTATCTCTCTGATCCCAGCACTGTAAGGCCTACCTGTGATCAGACATTCAGTAAACTTTGTTGATTTTAAACAGCCCTCTCCTGTCTTCACTTCTCGTGCTTCCAACAAAAGAATTGGGTTAGTTTCTAACAAAAGCCTGGTACAAAAGATGGTTTTGGCCTCTATACCTAATTTCCCCTTCCATGACAACTGTATGGGCAGTGAATATTTTTATAACTTGCCAGTTTAAATTATATCGAGACTAAAAGTTACACATAATTAGGGGCACGGCCACTTTGAGTGACAAGGCCTGAAGATAGCAGAGTGGGGTGGGATGGGTTAGTACAGCAGGGAGAAAAGACTTCTAGACAATTTTTGACTTATCTGAATTTGTGCTAAATTGTAGTTAATGCAGCTTTAGCTTTAACAGCCATATAAGTTTTGTCAACTCACACAAGACCACAGTCGTAACACAGTTTTTCCTTTCAGAATTACCTTGTGAAGGATTATATGGGTTTGTATTCAGTTTTACAACAGTGATACAACTCTTTCGGAGCTCATGCCAGATAAACTTTATACATTTAAATGCTACTATTGGATTTTCTAACTTTTACACTTAATTTCAAGGCCGGGAATGGTTGCCATACATTGTCATTCATTAAATGAGATCTGAGGAAAAAG
>NW_018127900.1:3771395-3778514 GCF_001952655.1 Monopterus albus
TACAAAGGCCGCAGAGCCAGTCATATCATGTGCTGCCACAAAAACTGTCCAGCTTGGTTCTGGACCTATCACCTCTGTACATAAATACATAAAACAATAAAAGCTGTGTGAGATTTCTTCATTCAAGAGTAGTAGCCCAGTTCAGATGTTGTAAATGTTTTTTTTTCAGAGCAGTGTCCACATGTTGTGCAACAAATATCACAGCTTCATTATAGCTTTTGTGTGAGTTCCAAGTGGCAACTGTACTATTTACTCTACAGGGTGGGTTGTCATGATAAACAACGACTGGATCAGAAAGAGATCAAGTACTGTTGTGTAGCAGTTTGCATGTAGGTTGCCATGTTTTCAGTGATAATCAAAGGTAAACAGTGATTACGTTTCATCCGCTCTATTATCCTGAATATGTTTGGTTACTTACAAAACTAATACATGGGTTGGTAAACAGAACATGTACCTGAAAACCGTTAATTATGTAAACTGCAGCTTTGTCACACTGATGAATGTCCATGTTCTGCATTAGTCTCGTGTCCAGACAAGCCCATTTGAGTGTGGTGTTCATATTTTGTCATTACTATATCACAACTCAAACCTTTATTAATCTGCAACTTGCTTTCATACTGTAGTGATATGAACAGCTACAGACACACAACATGATTCACAATGATGCCATCCATAGTGTTACCTGTCATGTAGTATCACGCTTACCACGGTGACTGAAAATAAAGCAGCTTCATATTGCTTTTGCGTGCTCATACACTATGTGAACTGAGTTTTATTCTATGGGTGGCAGCACAGCAACATGAAAAAACCAAAACACTGATCACCTTATGAACACAGAGCGATGGTGTTGGTGAATTTGTTGTGAGACAATTAAAACACGAATTTAAAGTGTGTTTGACACTGACTACAATATCAACTTTATAGTTTTTATGTTTACAGAACTAATGTGTTTCAGGATAGGATTGTGGTCTTGATTAAATATTGAAAAAGTAAACACAGACTTCAAACATGAGCCACGATATGATTTCCAGTTCCATGTTTTTTCATGTGCTTTGTGCACCCACCCAAGCACCTTTATTTTAATCTGAATTGTAGGAGACAGACTTGTATAAGTGATGTCTTCCTATGTCCACATGCTGTTCACCCTGCCCCTATTTTCTTAATCAATCTGGTGAAACCCAATGAGCTTTGGGCCATAATCCCAGTCCTTGTTTGTCCACATGTTAGATGTTCTCCCTAGAAGTGCTGAATACAATTAACAGCCCACTGTGCAGTTCTATTCTGGCTCCACTGAAAATTCAAACGTTTTAAATGCACCATACACATTTCAGTTAATGCACCAGATACATGCTGCCATCTTGTGGCAAAACAGGGACACAGCTGTAATACACAGCTTTTCAGTTTGGTTCTGACTAAACTGTATAGTGTAATATTTTTTTCTGCATTGAGTAGCCTACTAATACTTTAAGTACATTTTTGTGTTAATATTTTCACTTAACATTATTAATGCAGGAACCTTTGTAACAGACTTTTTTGTAACAAAGTAGGTTACATTTACAGTGTGACAAGTAAGAAATGTCCTCTGTTACTGTTGCTAATGTGCAAACTATGTTTATAATCCTGTTTATTCTTTAGGGTCAATCTAGTGCTGCAATCCAGCTCAATCAACTGGCACAGTCACTTGCAATAAAAAGGACCCTTTTTCATTCTTCTGAGGGTCGTTGAAGCTGATAATAGTAATTTTGTAATAACATATACCGTAATAATTTCTGAGATGGTTATGATACTGTGAAAACCTCATACCATTGCAACCCTACTTAATGCAGGAAAAATAAAAAAGAATTTGATGAAACAAGCACACAAAAAAATTCTATATACATTAAAACAGTTCAAACTAAATGTCGAGTCCCTCAGAGCTTATATTGTACTTCAAGTAATAATTTCTAACACAATTGTTTAATTAAACTACACTATTTGTCACAGGTTTGGACATACATTTCCATTCAATTCAGTGGGAAAGTGTGTTCAAATTTCTGACTGGTAGTGTGTCCTCTGAATGATGTGGAGATACTCACATGCTAATGCTGCCATACCTACTGTTTTTTTAATGAATTTATTCTATTTCAGTCCATTTTTTTTTACAATATTTAACAAACTGCTACAAACAGGCTCCGTGTTCCTCATAGGGTAGTGTGTTCACTATGTATTGTGAATGTACACTAGGACATATCATTCATCAGCTATAATGCCCGCAAACAGCCCTACCCCCTTCTCACCGAGCACGCGCACACGTGCACACACACAAATATGGCGGCCTCTGTTTCACCGCTACGCTCCTCCTTCAGGATTTGTTGCCCATTAACGTTACAGCACCACTGCTGCCGGGCCAAATTGCGGATGCACAGAAAATGCGAGATTCAGCGAAGACGTCTACACGAGTCGGCGACGAGGTGCGTGCCACCACATTTAAAACGCCGGCGTTTTTGGTTTTTAATATACGGTATTACTTTGCGGAAGGATGGATGGATGAGTGACATTTCAGCACCGGTGAATGCGTGTGTGAGTTACCGTCACGTGTATGGTGATTGACAGCAGGTTTCACCATTCATGTCAGAGACGGTAAGATTAGCTGCGATGTCGAGTACGTTTCTATCCAGATGTAGAGCAGTTTTTCACCGAATTTCAAATAAATGGTCGAAAGGAAAATGCGAATCAATGCGGGGGTTCCACCCACTACCGTCATGCAAGCAATAGCAGCTGGTTTGTTGAGATAAACAACCCATGCCGCTCATCTTCCACTTAGGTGCCTTTGCAGAGGAAAAATACCAGTAGTGTTAGTGCTGCTGCTTCTTCTTCTATTTTTTTCTTTCTGCCTCTTCAATGTTAAGGTGCATTACCGCCACCTACCATCCTGGAGTATGGACCGCAATTGCTTAGCTTCCGAAACCCAATAATGCTAAATAAATAATACCGATAATATAATAATAATAACAACAACCCTAAATTTTATCTAGCAGCCCTTTACCTCTCAAGAATACTAATAACTTATTAAAATCCTCATCTTAATATAACTGTGTAATACCCAAGTCAATTCTACCCCTTCCTGTTCTCTAAACTACCCTTTTACCCTTTGTCAGAACTGTTGTCATATATTTACAAATAATTTTTGCCCTTTGTGTGTGTGTGTATTTTGTAAATGCATTAATTAATGTCTGTACAATTGACTTGTCCAGGTACGCTGCAGTGGTAATTTCAGGGACAGAACTGGCCCGTCAGCTCCACAGAGAAATCCAACGTGATGTGGAAGAACTGGTAGCTCAGGGCAACATGAGACCCCACCTGGGAGTGGTCTTAGTGGGGGACGACCTGGCCAGTCGTACCTATGTTAGGAACAAGACCCGGGCAGCCAACATCCTGGGTCAGATATGAGCACTGCACGCATTCTGGAACATTGTATGCATAATGTGTATCATACAGATCAACAAAGATAATGTGCTGTAGCTGTATCTAATGAATTACACACACATAGAAACACATGAGTAAACCTATTTTTCAAAAGCAATATTAGCATAGTGTAATGCCACATAATGTCAAACTAACATGCATATGGCAATGTTTTGAACATAGAGTTTGTGTGGTGTGTATGTGCTCTCCAGGAATTTCCAGTGACACAGTCGTGCGGCCTAGCTCAGTCTCCCAAGAGGACTTGCTGGAGCTGATTGACCAGATGAACCGTGACTGGAGGGTCAGCGGCCTGTTGGTGCAGTTGCCACTTCCCGGTAAACGCAGGAGCCCCAGCTGCAGATGAGGTTTCCTCAGCTGCATCAGAGTTACCCAATGTTAACTAGTCTGTAGAGTTCAGTTTGAGTTGATTATGTGTATTATATAGTGAAGGCTTGCCTTCTTATATGTGATTTGTAATCACTGATGAACTTGATTAGCTCGTCTGAAGTGTATTTCCTTTGAGTGATATGATGTCACCCCGATGAGCACAAAGGTCTTATCTGAATTTGCCTGAGGGACACATGCTTGGGATGGAGGTGTGTTTCTCCACACATCATTTGTTTTTGTTTTGCACTGTGTCATTTCATTAGAAAAGGCCTGGCTGAGGCTTCTTTGAGAATCAAATAAAAAAAAAAGATACTTGGGTACAAACTATATCAGGCCAGTTGATAGCAACACTGAAAACGTTCTTATATTGTTGGCTTGTTAGTGCAGGTTTAGAGTGTTAATGTGCTAATCAACACTTTCTCATTATGTTCTGTGCGTATCCAATCACTTCCTCTCCTTTTCAGAGCACATCAATGAGCGAGCAGTGTGTAATGCCATCGCTCCAGAAAAGGATGTGGATGGCTTCCATATAGTGAATATTGGGAAGCTGTGTCTGGACCAGAGATCCATGGTGCCTGCCACACCTGCAGCTGTCTGGGAGATCATCAAAAGAGCAGGTAAACCATCAAAACTTTACATTACTGTTTTTTTTTTATTTATACATTTTTTTTAAATGAATGCTGTTGTTGTGCCATGGCTTTCATGGTTTGTGTTTATTGTTCTCTTTTACCTTTGTTGCACACAAATATTCCCCGGGATAGCAATAAAGTTCTATTATAATACAGTAATTGGTATCAGTACTTTTCTCTTGCATTATGTTATTTTTATATGTTGTCAATCTTACTTAATAGAAGCACTCATGTGTTAACTTAGAATTTTTAAAGTGCTATCTATATGTCTGTGTGCACCTTGAATTTAACTCAGTCCTGTAGCTCGTAATATAAATTCAAAGTTCAACTCATGTTTGATCCTAAATTTCAAAAGTCAGCTCTGGAGGCAAAGGGACAAGCAGGACTACTGTATGTGTTCCTGTCCCATCATGCATGAACCACTAGATGGCATGTGACAATCATGTTCCAATCTGTTCCATTGTGTCCATTGTGCTAATGTGCTGGGCCATTAACTCATCCACTTGACTAAGTAAAGGATATAAATGGAATGTGCTGTGCCAAATGCAAATGGGTAGGTAAGTGTAGTGGATTTTTTTCTCAGCGCTTCCCCCAAACTTAGTTTGCTTAAGTTGGCTACCATGGGAAGTAACTCCTTGGTGCCTAACTGATCAAACCCAGAGGAGGGTGCTGTTGTCCGTGTACAAGCATAGCTTCGATCAAAGTAACTGCCATTGCTGAGAAGTCTGACTGCTGAGTAACCAAAGTTTTTTACATCGTTTTGGTAACACCTGCCAGAAAGCAGGAATTTTGAGAACATGAGACTAGGAGGGGCCTTGACAATAGCGGAGGACTTTTTGAATGTTTAAGATGATTGCGATGGTGTTAATGATAAGTGACATCTGTGGAGAAGCGAGAGACCTTGATGGCTGTCTTCACTATCAGCCGTCAGAGAATTTTTGTAATCCCCATACCAGATAGTGTTGAAGCAGCATAGGATGCTTTTGACAGTGACTTTGGTGGAATGTGATGAGACTGGCAAGGTGATGGTTTCTCTCTCTTTGTGCTACATGGACAGATTACTGGGGGTTTTGGGTGGGGTGGAGACACTGTTGACCCATAAAGTTGAGATCCTTTTGTGATGTGCACTCTAGCAAAGCAAATACTGCAGCAAAGTTCACTTCTCCGCTGTCCGTCTCGGCTCCTCATGCACGAGGTTGTTCAGGTCCCTAAGGTGAGATATCCTAGCACAACTGAGCAGAAACAGTTTGGACAGAGCAGTGAGAAAAATGTATATTGATATACTTACTCTACCTAAAAATGTTGAACAATGCCAGCTTTTCCATTTTGAAGGCTGTGTTCTCCAATCAGGGATCACATTCCATGGCAGATTATTTTGAAGGCTGTGTTCTCCAATCAGGAATCTGCCATGGAATGTGATCCCTAAGTAATGTCAGTGCTGTAATTCTACAGTTTTCCTTACCTTCATCCCACCAGATTATACACCAATCAGCCAAAACATTATGACCACCTGACTAATGTGTCCGCAGGAACCAATGTAGCAGTTGGTTGCCACTTATGTCTCTCTGCAGCTCATTGTGCATCTTCTGTGAATCGGTTTGTCTACTGTCAGGAAGAGCACAGATGAGTCGACCATTCAGTGAAAATCCTATGTAAAAAGAGTGAAAACTGTGGTTGTGAGGACAAGTTAGAGATAAGTGTTTAGACAAATGCAACAGCCTCCCCACGCTAGGTGTGATATCACCCCTACAGCCGCGGAATGTTTCTCTTCATAGAGACCAATGTACAGTTTTTTGTTTTGGTTTTTTTTTTTTTTTTCATTTTCAAACATTTTAACAAAGATTCAAACAAAACTGAATCGTTTTGAAAAGTTTGAATGAAATTTAAAAGTTAAATCTAGGTCAACCTCATCATCAGTGAGCCTTGAGTGTCTGTCTCCTTTAGACCGTTGTTGGTAGGTGCTAACCACTGCAGACCAGGAACACCCAACGAGACCTGCAGCGTGGGAGATGCTCTGACTCAGTCATCAGCCATCACAGTTTGGCCCTTGGCCAATGTTATTCACGTCACCTGTCAGGGGTCATAATATTATGGCAGGTCTGTCTAACCTAATTGTCGCCACGATAAAGTTCCAGAGTTTTAAAATCCTGTCACAGAGGATCTGTGTATGTTGAAGATGTTACTCAAACCAAACCTCCTGGATTTTATTAATACCTGAAATAAGACACTAGTGCAGCTTTTGTGTTTTAATGCAGGGCTGTTTTCAGTCTGAAAGTCCACTGAGGTTAGCTGGATTTACAAAGTGTGGAACTGATCAAGTATGTGGACTGGGGAAACACTGATATAATAATAATAATGTTATACTAAGAATTAATGAATACAAACATAAAAAGCAAGTAGACTCGGGTGCCCAGATAGCCAAATGGTTACGGTGCGGCGTCCAACGTGGACGGATGGAGTCCAACGTGCACCCTTGTCGCAGGCCCTCTGTCACCTCCATTTCCTGTTTACCTAATAAAGCCAAAAACACCCCGAAAAATGTAATTATATATTAAAAAAATAAGCAAATAGATTAGTAAAAATTCACAGAGATAATAAGATTGCATTATTCATTCATTCATTTTCTACCAGTTAATCCCTGAGCGGGGTCACGGGGGGG
>NW_018127900.1:3778897-3780219 GCF_001952655.1 Monopterus albus
CCGGAGAGAACCCACGCAAGCACGGGGAGAACATGCAAACTCCACACAGAAAGGTCCCAGGTGGGGCCTGAACCTGGAACCTTCACGCTGTGAGGCAACAGCGCTAACCACTGTGCCACCGTGCTGCCCAAGATTGCATTAACTAAAGTATATTTGTTGTCAGGGCCAGGGAGCAGCCTTTATCAGTTGATCAGCCAATTTCTCATCACACTGAGATACAGACATACCTGTCCTCCCACTGTCAATCACTTTAATGTCTTTTGTTGTTTTCTTGGCTGACAGTGAATGTAATAATTGTTGCATACGTGACATTATGGTGCCAGGCTGTGTTGCAGCTGGCAAAATAACCACCTTCTACATGCCTGTGTGGTCTGCCAAAGGTCAAGTACAGCCCTGAGCTCTCTGTGATCTTTTGTAAAGTTTTATGTTTGTCAAATTATTTCTTTCCTTTCTTGCTCAATGTCAACATAATTTATTGATAAAACATTTACCCTTGAAAACGTGCTTGTGCAGGTATTGAGACAGTGGGAAGGAATGTGCTGGTTGCCGGCCGCTCCAAAAATGTTGGAATGCCCATCGCGATGTTGCTGCATACTGATCGCAACCATGAGCGTCCAGGGGGTAAGTGCGTGTGTCTTTAGCTGTGTCTTTGAGGGTGAGTCAGCTCTGTAATATGATTTCAGTGCTTTATTCTTTATTCAGATCCCCATTAACGGTCACTAGGCTAACGGCTGCTCTTCCTGTCCACACACAACAATACATAACATGTAACACAACATTTAACACATACAAAAATTTCAGTAAAAACATATTCACCTCAATACATTCAAAGTCTTTCAAGTCAGTCAATTATTTTTGATATGTTTTTTCATTAGTCTTTTAAAACTTAAACTTTACAGGGTGCTTTAAAACTCACAGATGGTAACTTATTCTACGTTGTGGTGGCTCTCTGCATTACAGATCTGTGCATGGCATCTGTTATAGATTTTTCTTTAACCAAATAACCCCTAATAGCCCACCTGGTATTGTAATAATGTTGATCTCTTATATGTGAGTACAAATCGTTTGGTTGTTCACTATAACATATATTCTTAAAGAAACACCTAAGATTGCATGCCAACCTGTCCTTTACTCTGAGCCACGAGACTGGCGTGCATTTCCTCTCTACCTTGCCTCATTCCTAACAGAGAGGACAATGTGAGCCTTGCAGCACTGCACACTGTAGACAAATTATTTTGTAACACATTGGCTTTCCCCGAAGGATATTATTTGATACTGCAAGATTTGGCAGGAAGTGACCAAACATAATCCTTTGTCAAAAA
>NW_018127900.1:3780265-3801144 GCF_001952655.1 Monopterus albus
GTGCAAAAAAAATAAAACCCAAAAAGTGTGACAGAAAAGTACAGGGTGAGACTTTTTGGCATTGTGCACTGCTGGAAGACGGATTAGATACCCTTATAAGGGTATAGGAAGAAGGGAGGGGATTTGGAAAGGAACTGCATGGCATTTGCTGCTTTGATGAAGCAACAGGACACGTTTGACCTGTCAAGCTATAGTTGTATTACAGGGCAACACAAAGGTTTAAATAACTCAGATGTAAGCAAACAAAAGTTCACCTACGTTAAAATGGTGTCTAATAGCTTTTAAGAGGGCAAGAGCGTCATATGATCAGTTAAAATCATCTCAGGTACAGCTGAAAGGGGATAGATGCACCTAAGACCAAGTGGTAAACAAATCAACAGTAGGCTCAACACAGTGCCAGCACTTCAGTTTGTTCCTTTTTTACTCTTTCATTGTAACTAAGTCATATGTTCTTTTAGCAAGATAATATTAGCTTTGTTCAGTTAGCTACACTACAGTCACAACTGGCAGTTAATGGATTCATATGTTTAGCTACAGTTCATCTCTATATAAGTTAGTTTTTGTGCTGCAGCCCATTTTTTTTAACTCAGGTTAGAGGTAGGCCATCCATCCATCCATCTGTCATCTTTACCACTTGTCCTGAAGAGGATTGCCAGGGGATTGGAGCCAATCCCAGCTGCCATTTGGCGAGAGGTGGGGTACATCCTGGATAGGTTGTCAGTCTATCACAGGGCTGGTACTCAGAGACAGATAACCACATTTGTCCCGACAAGCAATTTAGAGTCGCCAGTCAACCTAAGCCAAAACTGTGTTTCTGGACTGTGGGAGGAAGCCAGAGAACCCGCGCTGATGTTTGACACTGTGAGATGATGCTGCTGGTGTGTGAACTTGGGGGTGTTTTGAAGCATATATCCTGTGTATGTGAGGCACCATGTAAAGTATATGGGATGAACTGCAAAGAAGAGTCACAGAAATCAACCATCAAAGTGTCAGTCAGCATCCAGCATGTCTGAAAACAGCTGCTGAGCACGTCTAGAACATTGCTTCTACTGTCTCCTTTTTTCCCCCCATTTTCTTAATGCAGCATTTCCCCATAGCAAAAGTCTTAATGTAGAGATGGACAGGAAACATGGGAAGTGAAAGCAGAATCAGATACCAGAATGAATGAGTCTCTAACTGGAAATAAAATTGGGATTTGTCAGCCAGTGGTCCGGGAGGATACCTGATTTTTTTTTTTTCTTTCAGGGATTTAAAGGAGCTTACCTGATTAAAAAGAACATTTGTACTCTCAAACTCTTAACTGTTTGTTTTAAAACCTTCAATTGGCAGCATTTAAGCTTGAACACACCCAGTATCTGGGCCTCTTTTGAAGCTAATACATGCCTTTAGAATATTTTGCAAAGCCAGTTGTCAACACACCAAGTTTATTTAAGGTCATGTTTATATATGACAGCCTTCCATTATGCATTTTATTGACCTGGGAATGCAAAAAGTAAAAAAAGTATTCCAGATACCTCATAAAAGATATCAAAGTTCTTATTTGCATTTTGCAGATTCTGTCAGTACAGTAGAGTTTTGTGCATGTTGGAAAGTTGCGCAGTAACCCAAACCTGATTCTACCCTTAACCTTAAAACCTAGAGTCTTAAACCTCAAACAGCCCTTTGAAGACTGGGCAAAATGTTTCCACAATACCAAAATATCCTCCCAACAAGTGTACTACAACTAAACTTTGCCCACACAACCACAGAAGGACATGTATTCTCTCTCTCTCTCTCTCTCTCTCTCTCACTCACACACACACACACACACACGTCCAACTAGGTATGTGAAATGCACATTTGATGTGTTGTGACTTGTCCTTCCTTCCTTCTCATTCTTCCTAGGGACTTTTATTGTGTGGGCCTCTTTTTTTCTCACTCCACACCTCTATTCCTGATCACGTTTCAGTTATGACTACGCAGGATGTGCTCACACAGCTTATGATCGTCATGTTGTGTGTCTTACAGTGCCTTGCGAAAGTATTTGGCCCCCTTGAACTTTGCGACCTTTTGCCACACTTCAAGCTTCAAACATAAAGATATAAAACTGTAATTTTTTGTGAAGAATCAAAAACAAGTGGGACACAATCATGAAGTGGAACGAAATTTATTGGATATTTCAAACTTTTTTAACAAATAAAAAACTGAAAAATTGGGCGTGCAAAATTATTCAGCCCCCTTAAGTTAATACTTTGTAGCGCCACCTTTTGCTGCGATTACAGCTGTAAGTCGCTTGGGGTATGTCTCTATCAGTTTTGCACATTGAGAGACTGAAATTTTTGCCCATTCCTCCTTGCAAAACAGCTCGAGCTCAGTGAGGTTGGATGGAGAGCGTTTGTGAACAGCAGTTTTCAGTTCTTTCCACAGATTCTCAAATCAACTGCACAAATCTGGCCTTTATGGAAGAGTGGCAAGAAGAAAGCCATTTCTTAAAGATATCCATAAAAAGTGTCGTTTAAAGTTTGCCACAAGCCACCTGGGAGACACACCAAACATGTGGAAGAAGGTGCTCTGGTCAGATGAAACCAAAATCGAACTTTTTGGCAACAATGCAAAACGTTATGTTTGGCGTAAAAGCAAGACAGCTCATCACCCTGAACACACCATCCCCATTGTCAAACATGGTGGTGGCAGCATCATGTTTTGGGCCTGCTTTTCTTCAGCAGGGACAGGGAAGATGGTTAAAATTGATGGGAAGATGGATGGAGCCAAATACAGGACCATTCTGGAAGGAAACCTGATGGAGTCTGCAAAAGACCTGAGACTGGGACGGAGATTTGTCTTCCAACAAGACAATGATCCAAAACATAAAGCAAAATCTACAATGGAATGGTTCACAAATAAACATATCCAGGTGTTAGAATGGTCAAGTCAAAGTCCAGACCTGAATCCAATCGAGAATCTGTGGAAAGAACTGAAAACTGCTGTTCACAAATGCTCTCCATCCAACCTCACTGAGCTCGAGCTGTTTTGCAAGGAGGCATGGGCAAAAATTTCAGTCTCTCGATGTGCAAAACTGATAGAGACATACCCCAAGCGATTTACAGCTGTAATCGCAGCAAAAGGTGGCGCTACAACGTATTAACTTAAGGGGGTTGAATAATTTTGCACGCCCAATTTTTCAGTTTTTTATTTGTTAAAAACGTTTGAAATATCCAATAAATTTCGTTCCACTTCATGATTGTGTCCCACTTGTTGTTGATTCTTCACAAAAAATTACAGTTTTATATCTTTATGTTTGAAGCCTGAAATGTGGCAAAAGGTTGCAAAGTTCAAGGGGGCCGAATACTTTCGCAAGGCACTGTAATTGTGTAGTTGCTGACTAAATCACGTATCTCGAACCACCACCTGGGCAATGCATCATTCAGACTACCAGAATTATTAAAGAGTCATTTTTCCCAAATTACATTCTTTTTTTTTTCCTCATGTACCACTGGTATCGTTCCACTAGGTGACTGAATAATAGCTCTTACCTCTGGAGCTGAACCAGCCAAATAAATAAAATAAAACAAAACAGCACCTGACAACAGTTAGTGTATTACATAAAATTGAATTAACTTAAATTAATGTTCTCACCCACAATTACAATAGTAGTCATAAATGAAGCAGCAGCAGCAAAACATTTTAAAATGACATCTATTTTATCATTTTAAAATAAACTTGTCAGGTTTAAAAACCTGATAAATTTAAGGCACTTCAATGACAATCATTGCTCAGTAAATAACAGCCTTTTGTATAATATATTTTCTTTAACCTCTGAAGGTTGATATTTCATAAAAGTACAAAAAAGTGTTTTGATGTTAGCAGGCACGGCCTTGTTTTAGTTGAGGTGCACCTCAGGAAACTGAAAAGAATGCGATTGGTCCGCAGGATGTCAGCTGTTTTAACAGAGCTGCTGATTCAGTAGACTAGTTTGAAAACAGACCTTTCATAGTGATGATCTCTGAGTTTTTAATATATCAGATATGAAACTGGATTCACGCACAAACAATGAGGAGACCAATATTTCAGAGCACAAAAAAGTAACCGTGTCAGTGTTGGATAGCTCTCAAGGTAAATGAATTTTTGTTTTGATATTTGGGCGCATCCCAAAATGTCCTGTTTCCTCTCAGGCGACGCCACAGTAACCATTGCACACAGATGTACACCAATGGAACGGCTGAAGGAGCTCACCAGTCTGGCCGATATCATTATTGCAGCTGCAGGTATTTACACATCCTGACACCAGTAAGACACAATCTCAAATGGATTCATTTGCAATATCGTACATAGGATTTCACTCAGCTTTCAGGCTATTGTGGTCATGTTTCTAATAAATGGTCTTTTACCTGATGGCTAAATGCAGCTCTCTGGGAAGGACACCATAGGGTCCCCCCCCCATTCAATTATTAGGTATTAATTTCTAAAATAAAAAAAATGTATTAACACTGGGCTGTATGAGTAAGTGGACCTTGGCACACATAGTTGAAAATCAAGCCTGCACTGAGGAGTAAATTGCTGTGAAACCTGGACTAATTCCAGTTAGTAGGCAGGTAGACCCAGGGTGTATCTTGGTGTCACCCCTCCCGTGTCTGTGTGCTATATTTGAACGTTGGTTATAATTACAGTCTGAGGAACCACCTTCAAAGTGGAGTGGTTCTCAAAATAAGTATGTAATATTTAATTATTTCCTTCCTCACAGGCAGTCAGCTGAGGTATCAACTTATTCTGCTATGCTGCCTTTTATAAGTTCAAGAGTTAGAGGGACTTCCTTCAACAAGGTGATTCAGGCTTGAAATTCACTGTTAAACACTGTTCTCTTAAAAGTTAAACATCCCTGTGCTCGTGTCCCAAAGCTGAGCTACCAACCAGCCAACAGCCTTTGGGCCCCAGACCGCGAGGTGCCTCAGAAAGCGCCAGCCAGGTTCACTGCTCTGGCCAGTTTTGGTCGTCTGATTGAATGGAATATGCAGCACAGTACCAGCAAACATGTTGAGGGCCTGAAGATATGTCTTTCTTTATTACCTGATCTTAAAACAGTGTCTTGAATAGAGACCTAATCTGACACTTTATTTATTAGCTGATTATTTTACTTGCAATGTGCGTGCAGTATAAAATCACACTTGGACAAGTTAATAAAGTATTTTCTAACTGTAAGCCCCCTTCTTGGTTTCTGTGCATAGGTGTTCCCAGGCTGATCACAGCAGATATGATTAAAGAGGGCGCAGCAGTCATTGACGTGGGCATAAATCGCATCCAGGACCCAAATACGGGGAAACTCCGGCTCATTGGTGACGTGGACTTTGAGGGTAAACAGTAAAAAAAGTTTGTTAGAATTTGTTTAGAAAGAAAGGTTTTTACAAAATTGTACACATTCTAAGTAATTTGTATTAAAAAAAAAATTACAACAAATCATATATATATTTTTACTGTGCTAACACCAATATTAACTTTTGACAGTAGTACTTCAGTCATTTATATTATGTCAGATTGCCAAACCGCTTATCATTTATTTTACCTTTTGGCTCCTGTGAAAATATCCCCTCTCACCACTGGAGTGCTAATTTGTTTGACAAACAATAGGTTTCTTACTGCTGACAGATAAATGCAGGACTCCCGGGATCCAAGATCGTTTTACTGCGCATAATGTTGCCTGATAATGTGCCTGTCAATCTTTGCTCTGATCTAGGAAGGATGTTATTTAACTCCAAGTTAATTGTTTGACTTGTAGGAGTGAAGGAGAAGGCAGGTTTCATCACTCCAGTCCCCGGAGGCGTGGGTCCGATGACAGTCGCCATGCTGATGAAGAACACTGTGACTGCTGCTAGAAACGCACTGATTCATTAACCTCAGATACAGTACAAAGCCATTTGTTTTAATCAATGCAGTTCAAAAGATACGCATACAAACACACACATACATCTTCCCAAACATCTAACGCACTTTTATTTAAAATCCATGAGCTGGGAAACTTACTTGATATGTTGTGAATTTGTTCATGTATTTATCTAAGTTATTTGTTTCAGAGTTCATTTTCTAAGAGTTCAGATATTTTTTCTACTGAAATTGTTTTGGTTCATTTTTTAACATTCCAGATTTCCTGGAAAAGGAAGATTAAATAAACTCTGCTGTGCCAACATTACGCTTTCTCACCTTTGTTTCTTCTAGGTGTTTAGTAAAGGATAGGTTCACAATGCAGTACTCACATGCCCGTATGAAGCTACATCAAAAATGTTGTTTGTCTCTGTCATTTTCCTTCTGTGTTCTTGAGGAGGTCTGTTCCTAAATCAGATTTGGATGTAAGAAAAATCCACACTTTGTTCTGTGTAAAATGCATTGCAGAGTTAAGCAGAGGCTAAAATGGCACAACGATCTGAGTTAGAATAATTCTTTCACAGGTTCAGTTCTTTGAGTATAAAGTCTGCCTTTGTGTTTCTCAGACATAGTTTCTTACAATAGAATTTTTTCAGAAACAGATTTGACAGTATCTTCTTGTAATCACTCCTCTGAAGAAATGAAGGGTTTCACAACACCTGTAATCATCAATGAAGCTACGTTATGAAACTGCAAAGGCGGCATTTGAGTGAAACTGTCAATCTGCCCGGGGCTTGCGTGGGCTCCAAAGAAGAGCCTCTGGCTAATCACGTGCCACCCCACCACCATCGTCAGACTAGATTTGTCTCTGCACGTAGAGCCGGTGCAAATTTCTGGAAGAACCTGCTTCTCATTTTTCACAAAATCATCCATTGATTGGCTGGTAAAACCATTTCAGTGGTTGGAGCATAGTATATAAGCTCAACAAATGCCTGGTTTTTATCACTGCACAGACAAACGGAGTTGAGCTTAAAACATCAGACATCGCTCTGCAAGATGTTTTCACAAAAACAAACATACCTGGAGAAGGGTAAGTGTGTAGTTTATTCTGTGGTGTCAATTTGAATAATGCTCCTCGATACAGTACCATTGAAATGTGATTTTTTGGTGATGCAACACTTTTCATAAAACTAGAGAAAGGACAAGTTGTTTTTTTTCTTATATTTATAATAACAGGTGCAGTGTGACTTTTGTATCACATGAGAGCAAAATAAACCCTTTTCACAGTACAAATCAAACCACTTAATTCTGCATTTTTTGTTATTTGCCTTCATGTTTTCCAGCCCTCCTCTCAGAAATGGCACTGCTGCTTCTCCTGACCACAGCAGGACAGTCGACAGCGCTGACTCACAGCCCCCAGACCACAGAAACTCCTCTTCTCTCAAACGTATTGCTGACCACACAGCTCAACAACAGTAAGTGTCAGCTTGTGTGAGGAGCACTGGCCTCTGTGGGGCCCAGCTGTGCTACTCAATAATCAGCTGACTAAATAAAATAATATATGATCAAAACTGCAGTAATGGGTCCCACCTCTTGCCACAATGGAAAATAAAATGTAGACTCAAAAGCAACAAATGTGAAAAATGTATTCTCACTTTTATTAATCAGCAGTTCAGTACCTTTGTATTGTTTTTATTAGTTTTATTAATTCATTTTTGTCTGTTGGTTTATTTTTCCACCAGTTGTGCACTTAATTTATTCATTAAGTGATTCAGTTAGTTGATTGATTAATGACTGTTTTAAAATGTGATTATTGATTTCGATGCTAATGCTCTCTGTCTCTCTCTATAGGCAGCATGGACAGTGCTCTGGTTATGCACTCACACAGGCCATGTAGAAGCGAACATGAAAATTACTGTGAAAACGGTGGAGAGTGCATGTACCCGCAAGACAATGACAAACCTTTTTGCATGTAAGAAAAAAATAAAGTGTTACTATGCACACACCTACCATAGAGGTAACCTGTGTATCCTGAATTTGATCAACAAACACGTTGGTTCGTGTTCACACCTTTGGAACGCACTCACATATTTCTCTGACTGGTCTGCAGCTGCACATCCTCGTACAGTGGGCCTCGCTGCTTGTTCTTCAATGGTCACACTCGCTCTCTGCCTGAGATAGAGCAGCTAATTGGCATCAGCATTGGGGTAGTCATGCTCATCTTTCTTCTGGCCATCGCCATTTACTGCTTTGCCCATCAAAGGTGAGCATCTATGCACTTTTCTTTGTTTCTTCAGAGCAATCTTTGTATATTTACAGAGAAGGGTAAGTTTATGGTTTTTTGCATTGCACAGTGGCAAAAATGTTGCCAACAGCAACTGAATAAGTTCTAATTCAGATGTTTATTTTTATTTTTCAGGTGTATAAAATCAGCACCACTCATAAAATCGGCACCATCTGAGATGTTTGTGTGACGCCCATCATTTCATTATACCATGTAATTTATCATTCAAACAAGCAAATGCTGTGAAATGAAGTCATCTACAGTAGATGGGGAAACACTTAACTGTGTCTCATGTGTCAGAGAGGGTCAGGTATTAATCATTTCATTGTCCTGTAAAGAACGAGGGTGAGAAAATAAGCCTATTTATTGTAATATAAGTGCTTATTGTATTTATTGTATTTATACTTTTGTAATAAAATTATGAAATATTTAATTGTTGCTTGAATTTTTGTGTGTAAAAGATGAATGCACAAATAAACATGCCTTATTGTTAATGTATTGCTTAGGAGATGGAGTTTTGTGTGGAAGGCCTAAGAAGCATTTTTTTATATCTTGGAAGAGGATACTGTAATTAAATGTGTGATTTGCGTGTATTTCTAACTTGAAAGCACAAAAACCACTGATCCACTGACAAACTAGAAGACTGAACTGTTGACTCTACAGGAGCACAAAGAATCTAATTAGATGACATTTTATTAGATAACAAAATGAACATGTGAAAGAGCCACATGCAGAAGACAAAGAGTAAACAGTATACACACCTGCAGCAGCTGATGACCTACTGTATACAAAACGGAGTGGACCAGGGAATAGGGATGAAGCAAATGTAATTTTGATCAGCTAACACACAGCTAGTTAAAATTAATGTTGAAGCATAGGGGAATAAAATAAGATCACAGGAAAACATGTAACACTGCACATAACCATTGGCAAACAAGGTGAAATACCAGCTTAGACAATAAGTCTATAAAGCAACCTGTGTGGTAAATACTTATTAAGGCAAGTTTAAAAAATAAATACATTCTTACAATAACTTGTTAATAAAAAGTTAAAGGAACATAACAGGTAGCCAAGATTATCTTAGGAAATTCCAAATGATAGACCTTAAACACATCCACAGGTACTACAGTATATGTGGTTGGGCAAAGTAACTAAGTACATTTGTTCAATATGAAATCGTTTCTCCCATCTACTTCCTGTTCCACTACAGTTCACAGGCAAATATTGTACTTTTAACTGCACTAGATTTATTTTTCTGCTATTTTTTTAGAGTTGCTTTATAGATTAAAAATATTTCGAAAAAAAAAAACAATACGATGAGGTTGTAAAATCCTTTTTTTTAAAGTTAAACTGTATAAAGTTAAAAATGTATTTAAATTAACTCCACCTCGAGCAGCTGCAACAGTAAAACATGATTCTTGCAACAGCAGTTTTAATACTTTAATTTTGCTGATAATGTTTCTGTCCTCTGAAGTACACACACAGAACACTGGGCCAAATTTAACCCAGTCTGGGCCAATACTTATTTTTCATCTTAATATTCAGCTTTGTTTTTTTGAAAGAGTGAAGAACTTTCACTTGTATTTGTGCATTATTGTATAACTGCGTATAGGATCTTAATGTTTCTTCCAAATGTTTGTCTTGGTACAAAATACACCTGAACTCCTTTCAGGATTAGTAGGATGAGGGTGTTAGAAGCAGTTCTTCCTTTGAAACTAGCTGCCTCTAGGGTCTGTCTTTATTTTGGAAGTCTGAAGTGTAAAATTGTCTAAATTGCATGAGTCTCTCACCACACCCAGACCGCAGGATTGGTTTCTTGTCTCTAGAGGTTTCGCCTGCCCCCTTACCTAATGGTTATTTTGAAGAGTCGGAAGCGGCTCTAATCCACTTACCTGTGCGCCCACCGAGCCTCGGTCCCGTCAGACAGCCACCAGTCGCCACTGAGATGAGGAACAGCACAGCTTCAGCGCTCCTTTCGCTTGTCGGTGAGTTGTGTTTGTTTAATGTTTGACATGAGGAAGTCGGGTTCACACACTTAGTTTAGTCAGACACTGCTGTGATGTGACGGGTCGATCATTGACGGTGAGGTTCAGGTGTGGACCGGTGTAAAACAGGAACAGATGGGAAAAGACTTTTAAACCACTGGTAGCTTTTACTTAGACCGATTACGCGCAGTTTTGACGCACTGGTAGCATACCTGAGTATCTTCTGTGCTGTTTTATAGTAGGCTGCTACTACAACATTTAAGGAAACCTTTCACTGCGTTTTCACTACATTTATTACTGATATTGATTAAACTATCAGTGACATATAATCCAGTGATCAGCCTAATAACAGAATAAAACTCACAGAGGCGTTTTGAGGGGTAAAACCTTTAGCCGAGTAGTCTTCTGTACATTTCTTAGCCTAAGTAACATTTTGAATGCAGGACTTTTATACTTGTATTCGATTATTTTTCCACTGTATTACACGTTTTTCACTGCAGCAACTTTTGTAACACTAGTTATATTTATCTGCATTTGTAGTTCCTCAGTACTTTGAGTCTTCCAGGCATAAGTAAAGTATTCATATTCTTTGCATGAAAGCAGTAATACTAGTGTAAAAGTACTCCATTACAACTAAATACCCTGAATTTTAAAATGTACTTAACTGCTGAAATATCGTCAGTACCACAAAAATACTCCATTTTGCAGAAAAAGAGGGATTTTTTTTTTAATAAAGTGTATTACATTATTTAATTGTTAGTGATGAATGTATTTCAGTGTTGCAGCTTGTTTAGGTGAAGCTAACTTGGAGTTAAGTTGCAGTTGTTGCTGATCTTTAGGGGTCTAGAGACTCAAAAGATAAATCTGATGGGTTGTGAAATGAATAATAGGCAGGGAAATTAAACATATGTGTCCAAATACCTGGAAACTACTTAAGTGCTGTACTTGACTAAATATATTTAGTTACTGCACACCAGTGGCAGCTTGGAGTTTTACTTTCAACAACTTAGAGACTTAGATCAATACTTTGATTTTCCAACAAACATATAGTTTTAGTAGTATATTTTTACATTAGGGGTATTTTACATGGAATTTTACGTAGATGGTCTGATTTCCTCTTCTAACAATTGTTAAAGAAGACAAATAATGGCCACAAATGAGACCTTCTTTTCAGAAATCAACCTTGATGGAGGTTTTGGAGTCGTTTTAAATATTTTGCCACATGCCTGTGTTAATGAGCTGACGCCCAGCACCCGAGGGATGCTGAAGCTTGCTGGCAATTAAACTATGAATGGAAGATTTATTTTTTCCAAACTCATGCGGTCGTTGGCAACTCATGGCGCTTGTTGTTTAGGATCATACTCATAAAACAAAAATAAACAGGAACCAATATATATGAACTGTTGAGTACCAGTGGAGGAAGTACTCAGGTCCTTTACTTGAGTAAATGTACTAATACTACAATGGAAAAATTCTAGGGAATTTAGGACACAGCTAATTGTCATACAGGACACAGCAGGTCCAAATATGACAAGATTTTCGTGATTAACAGATCATGATACAGTAGCAGTCTGTCACTGATAACCTTTGCTCCATTTACTGCTCCCGAACATGTGGGACAGGTCCAATAAGTGGCCCCTTCTTACCTTAACCCTTTAAAAACAGATGTGAGGATTTACAGTAGAAACTATAAACTGAACAGCATTTCACATAAAGACTTGTTTTTCTAACTATTGTGCAAAGTGTTGGAAAATAGTTTTATTCTTATCTCAGTTACTGTGATGGGGTAATATGTATATTGAGAATATAAGCATGTAAATGGACTAAATTGATACAGAAATGTTGCTGTGTACGATATTGTCAGCGTACTGCGTACTTTGCACCAATCAGCCACGTCAGAAACACCCAACAACCAGCATGTGTCCTCTCACTGAAAAAACAGTGGGAAATATCTCTGCAGCCATAACAACAGACGGGAAAAGAAACCCAGAGGCCAGCAAGTATAACCAGATTTACGGTATAACGAGTCATATCCACACACAGCTTGGATCCAGATTCGTGTGTTTTTGTTGTACCTGCAGGAATGTGGGCGTCGGCAAATGCTATGCATAATAAAGGTGTGCAGGCTGATACAGGCATGAGGGCCAGGCAACACAGGCCACACCACATCACATCCTGGTTGGGAAAGTTTACAGCAGGGAATCTGATGTTTCTTGCTAAAAATGGGTCTTTTCCGCAAATTAGTGAGTTTTGAATATTTCCTTAATACTAGTGTGGGTCTTATCTAAACCTAAGCAACACAGATCATTTTGGAATGCACAATATGATCCAGATAAACATTCCCTTGCTCATTTATCAAGTTATTTGTTTTTTTAAACACATCGATGTTCTTAATAATACTCATCTCATCTCATCATGTGATCTGCTGACCTTGCACTATATCCAATGTAGTTAATGAGGCAAATGTTGTCTTACAAACAGGTGTCATGCTGCTCTGGCCATATGTACTGGCCAAAAGCGTCTCGTCCGTACAACTGACTGCAGACAGGGCTTCTCTATCTACAGGTATTTACCCCGACAACTGTTGTGATGACATTTTATTACAAGATAACAAATAACTTTGTCAAGTATAATAAATGTGCAGGGATTGGAAACATAATTCCAAGTTTTGTAATGTTTTACACAACTGGAAGTAAAATCACAAGGGATGGTACATCCTCCATAACTATAGATAATATTCTTTTCATTTAGTATCATGTTTGGCATGAAGCTGTACAAGGACGTGTATTGTAACAGTGATGAACTGTGCAATTAAACAGGATTGTTGTATTTAAGGAGCATTTCTTACTCGGTATGAAGAGCGCATAATGCAAAATGGCCAACAGTTTTAAAGATTTATTAATTGCTTGAGTAACTTTAAGTTAAAATACCAGACATTTGCTGGTAACAGCTTCTCCAGTGTGAGGGTTTGCTGCTTCTATATAACTGTAAACTGAATATCTTTGGCTTTTCTTCTGTTGGTTGGACAAATCAAAACATGAAGATGTCAGCTTGGGGTCTATGAAGTTATACTGGGGATTTTTAAAAAATAATTTTTGGACATCTCATAGATAAAACAATTCACTGATAGACTGAAAAAAATATTGTTAGATTATTTGATAATGAAAATAATGCACAGGCTTTTCAGTTATGCTCTGAAGGGCTTTAAAATGAATAAAAATATGTTTTACACTAAATGGTGGTAGTTATTGCCCTGCGAGGTCTGACAGAATGCCACTCAGTGAAAATGATGCAGATGTTTGATGAAAAGGTTTGCAACAGCTGTCTGAATGCTGGTGTTTCAGGGCAGGAAGAAGAGCGCCCTCATGTGATGAAGCGGTCAACGCAGAGCTGCAACAGCACGTTTGACAACTACTGTCTGAACAACGGCCAGTGCATGCTGCTGGTGGATATCAATGAACACCACTGCAAGTACGATCCTGGGTGTGAATATGTGCGTCTGATACTTTCAGTCAGCAGGTGTGATTATGTGTGATACGTCTCTTTGTGTTGCAGATGCGAGGGGGGCTTCTATGGCTCCAGGTGTGACAAAATGGAGCTGGTCACTCAGCCAATGGCAGAAGGGCAGATAGTAGCCACGGTTTTCTGTGTGACTCTGCTGATTATAGGTCTGGCCGGAGCTCTGTACCTCTGCTACAAATGGTAAGGCTTTCACCTGTGAATGAACGCACATGTGTTTGCAATAGTAATGACTTTTAATGTGTGACCTCATTATTTCTGAGTGTTTGATATATGAAGGGAAATTAGCCCTGTTATTGTTAACCTTGTTAACGTTGATAATGATTATCAGAAGTGGAACATTTACTGAAGTACTGAACATAAGTATAATTTTGGGGTATCTGTAATTCACTCGAGTGTTTTCATTTTCTGCTACTTCATACTTTAACATCCCTTCATTTCAGAGGCAGTTATTGTATTTTTTACTCCACTGCATTTATTTGATAACTTTAGTCATTAGTTACTTTTCAGGATCAGATTAATAAAACAAATGACAGTATAATCATAAGACTTTATCGATGCCCGGTGGGAAATTGATGGCCCAGCAGTAATTAAAATTACAAGCATATAAAGTAGTTACAATTAGCTCTATACCAGCTGCAACACTAAATGTGATGTATACAATAATACATCAAACATTTTTATTTTTAATTAATGGGAACTGTGCCATTCTGCATAATGAGTACTTTTACTTTTGGTACTTAGAGTATAGTTTAGTATTGTTGTAGTATTAGCTTTGTTGCTAATGCTTTTGTACTTAAGTAACATTTTGAATGTAAGACTTTTATTTGTAACAGAGTATTTTTACACTATGGTATTGCTGCTTAAAGGATATGTCAGGCCATTTTTTTATATTGATAGTATTTTCAGTCATCTCCATACAGAGACTGCAACAGACAGTGAGTCAACTTACAGTTCATGTCTGTCAGCCATCAGTCTTGGATTAGCTTGTTTGTTTGTGCGACAGACCTCCATTGTTATCCAAAAACAATTAAAAACACATCAAGGAAATGCACCACCGCACTGGGTGACGCGTTTTTTTTTTCCATTACGAAACCCAACCTATGTTGCCCCAAAGGTGGCATACAGCCATAGTTTCCTGAAATTAGCAGGAGTCAGCATAAGCATGCGGCAATTCATTATCAGTTTTAATTTCTGTATGGGCAGTGCTGAAAATTTCCTAGCCTTATCCTTTAAGTAAACCCCTTAAGTACCTTTTTTAGCCTTTATTTTGTTTTCTTTTTTACCTGAAAACATTGCATTTAAAATTTTTGACTGACATTTTAGACATGTCAGACATTACTTTTTGCCACCGTTGGCTCCTTGTGCTGTATGGCAGAGACCTCAATCAGGCACAAACACTATGTCAGTTCACTCCAGGTTGCTATGCAGGTTTCTCAGAACGGAACAAGGGCTTATGAGTATTTCCATTTTCTTCTGTAATGTACTTGATCTGAATAAAGTGGCACTTATTTATAAAATATATATAATAAAATACATCATAAATAATGTAGATGGATTTAGATGAGACCAGATTACATATAAAGTAGTTAAAACTGGCATTACCTTGACAGCAAACTAGCTCTTTGTTTTTCAAGTCAAGCCCCAAGTGTAAACCTCAAAGGATGATTATAAACTCAGTCATTTCTTTTTACACTGACACTGCATCAGTTTTAATTTTACTACAGGGATTTTAAAGACTTTTTTAAAAAAAAGTAGGAACAAAGTTATTGATTTGATTAGTGTATTTTGAAGTACACTAAATGAAGTACTGTGTTGTTTTTACAGGTATAAAAAGAACAGATTCCTACGTCAGCAGAAGCAGCAGGGTTACAAAGGAGTCCCGGCTGTCTAGAGCGTCACACACACGTATCCACTGCATCGACTGCTGGTAAAGGCAAACCAGGATTTCCCCCAGTTTTCAAGTTTCAACAGACCATGACATTACCTGACAAGCTTTCACTCAGTGTCTGGTTTATGCTCACAGTACTGTATGTCATATGGCTTTGGATCACTTTATCAAAGAAACACGTCAGTACAAAGAGATCCGAATGTCCAAAAATAAATCGCAGCTTTGTTTGCTTTGTGATTGTTGTTTCCAGCTGCACTGGTTCTAATGTTTCAGGACCTGCTTGTGTTTGAAAAGATGTAAAGTGAGACACATAAAAATACAGTAGTTTGTGTGAGTGACACCGCCCACAGCTGTGGTGGGTCATGGAAATTTAATGGAAAATGACCCTTCACAGGTGGTGAAGTCAGACTGGTGGTGGGTCAGACTGGACCAGTTCAAGTGTTAGACATTTCTAATCCCTTGTAGTGATCTGCGCTTTCAGAAGGGAGGTGAACCTCATCATGCGGCTTTTGTACTTTTCATGCAAAGAGTCATAGATTAGCATCAGATTTAGGTGAATTTGGCTGATAGTAAATGTCATAATCATTATATCGTCACACCATAATTTTTTCATGTTAAGCTACGTGTCTTTGATGCTAGTTAAAGTGAGATCTTATTTCAAGATTTCGAAGTGCTAATTTTTTTTAGGTTCAGTGAGGTCGGAGCATCAGAGATCCAAAATTAAAGCTGCCTTTTCTATTCTGAATTACTTCCAAGTTTTACAGTTTAATTGCTCTTTAAATCTAGCTTCTAATTTATATTAAGCATTTCTGCCTGGTTTAGCTTTTATTTATTGTTGCTTTTTAACCTTTGTAGCTAAATATTTAGCATTACTACTGCTGTTAAACCTGCCACTGAATGCGTTAACTGTTTTTATTATTTGAACATCTGCTTAGTCAATGTGCTCTTATTTTGGTAATTTATTATAAAGTATAAATGTGTACACTGAGATCCTGTCCGTTATGGAAGCTCTGTTACTACTACAAAACCGAATACAACTTGAAGTTTTTATAACTTTTGTATGAATTTCTTTTTCTGTGTTAATGCCCTCAGTCATACTGCATATGGTTTTGCTGTCAAAAGGGTTCAGCCGAGTCTTCATGCACAGATGATCACCAAATACTCTATAATGACTGTAACTTTTTACATGATGTTTTTGCAATGGCAGTATTAGTTGTACATGTACCAAACATGTTTGTTACAATATAAATTAAAGCAAATACAATGTGAATTTGCTCTTTGTACTCCCTTATTTAAAATACCGATTTTCATCTCTGTGAACCTTTTCTAGACTTTAGTTTCAGGACACAAGTGTGAATTCTTTTGAAATTGTATTGTATTGTAGGTAGGTAGGTAGGACTTTATTGATCCCACAATGGGGAAATTCCTGTGTTCCAGCAGCAATAGAGAGCAGCAACAAGACACCATAAGAACAAACGGCACACACATATCTTGAGAAACAAATTCCAAAGTACCTAAAACCTGACACAATATAGTATTTGAGAGACAATCAAGAACAAGAATGATCCTCCCACAATTAATCCCTGAGAACAATCAAAATACCCAAGGACAAGACAAAATATAGTGTTCAAGTCTCTGTGACAGAATGCATTAAGCGGGTCAACCATCTGATAATACAGAAACTTTCCAATTTTTTTAAAAAGATTACCCATGTCTTGTGCAAACTGAAAACTTCAACACACCTGTGTACGCTCAGGATTGGTAAGACCTACACACTACTACCCAGAAGATGGGTGGATGGAAGAATCTGACAGTGTGACTTTGCTGTCTGACAAGGGTCTGTTGTAGAGTGACCTTCACTGACCCTTACATATAATTACATTATGAGGATCAATATTCATGGTCAACAAAAAGCATTGCAAATATCTCGATCCGTCTGATTTAACACACAGTGGGGTTAAAACAAACTGTTCTGTTTTATAACTCTAAATTTGTTTGTCTGGCTTTTTAGTACCCCTATTTAGCATTTATAAGCAGTATACAAACATTTAATAAATGTTTATTGCACACTATAAAGTAATGTTATGAAGGGCATTTTATTATACAGTATCTGCCAACCTTTGTAATGTTTCCAAGTTATTGTTTTACTATATTGTTGTTATTATCTGTATGCACCAGCCTCCATTTATAGGTGCCCACAGGAAGAGATTATTTTCTTCTAAACTTAATGCTAAAATATAAGGTTGCACGATCATTCTAAGCTTGTATAGTGCAATAAATATTGTATGTCTGTGGTATGGTCGTCATCACGTGGCCAACTAAAGGCAGTGTCGGGCGTCAGGTTAATCAGTACCACCATTTCACTCCCTGCGCCTTCATTAGTACTTGAGCCAGAGTCAATGAGGCATTTTTAACACCTGACTGGGGCATCTTTATACGTTCTGTATGCTAATGAACAGCAATGCTCACACATAAACATTAACTCACCTGCTGACACCACTCTTTTAAAGACATTTCAAAACACATAAGCACGCACGAGGACAAAGACACAAACACACCCACTCAGGGGCGTACATTTTGTTCTAAATATAAAATCTGTGGATAAACATATACCCAAAATGCAGATGCCGCTCTAATCTCTGTACTGTGCTAATTGTGTTGTTACCTAATTATTTCATAAGTTATAGTGGCTTGCTCATGCAGTGAGTAATGTGGTTGGTGGAAGCCCCGCTAAGCTGTATCCTTGCCTGTCCTTTAACAAAACAAAATGTCCATGTGTACACTTTTGTTTTGCAGCTCAAGGCTAGCTCATTTTCACTGTCGTTCTTGTTAGCAATGCTAACATAACGTATGGCTCTGTAGTAGGGATGACAGTGCCGCTCTGTTGTTTGGGCCACCACTTTGGTCTAGAAGACCTCAACAGCTTTAGGATGGATTGCTCCGAAAGTGTAATCATTGTAACTGACATTTATATTAGGGCCAAACAAATGCTTATCAGTAGTTACATGTGTGTATGCACCCATAACCTATAAGTCTTGTTTGTACTTGGTATAGGCAATTAAAAAGGCAGTTTATGTTAGATCTGCTCGGACACAGAGGTGAGCGAGCAAAAAAGGACAAACCCAGGTGGCTGACTTCAGTGCAAGTAGTGCTCGGTTTATTTACAGTGATATCAACAAGGAAGTGAATAACCAGGTAGAACTGGGACCAGGTGTCGAGCCGCAGAAGGTGAATAACAGTCAGTGGTGGAATGATGAGGAGAAGACCGGGCTGTGGACGCTGGGACTCACTCCTGGGCTGGTCGTGGTGGAAAGTACTGAGGAAGAACAGAGTTTGTACATACAGTTAGTAGGAGACTGTGCATCGACCTGCGTGGTGGAGAAGGAGCCGGGTAGAGGACAGAGGCGAGGAGGAATGAAACAATGGAGCTAAAGACTGGAACAGAGCTAGGGCGACAAAACGTGAAGATACTAATACAGTAAAAGAGAACGGGAAACAAACGGGCCTGATAACGCTAGAAAGAACTGGCAGGGGAGTGAACGTAGAGCAGGGAATAAATAGGGAGAACTAATCAGGTGCAGCTGGTGGTAATCAGGGGATATGAAGCAGGTGTGTCGGATAACGTAATCAAGGTAAGGGAGCAAAAACAGATTGAGGGGAGTAAGAAATTCAGGTGCAGCCGGGCAAACCTGACAGTTTAATTATGAAAGCTACAAAGCTTCTGTGAAAAGACATGATTTAAAGTTTTATCTGTATTTGTGTATCTCAAGGTTTTCATCCTTCATGAAGATAATGTAATTATGTGAAAATCAGGAGCAGGATCTGACCCAAACTATGCCTCTTCCATTTACACACTATTAACCCACTCAAACTTCCATACTTCTGTTTCCGCTTTTTGTTTGAATGGCCAAAGCTCCATCTGTGTGTGCCTGTTCACCATCAACTCTGTCTCACTTCACTTGCAGATGCTGGACTATTCCTTAGATGGTCCTGTCAACCTGGACGCTTCTGCTGGCATTTGGGCCATGGGGTCGCCCCTCCTCCTCTGCTGGTGTGGCTGCAGCTTCTCATTCCATGCCTTTGGCCAGACCTTCTGTTTCCTTTATTTTTCCTCTGCCATCCTGTCTTTCGGATACCGGGCCACCTGTTCTCTCCCTTGTTCATTTCATTTTTTTCTAAACCTTGAGACTCTTAGCCATTTAGACTGCACCTATTTGTTTGAAGGTTTGTGGGGGTCTGCCAGTGTCTGAGAGCAGCATGGACCTTCCCCAAAACAATTAAGTTCACAGGTATTCTCTAGTCTTATACTTCTGTTTGTACCGAGGGAAGGCAGGTCCATGCTAGTGAAATGCTGTTGACGACACAACAATATGTTTACAGTGGGCAGCTGTTATGAGGTGCTTCTCTCCAGGCTTGTGTCAGACTTTCCACACATTCATATCACATATCCCTAGTGCCATTACACATAATCCAAACAATTTAATTCCACGGCTGTTATAAACAAAATATGTCAGGATCTTCTGGCCGTAGTTGAGGCCAAGGAATGACAGGGAGAAGTTCCCAGCATTCTTTGCGGGTTTCTATTGGATTCCACAGGAGCAGGAATCATGGAACAACCT
Organism: Monopterus albus; assembly: GCF_001952655.1. NCBI lineage: Eukaryota > Metazoa > Chordata > Actinopteri > Synbranchiformes > Synbranchidae > Monopterus > Monopterus albus. Next base: position 3,800,396 of record NW_018127900.1, read on the forward strand.
CTGTCTTGCAGACACAACAACATAACTAGCTCACGTTCTTGTGCAGCATCCCCACCCTCGCCTTGAGGACTCTTGGTTACAGTGTAGCCTACTGAAACAGTAACACTGGGTGTTATTTACTTCAACATACACAATACACCAAACACCCAATGAACAAAAGTGAACAGAACAAAATGACATGGAAGTTTTTAATTTTTAACCAGTGACCAGATACAAATATAACAAGACAGAAGAATTCTCTCTTAACAATAAAGGTGAATTTGTTCATGATGTCACATGACCATTTTCATACCGACCTCTCACCATTGGCCCTCTTCTGTACATGTTATAAATTATTCGTCACACAATCATAAAAACTCATTTTATGATCATCATCATTATTGCCAATGCTGTCATGAAATTCCTTTCTATTGATCATCTTTGTACCTGGAGTGAAGTGCAACCATGACAAACAAGTGTTTAGGTGTCACTGTTGCCAAGTGACAACCTTGTATTTTCCACTCCAGAATCTCATTAAGCCGTTGGAACATGCCACAACAAAATAAAAAGCAGTTGTAAAAACTTTTTTTGTGTCAGTTTCTGAAAAGTTAACACTGAGATATAAGATTTTCACCTGGTAACAGTGTCACGAGCAAGTTAGTGCCTGTGCATGTGTGTGCATGTGTGTATCACTGATGCAATTAAACAGTAATTATGGCCTTATTCATGACCACAGAGGAAGACGTAAGGAAGCAATAACCATTAAAGAA
>NW_018127900.1:3801167-3818010 GCF_001952655.1 Monopterus albus
TGTTTTAGTGGTGATGAGAAACAAGCCAGAATACATGAAACTATTTTGCGTCTCAATCTCGTTCAGGCTAATTGTTCCCCAACAGAGGCTTTGTCATGTGTGAGACCATGAGGCACAAAATGTGTTGCCTGAGGCAGATTGATTGTTATACACGCCCACACATGCAAACACACACCTACGGTACAGTTCACATACATACATACACCTTTATTAGATTATTATTAGTTCACACAAACACACCCACCCACACACACACACACACACACACACACACACACACACACACACTCACTATGTCTGTTGCTCTCTCTGTCACACACCCTTCTCTTCGAAGTTGAGAGGCAGGCGTTGGTCTATAAAAGCTGCACCCAGTGGAAGTAGAGAAGGCAAAGCACAATCTCTATCTGTAGGGGACAAACACTAACACACACTTTTACACACGCAGATTAGAGCAGGACTCTTATACACAAAACAATCTCTTCCTGGGATATGAACCCACTCGTTCTCACCTGTCTCCTGTACTTAGGTAAGTGCTGACTTGTACTTGCATTCTGTGTGCGTTTGTGTGCAGAGCCTGTAAATCAGTGAAATGGAAAGAAGAGGAATGTTAAGTAGTATAAGGACAGAGGATGGGGGTGAGGAAGAAAGAAGTGTCTCTACAAGTGAGGAACTGTCAGGCAGGAAAGAAATATACAACTGTGTTACAGAAAAGAATTTTTAAGAAGTGCAGTGACTCTGGCTTTTAAAATGTAAATAGATCAAATCTTTAGCAAAACCTTTAACCAAAATCTTTTTTTCAACAGCAACAGATGCTGCAAAAGGTCAACATATTTCAAATACTTCATTAGACTTTGACTGAGTCTTACTCATCTTTGTTCTTTTCTGGTGCCAGTGTTTTCAAGCACAGTACCATTCTGAATGTGGACTGGTTGTGCTGGTTTCAGTACTAATTTTTCTGTCAATGTTGTGAGCCAGGGTTGTTCTTAATGTTGTAAGATGAATCGATGAGTCAGATATAATTTGGATAAGATCTCTGAATACAATGCCATTAGAAAGTAACTAAACAACCTTAGGTTGCCAATGTCCATAGAAGAATAAGGAAAAGTAAAGTTCCTGGATACTTGTAATTCATTTGATCCAGTTGCACTCATTATTCTTTATTTCTGTGTGTCATTTTGGTTTTACAGTAGTCTGCAGTGTTCCAGGTGCTCAGGGATCTGAGGCCACTTTCTCTGGTGAACTAGCAGGAGTGACTGGGAGTGTGGCCTCTGGGGACGGCCTCCAGAGTTCGCCAAGTGATGACGATGAACTGGAAATAGATGAAGAACTTTCAGGAGGGGACAATGAAAATTTCAAGCTCCATGGTACAACAACCAAAATAAGCCTTTTCTTGGTTGATCTTGATTTTTTATTCCGCTCTAAATGCTGGTTCAACTGGGTTGAAGCTCATATGTCACTGTTAATTGAATAATAAAATCTTTTCTTACTGCAGTAGTGTAGTGAAGAAAATGTATCCACTGTGCACTGTATCCAGTTGGCCAAAAAGTTGTTGGGAAATTATTTTCATACAGTTTCACTTACATTTTCTCCTGCTACAGATTTACATCCCATTCAAGATGAGAGTAAAAAAAGGAAGGGCAAAGGAAAGAGGAAAAACAGGCACAAGAGCAGAAGCACGACTCCGTTCAAACCGGAGCATGTGGTCTCCACCACAGGAAACACATCAACTCTCAGCACCACAGTGGATCCCTGCACCTCCACCCACCTGGGATACTGTATTCATGGTTACTGCAAGCACATAGAGGGGCTGCAAGAGCCAGTATGCATGTGAGTGCACTTTGTTCACTTTGTGCCTTAGTGAATATGAACTTTTAAACTCGACTGAAGCATCTTTATTTAAACCTCTTTCAAAAATCCAGGTAACACTTCAGTATCAGTCATATCAGTTCAGCATCTGATGTCTCCTTACTGGCTGTGCTGTTAATTCTCACTTTCCAGATGTTTGAAGGGTTACGATGGGGAGCGCTGTGGCATCCAAACTCTGGGGACAAGTAAAACCCAGAGCAACAATACTGACTTGGTGCAGACAGTGTTGGTGATTGTTGCTGTGGTCCTGTCAGTCATCAGCTGCATCGTCATCCTGCTCATGACCTGTGCTCAGTGAGTATGGAAGTGTCGCACAGCCACATACACAGAAACACATTAGGATTTTTAAAGGATAGAGCAATGTAGTGAGAACAATGCTGCAGGGGGAAGTCACTGAGGGATCCTTTGGTCAAACTGATTAAAATGGTAGCTACTAAACCCCACTTAAGCGGACAGCTAGCAGTGATAAGTACTGTAGTACACATGGTAAACTCAACATGTCTTAAATGTTGTGAGATCAAAAGGAAAAGAATGAGGTAAAAGGTTACCAGACAAGTCAAAAATATAAACAAATATAATACTGAAAATCAGTACATAATATTATTTAGAATATATTTAAAATGTAAAAAATGTAATGTTTGTACTTCTCCTGCAATCTCCAGTCAGTGGGGGGAAAGGCATATTATTTAAACCCCCCCTTTTGTTGATAAAATGTTTTTATTCTTTTACTGATTTTACTAGCATGAGAATGCTGCTTGCACTCTGGGGTAGAGGATCTATGGAGACTGAACTTAAAAATATTCAAACTTTTAACTCTCGCTGCTGTTTAGAGTCGGGATCCTAGTCCAAAAACCCCTGTTTTTATTGGATTAAAGTTAGGAATTAAAACACATAACACAGTGAATAGCAGATCACAATATACTGATTATCACTGCGAGCTGCTTCTCTCTTCTGTTGTGGTGTCACTTTTCACAAAAGAAGGAACTATAATGAGACAAGACCTGATGCTAGTGGCTTGGTACAAAATCCCTTTTATTCTTCTTTATTCTCTGACACTGTGAGAGCGCAGATTATTGAAGCTTTAAGAGAATACACATGAAGGCAACCGCCCACACCCTGACAAATCCCAACATAATACACATTACAATCCACACATCCTGCCTGCCCAGAAATATTTCTTGGCATCTAGACACACTGACACATCAAAAAGCACATAACACACCCATACGCACCCACACTATATGTATTGCTCACTACCTTCGCATGATGACTTCTCCAGATCTCCTATCTCATTCTTTAATTTTTTTGCAGACCAAGTAGGGAAATCTACAGTTTCATCACAAACTGTTACATCAGTGAATCCATGTATCAGTTGAAACTACCATTACTGTAATAATGCAATTCGTTTACTGTATAATTGCAGTTCCTTATCAATATGTAACCAAATCAAAACTACTATGTATGTGGGGCAAGGTTAAAAGTTCAAGAGAGCACAAATATAACCAGCAGAAGAGCACGCAAAGATTACAGCCACAATTACATACTGAACTGGGGAGGTAGAGAGAAACTAGAGCCTATTACTGTGAGAGCACTGATAGGTTCTGTAGAACAGCCGGGAAATCAGAGTGGTTATGTTCAAAATTGGCCATTTTAATAATTGATGCAAACTATAATCCATATAAATGACAATAATATAAATATAACAAAAGCACACCTTGAATTTTATTTGCAGTGTAACTGACTTCTGCCTTTTAAAATCATTTTACAGCAGTCATCTGATAATCACATGATCTATATGATGCTTTATGCTCATAATGAATGTCCTTTGTAGTTACAGGTCACATAAAACCTTATTGGCATCCTACCTGGAAACTGGGACAGAGCAAGAGAAGCTACAGAAACCCACCGCTGACGTCGCAGTGTGAGGGTGTAGAGTTACAATGAGGTGGGTGTCATGTCATTGAGCTTTTCGATCACACTCACACACTCCGTGAAGTCTACTCCTTTACAATGAAACCAGTACTCTAAAGTCAATTCAAGTCTGATGCCATACCTTTTGTAAACATCTCAGTACTGCCAAACATGAAAACATCAACTGACCGTTTGCTTAACTTCTCATTTTGAAGAAGTGTGCATGGGCTAACATGGCATGTATAAGGAACTTGGATGGTGGTTTATTTTTCTTTATATCATCTCAAAAAAAAAAATCAAGCACAAAGTCTAAGTATTGAACAGTGTTTTTGCAAATGCTACTGTCCATGCACCAGCACAGAGGGACCTGGTTCCAGATAAGATGATGTAGTTTTACCAAGATCTGTTGGATGCTTTTTCCTCAGTGTATATATATATATATATATAAACAAACATCATCCTGTGACACAGCTAGTACATGTCTGTTTATGCCAGTGAAATTGGTGAAGTGTATATATTTATATTTATCATGAATTCTTCACTGCTTCTGACACAAAGGATCATGTGGTGTGGGAGTAGTGTGGGTGTGTCCACTAATAAAGCTGAAAAAGGAAAACATTACTTCCTTACATTTCTCCAGTTTCACTGGGGTACACAGACGCATGTTGGCGCCAAGCTGATTCTGTGTTAATGCCATTTGTGCAAGCAATATTGTGATGCTGTAAGAAGGGCATGTAACGAGGTGCTCCTGTATTTCCAGTGGAGGATATTTTGGTGACATAATTCTTCCAAAAGTCTTGCTTAAGCCCTCTGAGGGTGGTTTCTGGCCTCTGCTGACGTGACCCTTAAGCCAAACAGAAGAGTGGGCTCAGAATTTAACTGAGGAGTCTGTCATTGTTATTGAGTACAGCAAGTTGTACCATGCCAAGAGGAATCCCCACTAGATGAGTTAACTTAGATTACTTGGGAGTGTCTCGACTTGTCCCATGTTAGCACTTCATACCAGCGTAAAGAAAAACCACACGCTTGATCGTACACATTCACCTGTGTGTCCAAACAATAACAGTACTGACACACTGACTACATGTAATGACCTTGCTGTAAGAGCCTGATTACTACACTTTCCTGTGGTCAGATCTCACTGAGCACAACACACGTGCACACATGTAGATGTCACGTGTTTAGACATGCAGACATTTAGCTTGAGACAAACAATGTGCCCTTGCAGCATTCTCCTCATAGCCTTTGTGTCACTCACTGTCTACCCTTAGAAAAGAAGGTCTGGCACACAAAGTCTTTTATAACTTCAAAACCTCAAGACTAAATAACTGTAAAACTTAACTTCCAAGAACATTATCTTTTATTAGTGTCTTAAAATTCTGAATGGATACTTTCATGGCCTAAACAAGTTGTCTGTGCAGTTGTAAATGAACTCTTGCATGGCTGTTCTCTAAGAAAATAGTTTTTGTTGTTTCTGTGGTGAAATATTTGTTGACCTGAGATTTCTCTCTATCTTTCAGACAAAGCAGATCGGAGGAATCCGAGGACTTGAGCTGGAAGTAGAGATAAAACTGCTTCATTAGATGCTGTGTTAAAAGAAACACTATGCAGAACTTGTTAGAATGTAATTTATTTAGTGCGATTATTTATTGCTAAGGACTATATAACTGTTTTTATGTTGGACTATTGTTATGATATTGTGTGCGAATGCTGAGCATTCAGTTCTTTAATGTTCTGTTGGTTCGGTTTTATATATTGCACTTATGTTATTATAGGTCAGAGAAACACCCTTCATCTCACGCTGGAAAAGAGATTGAATTTGATCACCAATAAAGTGTTTCAGTGTTATGTGAATGTGTTATTTGTTCATGTGTCTCTGACTGAGTTTGCTGTTTGCATTCCCACCTCCGGATGCATCCCGTTCCTCAGCAGCCTGCTCATACAAACTCAGATTCAGCAGACAAGAATAATCCTGAGAGAAGCTCTCAAACAACCTTGTGACATCACTCAGGATTTTAGAGAATCATGAGAGAATCTGTGTGACAAGCTGCACCACCACTTCAGTGCTTTAGTCTTGAAAATTATTCCAAACTTTTTTTTTGGAAGCAAAACAAACTGTACACTGACATAAACCCGGCTCACAAACAAACAGTGTTGCTATGGCGCTGCAGTGTTTCCAACAACGGGGTGACGTCCAAAGCTTTGTGAATGGGTAGACAACATACTGCTGTGCAGGTGGACTGCGAAAAGCAGAGGGGGCGTGTCTAGTCTGAACTATTTTGACAATGTCCAGGTAACTTGAAGTTCTCTCATAACACAAGTGCAAACAAAACCTTGAATGTAATTAGATGGTTCAGGACAAAGGAGCCTAGAATAGACTGTGCACAAAATCATCATCACAATTTCACAGGTTAGTTAGAAAAATTTTTTTGTTGTGCTATGCATAATGACAATAAAGACAAAGTGCAATGTGCAAATGGGGAGACATTATTTCATAAAAAGCAAGAAAAAGAAAAATGTGGCAGAAACTTTGTCATGATGACAAGAAGAAGAAAAACTACATGTCAAGATTACTGTTGAGCTTTAACTAAATAATTATTACCCAAAGAAAGGTGTCACTGAACTATGGCTTTTGATTCATGGACATTACTTATGAAGTCTGCAGTTCGTATTGTGTACGTTAACACAAATACAAATATCAGAACCTCTTTATTGGCCAAGCATGATTAAACACACAATTTGACTTTGGTAAGGAGGCTCTCAGTGTGCTTTGTAAGGCAACAATAAAATAAAATAAAACTGTGTGACCTATTAGGAAAAATGTGCAATCAGTTGGAGAAAGAATGGGAGAAGTAGAGACATGATCTATTTATAAATAGAGACCCACATTAGGCAGAAAAGCTTCTTGGGCAAACGGTCAATCAGTACCATACTTACTGATATACCATACTGATATACACAGTAGTTATATTTACAGTTTATTGCTCTGTGGTGATTACTGTCTCCAGTAATACAGTCACAGGTTAACTGTTCATCCGGGTGATGACCCGAGGGAAGAAACTGTCCTTGTGTCTGGTTGTTGTGGTGCACAGTGTAGGGGCGTCCAGACAAGAGGAGTTCAAACAATTTGTGTCCAGGGTGTGTAAATACTACTCTAATCACTAGCCAGTTTGATTAACTTACAACAGAAGGACTGAAAACAGTTGGCTCTGTTGAAGAGTAGTCAGTTCACAGTATGCATGCACATTTTACTTCTCCAGGTGCTGAGTAAAAAAAAAAAAAAAACAATCTTTAGGTTCTACAAAGCATCACGACTCTGTTAAAAATTAAGCCTTTATTACATGAAAACCATAACATTTCAAAGTCAACTAGCTCTTCTTCAGGTACTGAGGCATCAAACTGACTCAGGTGTGTCATTGTAACCTGCCTCCCTGTTTATTGTGATTGTTTGATGTGTTCTGTTTTCGAGGGCGGGACTCCAGGTCTCAGTCATGTCAGGGGACACACCCGGGCCCAGTGTGTTCCCTGCCTATTTAGGCCCAGAGCGGCTGTCTTTTATGTTTTCCTTTTTTGTTACAGCACAACACTCATGCAGAATACTGCCACCCATCCACTCCCTACACTAACTGCCTTACAGACTTTTCCCTGCATATCTAATTTGGACTATCAGTTGGTTTTGTGTTTGCAGAAATAAAGTGTTTATTGGCATGTTTCTTGCATTTTTCAGTCTTATTTGTCATAACCTAAGACTGTGGCAAGAATGGGTGGCACAACATACAAGAAACATGCCAATTAATAATAATTTAGGCACTATTAATAGGAAGATCAGTGATGTGCAATGTACAAAAAATTGACAATCATCATCTGATAACATTACTATTTATAACTAGATTTGTTGGGTAGTATGCATATTGCTTCTTTGGGATATTTTAAGATGTTTTTGTAATTTGCCATTTTGACAGATGGCTGTTGGTTGTCGGTATGAAGCCACATGTACAACAGAGACCTGTTTATTTTTTTTTTAATCTCTGACACAGATATAACTATATAGATAGATAGATAGATAGATACATAGACAGACACTTTATTGAACCTGAGGGAAATTCAGGTGAATGTTCAGTCAATTTGATGCCTCTGTACCTGAAGAAGAGCCATCTGAGCTTGAAATGTTGTATTATTCAGCACATAATAAAAACATTTTCTGAAGGGAGCAGTTAATAGAGTTGTGAAACTAGTCTGTTGAAAGGTAGCAGCAGCCTTAATGCTCACTATTTAGGGCATTTTATCTTGTTTGTTTCAGTCATTGCAAAAATGGAAGAGTAAAAACTATAAATTTCTGTATGAGATAGGAACTAGTACATTTTAGAGGTGCTAGTAGGAAAAATTAAATTCCTTTGGTCTGAGCCAGACTAGCTGTTCCCACTGTTTGCTGATGTAGCTAAGCTATGATAACAGCATCTAGCTGAAGCCTTACATTGATATTGAACAGATGTGAGTGATATCAATGTTATTGTTTGAACTCTCCAACAAAAAGTGTATTTCGCCAAATATTAAACAATTCCTTGAGAAATCTGGACCTTTTCTTTAAGTCTTTATCTGAACACAAGCTTTTATTTGGGCCAGTACCATGAAAGAGGTATCAGCCCTCAGACATATACAGACTCTGACTCACCTGCAGGATACAACAGCTTCCAGCTACCTTTATAAAACAAGGTTTCACATTGTGTTTGTGTGTGTGCCATTGCGTCACTAGTGAGGGAAAGGTGAGGCAAGGTGGGCAGCTCATCCTGCTCATACATGTGATGCAAGTCCAGGTAAACATTTACTCTTGTGCACACATGTGTGTGTGTGAGACACAAAATCTTTATGGCGGAAATGGCTATTTAAACACACACACATTCATAAACATTCATGCATTCATCCATTTGACAAAATAAGTTTATATGGGTGTGGTGAGCACTAATAATTTCAGTGGCACTGAAGTGGGACGGTGAGCGTTTGTGAGTGACCATAGAAACAGAGTAAACACAAGGGCAGATGGCTGGTCAGTGATAATTCACTTAGAGCACAAATAAAGGGCATGTTGGAATTTCCAGGGTGCGGTAACATTTTTTGTTCCTTCACCCTTACAAGGAAGCAGGTCAACTGTTGAGATAGGTGGATTTTGTTATTTTCCTTAGTTTTAAGTTGGATTCACAGATTTACGCTTCCCTAAACTTTTCCTGTGGTTTACATGAGGATTACTGATTGGACGTACCAGGCACAGGCCGAGGGGTCAAACAAGTTTGGGGTTCCCTGGACCAAAGCCAGGGAATATTATGAAGTGTTAATATTTCTTCTTGGAAAGTCAATCAAACAGCTACATAGGGACACAAAACAGTCTCAGGGAGGCTCACACAGAACACAAGGAGACACAAAACGAAAACTAACAGGTTGTGTTTTCCAGTCTGGCTGTTTTGCCCCTGTATGGGAGTGATGGATGGTCTCATAATCCATATGTTTACACAAGATGTGGGGAAGATAAATATGGGACTATGGTTTCATTTTTAAAGATTAGATGTCACCTAGATTTTTAGATTAGGGTTTACAAGTTGCTTTTTTTTGCTAAAAAAGTAGTTGACCTATGTAGAGCAGTTTTTAGAAAATATGCGCAGGGTCCTAATAAAAGGTCACCAGATAAGTCTGAAGTGTTGCAAGATCAAAAAACATATTTGATAAATTTGGTCACTGTTGGAGTGGCATGGTGGAGCAGTGATTAGTGCTGTCACCTCACAGCAAGAAGGTTCTGGGTTTGAACCTGGGCCAACTCAGGGCTTTTCTGTGTGGAGTTTGCATGTTCTCCGTGTGCCCATGTGAGTTCTCTCCGGTTACTTTGGCTTCCTCCCACAGCCCAAAGACATGCAGCTTAGATTGATCTGCGATTTTATATGTGAATCCTATATCATACTGTCACAACAGCCAACGAGAATCTAAGTGAGGAAACAATAAACATTAGCATTTTTCTATTTACTGTATATGTTTCTTATTAAAGTTGCTGTACTCTTATGTTGATTTGAGTGAAATGGTCTTGACTGCCAGCTGACTGATATCTTCTTTCTGTAAGTGACTTTCCCACTAACTACAGCAGAGAGCACCACCTAGAGTTGTAGTATAAAAACTGAGTGTCGGTGTTACATTACAGTAGAACAAAGGTCATAAACACTGGCTGCGTAAATATAATTTGTAGGCTAAGAAACAAGACATAGTCTGCTCACAGGAATGTTTCAGGTTCATGGAGACAAAGAAATTGTGAATAATTCCTACAAAAATGTTACTGTGACAATTTTACTGGTACTGACAAACACCATTAATGTCCCTCATTGTTTGATTAAAGGTGCTTATGCAGCTATGTGACATTTTGCACATTTCCTGTCATGCAAGAATTTTTCATCAAATACAGCTAACCTAAAGAAAGAAAACAAACTATTCTGTTTTTAATTTGAACCCAGATCTCACACAATCTGAAAAGAGAAGTGAAACACACACTTGTTATGTCATACAGATGTAAAATTAGGAGCTACTGTGATGAGAGTGCATTTGAAAGAGACAACATCAGCATCAGAATGAGAATCAACTTTACTGGCCAAATATCAGCACAATATCAGTATATTAGAACAAATATCAAAAGAAAGCTATAAGAAAGAGAGAAACACCTTCTATATTTCTGTCTTTGCCTTTAAGATGTTAGAAAATGTTTTCAAGCAGTAAGGACACAGAGAGAAAGCTTCATTCAGTCCTAAACTTTCAATTCAAGATGTGGTGGCTCATTGGTTTAGCTTAAAAAAAAAACAAACCGGTGGCTCATTGGTTTAGCTTAAAAAAACCCTTTTGCCTGTTTATTATATTTCAGACTTCTTCATTGTTGTTTTGATCCACTTGAGTTGTTTTTCTGAGAGGAAAGAATAGACCCCAGGCTTTTTTATCTGGCCACACTTATGTCCAAAAGAAGTGACTCCAACTAGCACGCCACTGCACAACAGCGGTCCTCCTGAATCACCCTACAGAGAGAAGAAAAGTGTACAGGTAGGTATAGGTGTTGATGGGAAGCAGGGCAGCCTGAAAAATCAAAAGAAAAGTCTTACTTACCTGACAGGTATCAGTGTGGTGTTTCCCATCTGAGCCCGCGCATAACATGCTGCTGGTGATAACAGGTCTGTGGTTGTAATAATCAGGAGCATTGCACTTCTTTCTGTCGATCACGGTGACATTTACAGACCTCAGGACGTTTGACATTTGCTTGGCACCATTCTTTGTTGTCCCCCATCCAGCCACCAGACAGGTGCTGCCAGCTGTTGGTTCTTTGACCGTGTTACCCAGCTCAAGCCAGTTCACCGTCTTGGATCTCTTCACTGGTTTATCAAGCTGAAATTTTGAAAAAAGAAACATTAATTATTGACACTGACTGTTACCTTTGCCTAATGGCTTCATGGGTGGGCTTAAAATTTGTGTTAATACTTTTTCACACAGAAAACTGGAACATGATCACCTTATCTGTATCCTGAAACTTTGGGATCACTGTTTGTGTCATTTATTGTTTGAGTAGCATAAGGAAGATTTAATTTAAGTTTTTGTCATTAGCCTGTTACTACTTGAAAATCTTTCCACCTTGAGTACAGAAAGTGCACAACATGGACAGAGCTCAGTGAGCGGCTTAAAGGAGAAAGATTTTAAAATCAATATGCTGCACTGGAAACAAAACCATGAGAATTATATGGCCTGTCTTTGTGCTGCTGCATTTTGCAGCCAGGACAAGAAGGAGCAAACATGTTGGACATTATAGTATAATGTTTAAATTCGAAGAAAAGATAAGAAGATAAGAAGCTGAGTTGCCTAACTTTGCATTAGCAGGTTTTTGATTTGGACCAAATTTGCAAATGTGTCTGTCTCAAGCTCAAGAATTAAATACTGATGTCAAATATTTTATTTTCACTCATTTTGAACTATATAACTGTCCTAGGCAGATTGAGCCTAGTGGTGATAGAGAATTATCACCTTACCTTGAGCAACATCAGGTCATTGACTTTATCTTTTTCATCATAGTAGGGGTGAATAACTTGTTTCTTGACCTTTCGAACTGTTCTGGACTCAGTTTCCTTTTCTTTGATGGAGTGCACCCCCAGCAACACTTTCTTAATGCTGCAAGAGCAAAAACACAGCAGTATTAGATTACAGTTCACATGCACTAATGGTTAATGTGCTAGCAGCACATAAACTAATGATAAAATGATGACAGGTACAGCTCTGTTTCCAAGTGTTGACAGTGAGTACTAATAGTGTTCAATGCAAATGCAACAACTCCTGTGGTAGTTGGGGAAGTCTAAAACTGACTCTCCTGTAGGTTGATATACTTTACTGTACTGTACGTTACTGTACAAAGTATACTATGCTTTGTCTTCCTTTGCTTTTAGCAACAAAATGTGAAAAGTTGAACTTTACAGATGTAGCTCACAAGCTACTTTTTATTTTTACTGTATATTTCTCTGCACATTCTGCTGTGCAAATGAAACCAGGATTGGCCAAAGTGCAGACACAAATGTTACAAGGCTGAAGAGCATATACTATCTGTGGTGTCTTTTCTGGTTTCCTGAAGTGAGTGACATTTTGCTTGATGCCCAGTGCCTGTCTATTATGCTCTTTATGTGTCATTTAGCTCTAGAATACACTTTGCTAAAGTAAATCTTGGTAATCTTGTTAGCGTATGAACATTGTTTGGTTGTTTGTTTATTAATCAGATTTGGCTCCAGGGAACTACTACTGCAAAACACAAATAAGTCTTTTCAGATGTGAGCAAAGTGGTCTCACCTACACATGTAAATGGTCTTATGCTTATATAGCACTTTTCTATGCTTTGATGTGCACTCAAAGTGCTTTACACTATTTCGCATTCACACACACAAATGCTCACACTGGTGTCATCTAAGGCCTCAGCATTTGATCTGGGGAAGACCGGGATTAGAAAACAGCCTGCTCTACGTACTGAGCCACAACCGCACAACATATGTCTTGTGTTCTCGATTATTAAAATGATAAAAAGTTCAAATATTCAATACCATTTCCTAGAAATTGTCTCTATAAGCCTACAGCTAATTTACAACAGCGAATATATTTTTAAGATAAGGTAACACTGATTGGATTATGTTTTCTGTTATAAGGAAATGTTAATGAATATATCTGGAAAACTACAAATATGTTGTTACAGAACATATCAGTAAAATGTTCCACTGACAGGGAATTTCTTTTTTTGCTGAAATTTCCACAGTGGGCGGCTGTCAAGACCCATGATTGACTGATCAGTATCCCTCCGCAAAATGGTTCGTTGTTCTCCAGTAGAGCCATGAAAGGCAGTGAATGGGGCGTCACTTCCTTCCCACCAATAATCTCCGAGCCATGACCTAATAAAAAAATATTCAAAAAATTTATTTAACAAAAAAAGCCAGATATCACCAAAGAAATGTTAGGGTGAATTTTATTTTACGCACTTATGAATAGGATTTGTTAAGGTTTTTATTTTATAGCACACATAAGTTTGCATACTTATATGTCACAGTTATGTTTACATATCACCCTATGTGTTCACTGAACCACTGGTCAATATTTACTGTGTTAGTCACTGAAGCACTGTTCAACATTATGGGGTCTTGTTCACTAAATCACTGAATCTCATTAGATTTACAACAAGAGAGTCCAGAGTGAATTTATTATCGCCACCTGGCTAATGGAATCAGGGGGTGTGTAGTCTTTTCTGTTTTTCCTAAACAGTAAAGATCCATGTGCACATGCTTATTTTGATACATTAATGCATAATAAACTGTAAAATGTCCTTCTCAAGTAACAGAACATGGCTCACAGAAATCATAACACTCTGCCTTGGCTGCATTAGTTTGCATTCTGCATGTTTAAATGAATCACGTCATGAATTAAGTAATTAAGTAAAATTATTACTCACTTGACTGGACAATCAGGAGGATACAAGAGATGAAAAGAGTGAAAAACCTCAGGCAGAACATTTCTGTCTTTGATATGATGGTGATGCACTGAAGCCCACCTCAATGTGCATGCTCGCTTTTATGTCTCAAGTGCAAAGGATGTGGTCCGACTGTGAAAATGCATGAGTCAGCAACAGGAACATGCAGTCAAGCATGAGATGAGAATTGATGTGTATGTCATCTTCATTTAGAAGCCTTTGGTATCTGTTTCTGTCATTTACCAGTTATCATAAGCATCTTATCCACAAGCTGTGCGGTGGGCTCTTTATGCGAAGAAGCTCACACCACAAGAGTGCAGACGTCAGGAAGGGTGGGCTTACCATGAAACAGCTAAACCTAACATCACTGGTGGCCTTTTCAGCTGCACTTACTGTATGAGTGTCTTTATTAATGCCACGCATCATCATAATTCAGAGGAAAGCAAGACAGCTGGAGAAAATTAAATTAGTCTGGTTGAGATCAGAATTTTTTTTTCTGGAAGAACTGGGTACTATATTTTATATTAACTTGAATCAACATAACCTAATTAAATGATTGTTTCTACAGTATTTTGGCTATCGCTACAGTAAAAGTTACACATCATCACATATATACAGTTGCAGACTTTTCCAACAAAGAAGTAGGTACCGCTTTATTTAACAGGCTGCGACTTACAGCATACTGTAGTGGGATAAGTCTGTCGGTGGCACAAATTAAATCACAGACAAATAACTACAATTCCAATGAACATTCATTGTTGTACTTATCAATAATAAACTGGGTAGAGAGTCACCTTTTCTCTGTAGAGAAGTTTGTGCATGAAAGCAGCCAGAAATGGAAATAGACGAAGACTGTCTCCCTCTCTGCTTGCTTGCTCCTTTCTTGCTCCTGATACAGCCTCACACTAGCTCTTATCTACTCTACAGCTTCATTACTTCATCCTATTTTCAGGAAATGTTCCTTGAAATGTTTATGCCAAAATCTCAGTTTCCCATCAATGCTTGAGTTCCTCTTTTGAGAGAATTGTTTGTTAAGCAAGCTGACTGTAACACAAAATTTAGATATGAAATTGAGGATGTTACTGCCTACAGGCACTGTTCAACATTATGGGGTCTTGTTCACTAAGGGCAGAGATTGTATGAACAAGACAAACATCTTAACTCACACTGTGACCTTTAACTATTCACTAATACACATGTAATATATATATATATATATATGTACACAGTATACACTCCTATTGTATTGCATATTAACTATATACTCATTTAAACACTAAAGTACATAGCCCACGTTGTGCAGGCAGGGAGCTTTTTGATGTTTGAGCAGAGCTGTTTCCTTTTGGTTCCAGTCTTCATGCAACGTTAATTAGCTGCTGGCTGTAGCTTCACATTTATAATACAGACACTCGCTCCCTTAAAGCAAAGTGTGTTTCTCAAAATTTTTTTTTTGTGGCTTTAATTTTCTTCATATAATCAAAAAGTCAGAATTTTAACTATTGCACAGTATTTATTTATTCATATGACTCTTAGTTACAGTACATGAGCAGCCACCAAAGACAGTAACAATATGCTGATAGTACAGTTTCACTGTACTCCAAATGTTTTATATCCTGTGGTCACATTTGTTATAAAACATGAACATCACACCTGTGTTTTATTTCATTTAAAATCTGAATACTGTAAATTTTATTTTAAGTAGGTAAAGGTAAGCACAGCAATATCCCCAGAAATCTGGCAACAACTGACACCATCTACTAAAAATGATATCAAACAAATAGCTAAAATAAATAAAGAAATCAAATAATAAGAAAATAGACACAAAAAAACTTAGAAAAGTGCAAAAATAAAAATAAGACACCTTTGTTGCTTTCATATGACCAATACTACCAGACTTTCGGTGCAACATTCACAATAATATTTCCCATTCACCCTTGATTTGATGGTTTCTTTTTTCATATATACTGCAGTTTCACTGAAATAATGTTTTAGTCAAGATCTGGATCACATTTTCTCTTTCTCTTTCTTTCTGTTTTTACATCTGGTCTGTGACACTAGATGAAATTGAAGCTTTTTAGCTTAATCTTGAATTTTAAAGGCTCACAGAACAAATCATGTTTCCCAGCTTGATGCAAACCTAGATCAATCCAACCAGCCATGTGTAGACTGTGGATCCTTTACTCAATTGTTCTGGGTTAAGACATTAGAATATGATAGAGATGATATGACACATTATCTCCAAAATGATAAATTGAAGAAGGTTCAGTAATTAATAGCTGTTCATTAATATGACACAAAAATGTTCATATGCCACATCTCCAGTGGCCTTGATACCTGTAGTGTGTTTACAGCTATGTTCAAAATCAGTGCTAACTATGTTTCTGTAGGACAGAAAGGCTCTGACTGTGAAGCAGCTGTGGGGTAGCTGTGTTACATTTGTGTTAAGATTACTACTCTTAAAAAAATCCACCACAAAACTACAGGACGTTGAACGCAGCAGCATTTTTTGGTGCCTGTCTGTCACTTTAGTTGATGAACAGCAACATCGTGCTTATACTGTCATGGTTTGTGCAAAAGTGGGGATAAATGAAAGAGGGAAGCAAATGATCTATAAGCAGTGGTCCCCAACCTTTTTATCACCGCGGACCGGGGGGGGTATTGTACGTACATTGTTTATATTGTAAATATAATATATTGTAAATATAATATTAAACGTGAATCCACTGTGTACTCGTATGCAACTTTATTTGCAGCTTCCTCGTGACATTGCGCCAACTACATAACATGAGTATAACATCAAATTCTCTAGTAACATCCTCTCTGCCCCCTAAATAAATTATAAAAAAATTCACGTGGAAAAATAAATAAATGACAAGAACCAGCAATTCCACATTTCTTTCTCTATTATCTAAATATACCCACACAACATTTTTATTTTTTTTAGGAGAGTATTATAATATTAAACACTCCATGAATGTTATTTTTCAACAGCTGAAATAAAGTTGCCAGTTTGAACCGTCAGATAAGGCTCCTGCATGTTTGTGTGCCCGCTAAGACTCACAA
>NW_018127900.1:3819697-3822309 GCF_001952655.1 Monopterus albus
TGCACCACTCCTCCTCATCAGAGCCTTTGGTCATGTCCCTACGCTTCCTCTGGACCTTGCCTGCCATCAGTCTGCACAGAATCAACTGTCTACTCCTAATCTTCATTGTAAACAGCTACTTCTTCTATGAACCATGTTAAAACTTTACTTTTGCATCTGTTACAATTGCTGAACTGTAATTACAATCATTATTTGTGGGAGGAGGTGAGCAATGGTCAAGTGTTTGGCAGCTGGCTGATACCACAGGTCTCTCTCTGAAAGCCTCTATGTTGTTAGTGTTGTTAGTTGCATGTGGTCAAATGTGCTCTGTGATCATTGTGAAATGCTCTGCATAATCTCTGATGACATTAAACCACTAGAGGGCAGCAAAGGCAAGATGTTCAGCTGCTGTTAAGATTGCCTTTTAAAACTATATCGCTCTCTTTCTCTCTCTCTCTCCCCATATATATATATATATGTATGTATGTATATATATATATATGTATGTATGTATATATATATATATGTATGTATGTATATATATATATATATGTATGTATATATGTACACAGTATACACTCCTATTGTATTGCATATTAACTATATACTCATTTAAACACTAAATTACATAGCCCACGTTGTGCAGGCAGGGAGCTTTTTGATGCTTGAGCAGAGCTGTTTCCTTTTGGTTCCAGTCTTCATGCAACGTTAATTAGCTGCTGGCTGTAGCTTCACATTTATAATACAGACACTCGCTCCCCTAAAGCAAAGTGTGTTTCTCAAAATTTTTTTTTTGTGGCTTTAATTTTCTTCATATAATCAAAAAGTCAGAATTTTAACTATTGCACAGTATTTATTTATTCATATGACTCTTAGTTACAGTACATGAGCAGCCACCAAAGACAGTAACAATATGCTGATAGTACAGTTTCACTGTACTCCAAATGTTTTATATCCTGTGGTCACATTTGTTATAAAACATGAACATCACACCTGTGTTTTATTTCATTTAAAATCTGAATACTGTAAATTTTATTTTAAGTAGGTAAAGGTAAGCACAGCAATATCCCCAGAAATCTGGCAACAACTGACACCATCTACTAAAAATGATATCAAACAAATAGCTAAAATAAATAAAGAAATCAAATAATAAGAAAATAGACACAAAAAACTTAGAAAAGTGCAAAAATAAAAATAAGACACCTTTGTTGCTTTCATATGACCAATACTACCAGACTTTCGGTGCAACATTCACAATAATATTTCCCATTCACCCTTGATTTGATGGTTTCTTTTTTCATATATACTGCAGTTTCACTGAAATAATGTTTTAGTCAAGATCTGGATCACATTTTCTCTTTCTCTTTCTTTCTGTTTTTACATCTGGTCTGTGACACTAGATGAAATTGAAGCTTTTTAGCTTAATCTTGAATTTTAAAGGCTCACAGAACAAATCATGTTTCCCAGCTTGATGCAAACCTAGATCAATCCAACCAGCCATGTGTAGACTGTGGATCCTTTACTCAATTGTTCTGGGTTAAGACATTAGAATATGATAGAGATGATATGACACATTATCTCCAAAATGATAAATTGAAGAAGGTTCAGTAATTAATAGCTGTTCATTAATATGACACAAAAATGTTCATATGCCACATCTCCAGTGGCCTTGATACCTGTAGTGTGTTTACAGCTATGTTCAAAATCAGTGCTAACTATGTTTCTGTAGGACAGAAAGGCTCTGACTGTGAAGCAGCTGTGGGGTAGCTGTGTTACATTTGTGTTAAGATTACTACTCTTAAAAAAAATCCACCACAAAACTACAGGACGTTGAACGCAGCAGCATTTTTTGGTGCCTGTCTGTCACTTTAGTTGATGAACAGCAACATCGTGCTTATACTGTCATGGTTTGTGCAAAAGTGGGGATAAATGAAAGAGGGAAGCAAATGATCTATAAGGACACATGAATAATTTTCACGTCTGTGTTCACATTATTTACCAGGTGAGTTGACCACCTAGTCATCTCATTAGGTCCATTAGCCCTAGGTTTCCAGGTTCGGAAACACATCAGATCATTTTTACATTTGCAAACAAATCATGCCATGGTGAACAAGCTTACTAAATGATTATTGTATAATATTACACCCCCCCGTATAACATACTTGTATGTTATTCGGCCTATTTTAGCATATTCATGTTCTTACACGAGGGTAGAAATCTGTTTTTCAGGATATGATAAAGAACCCACAGTGGAGGAACCAGAAACACAAGCTTGAGCAACTTCAGAATGATAATGATGAGTCTGCACTGCTCAGCAGAATCCACTGTGGAGGACAAAAGATAAACATGCATCATGCACAAACACTGGGCATTTCAAGACAATTAATTTTATTTATTTTTTAGATTGTTTGACTGTGTTTTCCAGTGATACAAATAATACCAAATTTTCTATTAGTTTGATCTATCCATCCATTTTCCTCCGCTTATCTGGGACCGGGTCGCGGGGGCAGCAGTCTAAGCAAAGATACCCAGACTTCCCTCTCTCCAGACACTTCCTCTAGCTCCTCCGGGGGAATGCCAAGGCGTTCCCAGGCCAGCCGATCCTGGATACAGGCGGGCGCAATGAGCCTTTT
>NW_018127900.1:3822991-3856270 GCF_001952655.1 Monopterus albus
TCAGCGAGGTGACATTCCATGTCCCCAGGGCTAGTCTCCGTGTCCAGAGATCGGGTCGTCGGGGCCCCTGCCTTCGACTGCTGCCCGATTTTCTATTAGTTGTTTCCATTCATTTTAGTTTAGCTACTCTCTATGGAATCCTCAAGTTGCAACTATAGAAGGTCAGGTGGGTTATAACTGATGGGTATTGTCTTTATTGATAAATTTTATGATTATTTTTTTGGTGAAATGTTAATAAGGACAAATGCTTATAACAAGTTCCCATAGCCCAGAGTGTCTGAACAGTTAAAAAAAACTAAATAATTAAGTTCATAGTCATATATCAGATGTTTTATAACTTACTAAAAACATGAAGTGATTATTGAAATAGCTGATAATCAAATATATGATAATGTATAGGAAACCTGCAACAACACAAAGCAGACTGACTTTCACAGAAAATGTGCGGCACATATTTAAGTCCTTCCTACCTGTTTTGACTTGTAAAGCTGCAGGGTTACTTTGAAGGATAATTTCTCCACCAGTACCACTGTCGCGCCGCACAACAAGAGCAACAACTTTGATGAAATACTCAGTGGATGGAGTCAAGTTGGAGATGTTGATGTTCATGTTGGCAGAGCCAGGAGTGTAGGGGTAGAGGTGTATATCACATGTGCTGGCGCATGTCGTCACATTGTAACTGTGTGGTGTCATCTGCATAAAGGCAGAGACATTCCAGCTAAGATTCACATGGTTGGCACCCACTGAGCTCATCACTGAATCTGGTGAAACTGGACCTGTGAGTGAAAAGATTTAGTTTAGTTTCACATTCATAGCTCACTTCATTGGTCTGGTTTTGTGTGGATGTGTTTCCCGTGGTTGGTGGCAGGTCTTAGGTTATTGTCGTTAGGCATCACAGAGGTGTTAGGGTATGTATCACAGAAAATTAGTGGCTGGGGTTAGGGTTTTGTTTGGCTCCAGGTGGGCAGTAGGAAACACAGACAGATAGGGAAACAGACTTCAGCACTGCACCGGACCAAAGATAAATAATTATACAATAATTACATGTGAGGCATAAATTTGAAGTCTAATGAACTGACAAAAAACTTATTAATTGGGCTTTTTGTGATTATCATGCTACATCATGAGCAGCATTTCAAGTCAAGAATGTTTATTGTCATTATGCATAGCACAACACATTTTTTTCGTTTTTTTCGTTTTTGTATTATCATTTAAAGATGATACTGGAAAAAACAGTTAGAGGAAGCTCAATTTTGAAAGTAGAAAACCAAAGAAATCCCCCCTTCTAATTTGTAAATAACAGCAGTGAAGCATTGCTCACCCTGACAGACAGACATGTGCAGCTCATCACAGTAGCGAGCCAGTAGCTTCTGGTCTTTTTCCAGCATGGCCTCCAGACTTGCACAATGGCCTCCAGGGTTTCTCTTGTACCAGTGTTCATAGCTCAGCTCATCTCCATTCACCCATGCCCAGACATTGAGTGTGCTCTGGTACCGCAGACCAAGCCAGAAACTGATGTTGTTTGCAGCAGTGGCACTGAGGAGAGTGAGGTATTGTGCTTCTGTGCTTAGGATAGCGAGGTCTACGTAGTGCCTCTGACAGAATTCCTGGGCCCTGAGCCAGGGCATAGGTCTCTGGACCAGGAAGTAATGTGAGATGATCTGACCCACTGTTAAGCCATGGCACACCACTAAGTGAGGGATATAACAGAGAGGAAAATGGAGAAGTTATTAACAGCATGATTCTCTTGCTGTGCATTAATGAATTACTTGAACATCTCACCCCCTTTTTTATTGTCTCTTATGATACTTTCCTAATACAGCATTGAAATGTAGTTTATAGTGCAGTATCTGTGCAGATGAGTGTCAGGCATAACATTATGACCACTTGTACATCTGTATGAACTTCAGTGCAACACTTCTGCCTTAATATTTGTGTTTATGAAGCTCAAAATGTTTCAGTTTTTGGTGAGATTGTCATAAATGTAGAAATTCAATTATATGTTCCTTACTGAGGTCATAGTTAAAGGTGATGTTGTACTGGACTACATTATATTCAGAGGTGTCTGTATATTTTTGTCCTGCCCATTGACATATACAAGAGAGGGTCTGAATATAATGTAGTCCATAATGAAACATTTTGAGTTTCATAAGAACAAATGTTAAGGCAGAAGTGTTGCACTGAAGTGCATACAGATGTACAGGTGGTCATAAATGTTATGCCTGATCAGTGTATATAATATGATAATCCATCCATATGTGCACCTCGGGAATTTGTAATATTAATAGCTGCTCTTAAACCATATTTAGTTTCCAAGTATGACATGTTTAATTTTTGGTTGTATATTTTTCAAAGAATTCAAATCTTACAAACGCACAGCCAGTGGTGTTATTTCAGATAATAGCAGTGATCTATTAGGAAGATTGTGATATAGATACAGTCTTAACATAAAAATGACGCATTACATTGTACAGACCTTTGCTAAATGATGAAGTATAAACAAAAATCACTTGTTTTTTGCAAAGACAAAGTTTGATATAAAAGAATTTTGGCAACAGATACCTAGAACAACCAGTCGCTGCGGATTCTGCATCTTGGCAAACATGCAGTAGAACACAGTAGAAGCAGGTTATTCCAGGAAGGTGTTTTTGTAGTTTTTACTCCTGTACAAACATTCCAACAAATGATCAGTCTTTTATTTCCCAAATCTTGTTAATTATGCAGAGTTCTTGCAATATGTAACTCATTTTCTCACCCTCTTGTCTGCCTAAAACTCTTTCTGCCTGGGAAGTTTATAAATTAGCTCATGTGGGGTGATGTAGGAGGTGGACAAAGGTGGGAGTGGCCATGTCGGCTTCTCACCTAATTCAGGGCGTTTTCATGAATTATTCTCAAACTGAAATTTCAGACGTCATGCAAAAAACTATGTCAGCTGACTTACCCTACTCTGTGCTATTCCATTTCTGCCTCATTATCTTACAATACAGTGACTATGCTTTGCAAAAATAATTTTCAAATTTTTGTGTAAGTAGTGTACTCTGTTCTTATCATAGTGGTGAACAGCAGATTGTGTGCTTTACATTTGCCATAGCAAACCAAAGTATCTCAACTGGTTAAACAATAAAACTGTAACTAAACACCAGGAGAATGGTACTGAGCTTTTCTAGGAAGTGCTAAAAATAGTCATGTTACTCCGCCCTGTAGTCTATTTTTGGATCAAGCATTCAAAATATCAGTTTTGGTGTACTTTGTACCTCTGGATCTGATAATAAGTTACTAGAACAATCCTAGAAAAACACGAAGAAGAACAATTCAAGGACAGTAAAGTGTAAAGTGATCCCAAACTCTGCTTAAGGTGAATGCTTGAACACTGGTTTCGGTATAGAGCAGCTGTAGTGTTTACTGGAAGAAAAGTGCTACCCAGAGTCGTGCGGTGTATGGGACCTGGAGTAGGCACTAATTGACAGCATAGGTGCTAGCGCCCTGCTAGCTAGTTTAGCTGCTCAAAGTATAGGTAGTCTCTCTCCTCCACGCCGGGGGTCATTACAATATGATAATGTATAGGAAACCTGCAACAACACAAAGCAGACTGACTTTCACAGAAAATGTGCGGCACATATTTAAGTCCTTCCTACCTGTTTTGACTTGTAAAGCTGCAGGGTTACTTTGAAGGATAATTTCTCCACCAGTACCACTGTCGCGCCGCACAACAAGAGCAACAACTTTGATGAAATACTCAGTGGATGGAGTCAAGTTGGAGATGTTGATGTTCATGTTGGCAGAGCCAGGAGTGTAGGGGTAGAGGTGTATATCACATGTGCTGGCGCATGTCGTCACATTGTAACTGTGTGGTGTCATCTGCATAAAGGCAGAGACATTCCAGCTAAGATTCACATGGTTGGCACCCACTGAGCTCATCACTGAATCTGGTGAAACTGGACCTGTGAGTGAAAAGATTTAGTTTAGTTTCACATTCATAGCTCACTTCATTGGTCTGGTTTTGTGTGGATGTGTTTCCCGTGGTTGGTGGCAGGTCTTAGGTTATTGTCGTTAGGCATCACAGAGGTGTTAGGGTATGTATCACAGAAAATTAGTGGCTGGGGTTAGGGTTTTGTTTGGCTCCAGGTGGGCAGTAGGAAACACAGACAGATAGGGAAACAGACTTCAGCACTGCACCGGACCAAAGATAAATAATTATACAATAATTACATGTGACGCATAAATTTGAAGTCTAATGAACTGACAAGAAACTTATTAATTTGGCTTTTTGTGATTACCATGCTACATCATGAGCAGCATTTCAAGTCAAGAATCTTTATTGTCATTATGCATAGCACAACACATTTTTTTCGTTTTTTTCGTTTTTGTATTATCATTTAAAGATGATACTGGAAAAAACAGTTAGAGGAAGCTCAATTTTGAAAGTAGAAAACCAAAGAAATCCCCCCTTCTAATTTGTAAATAACAGCAGTGAAGCATTGCTCACCCTGACAGACAGACATGTGCAGCTCATCACAGTAGCGAGCCAGTAGCTTCTGGTCTTTTTCCAGCATGGCCTCCAGACTTGCACAATGGCCTCCAGGGTTTCTCTTGTACCAGTGTTCATAGCTCAGCTCATCTCCATTCACCCATGCCCAGACATTGAGTGTGCTCTGGTACCGCAGACCAAGCCAGAAACTGATGTTGTTTGCAGCAGTGGCACTGAGGAGAGTGAGGTATTGTGCTTCTGTGCTTAGGATAGCGAGGTCTACGTAGTGCCTCTGACAGAATTCCTGGGCCCTGAGCCAGGGCATAGGTCTCTGGACCAGGAAGTAATGTGAGATGATCTGACCCACTGTTAAGCCATGGCACACCACTAAGTGAGGGATATAACAGAGAGGAAAATGGAGAAGTTATTAACAGCATGATTCTCTTGCTGTGCATTAATGAATTACTTGAACATCTCACCCCCTTTTTTATTGTCTCTTATGATACTTTCCTAATACAGCATTGAAATGTAGTTTATAGTGCAGTATCTGTGCAGATGAGTGTCAGGCATAACATTATGACCACTTGTACATCTGTATGAACTTCAGTGCAACACTTCTGCCTTAATATTTGTGTTTATGAAGCTCAAAATGTTTCAGTTTTTGGTGAGATTGTCATAAATGTAGAAATTCAATTATATGTTCCTTACTGAGGTCATAGTTAAAGGTGATGTTGTACTGGACTACATTATATTCAGAGGTGTCTGTATATTTTTGTCCTGCCCATTGACATATACAAGAGAGGGTCTGAATATAATGTAGTCCATAATGAAACATTTTGAGTTTCATAAGAACAAATGTTAAGGCAGAAGTGTTGCACTGAAGTGCATACAGATGTACAGGTGGTCATAAATGTTATGCCTGATCAGTGTATATAATATGATAATCCATCCATATGTGCACCTCGGGAATTTGTAATATTAATAGCTGCTCTTAAACCATATTTAGTTTCCAAGTATGACATGTTTAATTTTTGGTTGTATATTTTTCAAAGAATTCAAATCTTACAAACGCACAGCCAGTGGTGTTATTTCAGATAATAGCAGTGATCTATTAGGAAGATTGTGATATAGATACAGTCTTAACATAAAAATGACGCATTACATTGTACAGACCTTTGCTAAATGATGAAGTATAAACAAAAATCACTTGTTTTTTGCAAAGACAAAGTTTGATATAAAAGAATTTTGGCAACAGATACCTAGAACAACCAGTCGCTGCGGATTCTGCATCTTGGCAAACATGCAGTAGAACACAGTAGAAGCAGGTTATTCCAGGAAGGTGTTTTTGTAGTTTTTACTCCTGTACAAACATTCCAACAAATGATCAGTCTTTTATTTCCCAAATCTTGTTAATTATGCAGAGTTCTTGCAATATGTAACTCATTTTCTCACCCTCTTGTCTGCCTAAAACTCTTTCTGCCTGGGAAGTTTATAAATTAGCTCATGTGGGGTGATGTAGGAGGTGGACAAAGGTGGGAGTGGCCATGTCGGCTTCTCACCTAATTCAGGGCGTTTTCATGAATTATTCTCAAACTGAAATTTCAGACGTCATGCAAAAAACTATGTCAGCTGACTTACCCTACTCTGTGCTATTCCATTTCTGCCTCATTATCTTACAATACAGTGACTATGCTTTGCAAAAATAATTTTCAAATTTTTGTGTAAGTAGTGTACTCTGTTCTTATCATAGTGGTGAACAGCAGATTGTGTGCTTTACATTTGCCATAGCAAACCAAAGTATCTCAACTGGTTAAACAATAAAACTGTAACTAAACACCAGGAGAATGGTACTGAGCTTTTCTAGGAAGTGCTAAAAATAGTCATGTTACTCCGCCCTGTAGTCTATTTTTGGATCAAGCATTCAAAATATCAGTTTTGGTGTACTTTGTACCTCTGGATCTGATAATAAGTCACTAGAACAATCCTAGAAAAACACAAAGAAGAACAATTCAAGGACAGTAAAGTGTAAAGTGATCCCAAACTCTGCTTAAGGTGAATGCTTGAACACTGGTTTCGGTATAGAGCAGCTGTAGTGTTTACTGGAAGAACAAATACTGTATTTATCTCTCAGGGACATGATGCGTGTACCTCTCTTCGCAGGCATATCAGTGGGTAAGGGTCGGAAGAGTGGAAACTGGTACAACACTTGTAAATGATGATTAACACAAGAAAAAACAGCCATCTTTGATTTAAAAGACGTCCAATTCCAGGCACTCAAGTGGATGGTTAAAAATGAAAGGCCTTCAATAAATATGGGCTAACATGTTAAAAAGTACAACAAAGCATAATGCCTTCGAGGATCTGTGTCCAGTATGCCTTGCATTGCTTAAGGTGTTTGACTCTGTCAAACCCTGTGGTGTCCACAACTCTGGGCTTTATGTCAGTAACACTCAAAGCAGAGTCAATGCCATGCTGGACCGTTAGCTAATGCTTGGTCATAGGATTAAGAAGGTTCCCAGTATAAATAGCGTAACAGTGCTCAGCTAAACCTTCTCTCAGTCTTCTTTTATTCTGACTTATAGCAACCACAGAGGCACTTTGGTCTATAGACAAATAGGAGGAGTTGCAGTTCACAAATATCATAACTGGATTGACTGTCTTATGACTCAATTTGAAATATTTGATTTCACATCACATGTAAAACTGTGGTGTGATTGAATTTCCAATGGCTCCATGCTGCCAATTCAACACCCCCTTTAGAGATATTCACAAATACAGTAGATAGCTAAATTACAATTAGGAGCTAGTAATTTAGAGGTAGAAATGACAGCATGTGTTACAGCATGTCATTATCTTTATAATACTGTATACCAACAAGACCAAAAAAGACCTAACATCATTGGAACTTTGGACAATAAAGTCCGTGTTTTATCCAGACTAGTTATCCACGGTATAGAATGTTATAATGCCGGAGGGATGATGCATCTTACTGGTTTATTTTCTGAAACATTTTCATATCATGACTCCTGTGTAGCGTGAGAAACAAACTTCTGAGGTGACAAAGTGTAAACCTTGTGTGTTGCACCATCACGTCTGCACCTTGTTGTTGGTTACTCATAATACATTAGACGGGGGTCTTGCACATTTTTTTTCCAGAGGAAGTCTTTACCACAGACACTTTTTGCAAAATGTTCTCTCAACTGTGGTCTGGTCACATTCTTTCAATGTGCAGGTCTTTGCCAGGAGATCTTTACTCTGCATTCTATTTCTGTGTAACTCTCCGTTATCCGGTTTCTAAATAAAACCTGAACACAGCCATTCTATTTATCTGTCAGATAAAGGCAAATCAGGCACACTGTGGAACGTGACACACATTATCACCAACAAATGTCAAAATACCTAAACCTGAAATAAGGAGTACACAATAAACCATGAGCTGACAGGCTTCAGGCTAGAATAATGACTCCAGACATACAGTAGATGCCACATATAACATGTTTACTGGGTAACACAAATTAGGAAGTTACCTGAAGCAGAAGTTACATAAATACACTTAGAGTAAAAAAAAAAAAAGATAATTTCATGGGAGAAGTATTTCAATGTGAGCTCTTGCTAAATGCCAAATGACAGAGTCTGGCTTCTTTGCACTGGAACTGGAGTTTCTTTTAAAATCCTTATAATATACAAACCTTATCTGGGACAGACACTGATGTACATGAGTACATTTTTCACTGCTTACTGACCCAAATGGCTGCTGAAATTCAAGCTAAAGTCAAGAGATAATCCACTGTTGTACTGGCACCTCATCTTAAAAACTGTCCACATTGTATTTGGTCTACTGGCACTGTCTCAGATGTTAAAACATGCCTCAAAACACATTTTTACTGACTAGCCTTCCTGTTTGACCTTTATATGTTTTTTATGTATCATACATCTGTCATGTTACCACCAGATACTATGTCGCTTTATGCTGTTGTTTTATGGTGTTATTGTCTTTTTATGCAGTCTCTCAGTGCTGGTAAGTACAGTCCTATAGAAACAAAACTTTTATTTTTACTATATTTCCTAAGGCCCTGATATGACAGAGCGCATTTTGTGACCTTAACAATGTGCTCTGTCTTAAACAAAGTAACATCCACATTGTGGTGCATTGTTGTTTTGACAATTGGTTTGGACTTTTGATTTCTGATTTGACTTGGTGGTAAGATGGCTTGACTCGGTGATCAATTCAAAGTGAGAAAAAGGAAATGTGCAGGCTCTACACAGTGGTATTACCAAGGAAGTGAATGTGGTTTCTCACAGGTCTGACCAGATGCCTGCAGCATTCACTATCCACATTGAGTGATGGTGATAATTAAAGGTCCCAGATGTGAAAGCGCTGGTCTGCTCCAGCAGAGAAAATTTGAGTACTGTCAGGGTTTAAGGCCAAGTGCAGAACTCGATGTGAATGG
Source organism: Monopterus albus (assembly GCF_001952655.1). Lineage (NCBI taxonomy): Eukaryota > Metazoa > Chordata > Actinopteri > Synbranchiformes > Synbranchidae > Monopterus > Monopterus albus. The sequence continues at coordinate 3,831,911 of NW_018127900.1, forward strand.
CCTGAAAAGACAACAACAACAACGTGACTGACATTTGACATATAAATACCTTGTTTCCCTTATAAAACAAAGGTGCCTTGATGTTTCTTTTCACCACTATTATAGAGCAACAGAAAAGTACTAACTTTGGCAAAAAATTCCCAAACCATCCATTTATCTATGCCACTTATTCCTGAACAGGTTTTACCTACTGAGTAGCTAGCATGCAAATTTCACACTGAGTTAGCTAGTGAGGAAATACATAACGCTTAGGACACTACTACAAATCAGAAATAGTCTCATAGGCTCTACCATCAAGTAATATTTTTAAGGGGGTTTGTCGACTGTTATAGCTCGCTCATTTAAGCACATGATTCGCCAGCCTTGTTCCAGGCCACATCTCAGATTTATATGCAGTTCGGGCAACTCTGATGTTGACTGAATAAACATCTGTTTCCCTGGTTGGAAAAACAGTTGAGTCAGTCAGAGCTTTGTTAGCAGGAAAAGGAATGGGGGCTTTATCTTTCTGTACTAGTGATGGACAAATTATCATAGAAAATTTTTCAAGAAAATAGCAGCAAGTATAGATTGTTGGTGCTATACAAGTTTTTTAAAGCCAGCTCCGAGAAATATTTTCACTGTGAATTATTTAAATCAGCTACTACCACAGCTCCTGTGTTGATGGAAAATAACATCAGAGGGGTGGATTCATCACTTACTAGTGACTGTTTCAGGCAAAAATCAACACCAGAGTAACTGCAATCTATGAGTAAATTAGTAATACGGGTGCAAAACATGGATGTGTTTTAAAGAATGTTTTTGACTAGATGGATTTTAGATGTTTTATTTGCCCCCCAAAACTCACAATTTCTCAGGAAAGTGTTACATCTCCTATAAACATTTTTTATGTTTTATTCATCGTTTCACATTGACTGGAAAACCAGGAGATGAATGAGTTAATGCAAATATCACTATGACTGCAGCAATCATTCAACTGTCACTTTGATACCGCTTTATTAATATTTTTCAGCATGCATAATGATGCAGTACAATTGTTCCTATGAGACTGTTGTGGGTGTTTTAAACAGAAGCTGCTGAATCATGAATCATCTCTCAGATTCTCAAACCTATGAGCTGGTCCTTCAGGCTGAGGGACGGAAACTCCCACATCCTGATTTGGTGGTGAGGAGGGCCGTGACCTGTGACCAGATACCTCTTCTTTTCAGCCCATTGTAGAGAACAGATCTGCAATTGGAGTCAGTAGGAATAGTCTATCTGATATTTATACACAGTAAATAATAACTCTGCTATACATTGAATCTTAAGCACCTGTGAGTTTGTGTTAGTAGAAGTCAAACAAGTCCCTGATTGTGCGTCCCAGATTCTCAGCTTTCCATCTGTCCATCCGCCTCCTGTGGCAATCGTCTTTCTCTGCCATGGACACCATCCCATTGCCTAAACACAGTGAATACACAAGTATGCACATAATAGCCATCACCTTGTCTGGTTGTGTAAGCAGACTGCCCAGGATCATCTACTGTAGTAGCATTTTAAAACCTCTATACCACATAATATTACAGCTAAACCTTTTATCATACCAACCAGTAGCATGCCACTCATGTTTGGTTTGCATGAGCTAAGATTGTTCATCATCAAGTCAAACAACAGAATACACAGACTGTGGTTGTGTTAACCCTATAAACCAAAAGAGTTAGTTTCATTTTTCAATTCAAGCAAGCAAGATAAATGGCTACCAAGATGCACCACCGGGTCCTGTTTATTAGTGGCAGGGCTGTATGAATGGAGTTGTAGGTCAGTCAGTCCATCCAATGCCCAGAATTAAAATAGTCCAACAAATACTGAGTGGGCCACCATGGCATTTTGTACAGATATTCATGCTGCATTGGGATAAAGTGTAACAATATTCTCACCTAGCACCATGATCAGGCCAACATTTCAACTTGGTTTATAACAAAATACCTGCAAAACTAAAGTCATGACAGCATGTTATCATGGAAATGTACTAAACTAGTCTCAGACAAACATTATACCTGCATTAGCATTTGACTCAATAGTATTTCATCAAACAGAGCACTCCACCACAGCCTTGCAAAGCTGCTAGTGTTTCTGGTTATGGTTAAATGCTGCACAGTAAAACAGAGAATGAAGACGGTTCTCCCCTCCCTATTTCATTTAAGCCAGATACTGTAAGTAGTGTTCAAGTAAAACTGACTACAAATGTATTCAACAAATAGTTATGGTTTTATAACTATTGGCCAAAGAAGGTTTAACTTAGCTTTTTTAACACTAACCAACAGAAAATGTAATATCAAAGTGAAAACAGATCTTTACAAAGTGATCAAAATTATTATAAATACAAAATACAAGTACAAGGAGAGAAAAATATTTTATAACCTTTTCATAACCACTGTCTCACATTTGATAAAAACATGGGGGAAAGACATGCATGCAAACAGTGTTTTAATTTCAAGCCACAATTTCAAGTTTACTTACCTTAATGGCGCCGGGCTGTTTCATTGTAGTGATTGGCTGATGTGACCCCGTGAGCACTGCAAAGTCACTGTCCCATATATGGAGGAGGCCGTCTGTGGAGCCGCTGGCCAGCCAGTTGTCTCCTGGTGACCACTGGAGGCTGCAGATCCCCTCTTTCTGGATGACTGCACCTACCAGAGGCATGGGAGCCCGAGGATCGGAGTGATGTATATGTCCGAGCATACAGCCACTGTTAGATTGTGGATGCTGTTATTTTCCACCGCAGCTAAGGGATACTTTATTCTGACAGTATATTTTCTACTATTTTTCTACTATTTTCATTTTGCTAGTCATATAGATGAACCATTGCCCTAAACCAGCTGATGTCATTGTGTCATTACTGCTTTAGTAGAGTTCAAAATGATACTGAATGTTGTTTAAATAATTCCTTTGTCTGTACTGAAAACACAGACACACACTAGTACCTGCTGAGTAACTGCTGTTTCCAGGAAAATGCTCTAACCACAGACAGGTGTGAAGGCAGACACATCATATTCTGCTTTCGTTCAACATCCCACAACTAAAGAGTCAAAGAGACACAAAAAGACACCACAAACCGTCATCCTGCTGATTCAAATAGGTGTTACACTTCCCCTCACCACAGTTTGTATGAATCTGTTTCCATCCTCATGTGTTCACTTTAACTTGAAAAGCACTTACCTGTATCTCCCCTCGCCTGGACCCAGTGCTGAGAACTCTGCCATCTCTGCTCCAGCACAGAGATGAGATGGACTGCATTTGATGATGAGGTTGTCCTGGTTGCAGACTCGGGTTCAAATATCCCACCAAAGCACGAGTTTCTGAATTCCAAAGGTAAACAGAAGAGCCCAGAGCTAATGCAATCATACCATTACAACTGCAGTCGAGAAGATTAGTGTCTGAAAGAGAAGAGAAGGAAAAGAGACGGACTACAGAGGCTATAATGTGCTGATGAGTCACAAAATGAGTCTTAACTGATGGCATTTATTTACAAAATTTCATATTACAAATAACAGTAGTGTAGTTTAATATTTTGTTAAAAACACACATCTTTGTCACAATCTGAAGCTATATTTTAGTAGGAAGAAATGAGCTTTATGCTGAGTGAAACCGAAAGTGCAGAAGTACTGAAAGAAGGACTAACATGTGGTTAGTTTTTATCTTTCAGTGGAAAATGCTGACAATGGGAAGCATATGTAATATCACAAGTTTTATTAATCAAACACAGAAATAAAAAACACCTACTATTGTTTCTGCATGTACTTGTAAGTTTGATGCAGGATTTGTATTTCCCTTACAGTAGTCGTTCAGCAGTGACGGTGCCCCCATCTTCATCACCGACTTTCCTGGCAGACTCACAGTTGCTTTTTCCAGAACAGCAAACGGCTGCAGACTTGCAAAGCCTTCAACAGCAAAATATTAGCTAACATAAACATACAGTTACACTAAGAAATACATCTAAGGCAATGCATCTTTGAGTTGCTTGATTGACTGTTGGTGATACTGCTTGCATTCATTTTCAGTCACTAAAATGAAAGACTTTACTGTTAATTTTTTTTTGTAAATATCAAACTTTAGTATGGAATTGCAACAGTTATTCACATCAAACTACAATAAGCATGTCAACAAAGAATTAAAGGTTCCTGCAAAGCAGTGTGCTCCCAGTGCTCAGTCCCCACAAGTATTTATAAAGGCCACACACACACAACTTGTACTTCTATCTTTGTAAGGACATTCGTTGACATAATGCATGCAACACGCCTTACCATCAAAACTAAATGCCTAACTATAAGCCCAATGTAAACCTAATTCTAACCTGAACAATAAAAACCAAGTCTTGAAAATAGAGCTGTTCTTTGTTGACCACAGACACCTAGACAATAATTTCTATCACCTTTAATAGCTTATGCTGTTAAAATGTCATATTCTTTGTTCTAAATTTCTTCAGACCCCCACAAAGTCAGCAAACATAAACATAGACAGGCCACACTCCGTCAGCAGTTTCTGTTGCTTAACATTTCTGCCTTTCACTTTCATTTCCTGATATGACAGCACTCTACATAGCTTTCAGATAATGTCATTTCTCTTGTGTGTGTGTGTAAGAATGAAGTGGAAGAAAAAACATATAAGCTTTACCAGCCTGTTGTGCATTGCCTTGTTCTTGAACTGCAGCTCTCCACACCCATCCCTGCAAAACATAAGTAATTCATGGTACATTTTCTATTTTACGTGATGTTTATATTCATCTTTAGACCTTGTTTTATGAATTTTGTGGAACAATGACACTAACCTTTTTTAGTATTAACTCATGTTGTGTCTATATTAGCTATAAGTAGGTACAACTGGGTAATGTTTTAAGTGATCTCAAAGCATTTATTACTTCACCTGAAGTAATCTTGCACAAAGAAATCTCAAATATAAAAAAAACTCATTACTGTCTTATCTCCTTATTTAAGAACCTGAGACTCTAACACCACCTCAGAGTTTTTCCATCACTCCTCTGTTTTGTTTTTTATGGACAGATGATAGAGAGACAGTCACACAAACAAAATAAATAATGACACACATTGCAAGTTCCTTAAACAGACCTGTTCTGGAGCATTTTCTGCGGCAGCCCTTCCCCTGGCAGCGATGGTGTGTGGTGTATTGGGTGGTGTGACAGCCCTACAGTGGGACACACTTCTTGCCAACACTGTCTCTGATTAAGACATCATGAAAGACAGGTATGAGGGTTTGTGGCTATGTTTGCTTCAGATGGTGACAGTGGTAGAAAGTATTTATTTATTTGCAGTACTGTAATTAAGTACATTCTGGAGGTATTTGTACTTTACTTGAGAAATTTTTTGCTATTATATACTTCTACTCTGCAACAAACCTGTAGCAAATACTATACTTTTTACCCCACTACATTTATTTTATCATTTTATTTGATCAGTTACTTTGTAGATTTGCATCAGTAAAGTCATTCACACTTTGATGCATCAGTAAGAATAATCTTATAACATAATCTTATCCTGAAATGGGCCATTATTCATATTACCATTATACACGTTACCTTTGGTACTTTAAGTATATTTTGATACTAATACCTTTGTACTTTACCTAAGTACAAATATGAATGCAGGACTTCTACTTGTAACAGATTATTTCTACACTGCTAATTTCACTTAAGCAAAAGATTTGAGTAATGGAGTACACTTAATATTTCAGTGTATTTTAATAACAAAATGAACGCATTTGGGCCACCTAAACTAAACCTGGAGTTGAATAGCAGATTCTTAAATATTTCTGTTTATCACATTTAAAATTTGATGGTGAAAAACTAAGAAACTAGTGGTCGACAATATACTCATTATATTCATCATAAAGCTGAGGCTGGCTTTTTACTGATTACTGTTTTGGATATTGTGTGAGAGTGACATAGAGTGTGAAAGTGAGATTAGTGCCACACACAGGTAGATCTTTAATATTCTTCTCCAGTGTGGTGTGTTTTTAAAATAATACCTCGGATGTTTCCCCGCAGGACTCTTTGAGCTGGTTCATGGTGTCTTGGTGGAGAGTCCAGCTCCAGTCTCTGACAGATTGTATCAAACTCAAAGCCTGGCTCATACTTCCCCCCAGTGGTTAGAGGTGTACTTGCTGCAGGACCCTCCCTGCTGCCTCTCTGGATAATCCGCCTCCTGAAGCGTTTGTATGACACATGGTGAGCATCGTTTTGTCCCTGAGAAGACAAAGTAATAACGTTCAGACGGTAGTTTCAAAAGACTAAAAATGGACACAAAGTGCAAGACTTTTAATGATCTAATGAGCATTTTCATGATCTCCAATCTGACTATTTCCATGATGAGTTGTTCTGTCTATAAAATGTCAGAAAACAGTAAATACAAGCCCGTTATAATTTCTTACAGCCTCAGGATTTTTGTCTTGGCTGACCAAGAGTCAAAAACCCAAAGATATTCAGTAAAAAAAATCATCATGGAGCTGTAAAAAGCATATATTTGGCATTTATGCTTTAAAATGACCAATTATTATTATTACTTGTATTGTTATATTTACTGCATTTAAGAGCTAAGCACAACAAATGTTTTCTGGACATATCATTTAAATGTGATTTTTAAATGAGCAAACATTACTTTTTGGTGATAACTGCAGGTGGATAATTACATTTTCAAAGCAGCAGAAAAATATATGTTTTTTTAATTATTAGCCTACTAAACAGTGGTTGCATTACAAACCATTTGTGTTTGCTCAGTGACCTCACTGTTTCAAATTGTTGCTAGGTGGTTGCTAGTTGTTTAGTGTGTTGCTGTCTAGTTACTAAATGGGTGTTATAATCTTCAGGGTGGCCACTGCCAGTTAACTTCTGCCTATAAGATTGAAGTCACAAATATGAATATACTATATGGTAATAAAAATACAGGCCTATAATTCTCTGTTTGAAAAGAATGTAAATGCAGTTCTTTTCTGTACACAAAATGAATACAGTTAATGGGTAAAAGTTAGATTTAAATTACACATTGAAATCAGTGGTTGAGTGGAATAGCTGTCATAAATTCTCAGGGAATGTAACAAATTCTGGATCCTCTACAAAAAGAAAAGGAAAAAAGCCATGCTACTGGGCACCACCTTATAGACTGTCTTATAGAAACATATAGGCAATATGGCACCTAAATAGTCCTGCTGTAATAAAGATGTGTTCTAAATGTCTGACACAAGATACAGTACTGTGACAAAATCCTTGGTTTTATTCCAAATAGATTACTATCCAGCATTATGGTAAAGTACTAGTTTTTTGGGGGACATATCATAATGACAATACACATAGGCCTACTGTACAAACTTACTTAATGATTCACACACATTTTTAACCAGATAACTGGCAGGAAGATATTTCATATTGTCCAGCATATTATTTAAACGGGTATATACTAAAAATAAAATTTCAGTCACTACATGTGTTTTGGAGCTGGTCTGTATTGTACTGTTTAAAGTTTGTTGTACCTAGCATGCCATTCTAATTTGGTAATTAAAAACCAAAAAAACTGTAATGTTGTGTAATGTCTTGAACACTGTTTTGTAAGTGATTTTGATTACAGCTAAGATAATCTAAGGAAACGAGTTTGTGTAGCAGCTGTAGTTTGTTTCATGCTGGTGCTTTCATATTGTATTAAAGAATATAGCACAAGTCACAGTGATTATGTCATTTTTAAACCAAATATTACTTTTAAATTGTTTAGAAACGAAGGACAGCCTATGTGAATGGTGCACTAATAAATCTAATAGGGCTTTTACTGCGCACACCAGGAGATGGTGTCATTATTGACTTTATTTTGAAAGAATCAGCGCCCAGATTCCGGTTTTCGACGTTTCATACGTCTTGACGTCCTCAGAAAAACTTGGTAGGATCCCCCCCTCCCTACGACCGTGGCTCGTCCGTTACCCTCCAAGATGGAGGCTTTAGGGGGCTACCCTGCCAAGTCCTCCAGCCCAAAAGCCAAAAGGTTGAGGGTGCTGCTGAGCATGACGGTCGGTGTGGGGTGTCTGTTCCTCCTGCAGACCCAGCTGGTGAAGCCGAGGAAGCCCACGGATTTTTATTCTTTCGAGGTCAAAGACGTGAAGGGGAGGCTCGTTTCCCTGGAGAAGTACCGAGGAAAAGTAAGTCCACATCATCACAAATCGTTTCACTTTGAGAAGAAGTCTGTGCAAGGTTTGTTCTAGCTGTCCACTCTCTGCGGGGGGGGGATTTTGGCGTATAATATGTATTTCTTTAACATTTTTAAGATGAACCCTGTTCCCCTACTACACAGGCGTCGTTGGTTGTAAACGTGGCGAGTCACAGCGAGCAGACGGAGGCGAACTACAGGTCTCTGCAGGAGCTGCACCGGGAGCTGGGCACCTCTCACTTCAACGTCCTGGCCTTCCCCTGTGGCCAGTTCGGTGACACAGAGCCCGGGACCAGCCGGGACATCGAGGCTTTCGCCAAGTCCACTTACGGTGTTACCTTCCCCTTTTTCAGCAAGATCAAAATACTGGGCTCAGAAGCGGATCCTGCCTTCAGATTCCTCACAGGTTGGCAGATATTTGTCTGCACTAGGTTTGACAAAATATCATGTACTGGAGGAAAGTAGCTTATATGTTTTAGGCCTAAATTCTGGCTGTCAACAAACTTCAGCCGGTCTGTGTGATGACAAATTTTATTTTGCAGTGGCAGTAAGTAAACAGTTACGAGGAACTGTAACCATTTAATGCATGTAATTTTTATCAGTTATAGAGACACTGTGACAATACACATATACCACCTGCCAGATGTTTTGCCGAATGGTGCGTCGTTATAGATGTGACTTTAATATCAATGGTTGGGTCACTGTGGTTAGTGCTGCATTTATAGACTGATTACTCTCCATATACTTGGATTAAGAGCTGAAGTCGACTGATCCATTTGAAGACGTAGCATTGGGTTTTGGTAAATTACTAGGTTCATTTTTCACTACTCACTGATGTTTTACAGACCAAACAACAAGTTACTCAATCAAAAACATTATTGTCATATTTAATTTACATTGAGTTTGGCCAGTGTGAGTAGCTCTACTATGATTTTTGCATCACTATGGAGACATTTTTTTTTGTATGTAATTTATTAGATTTGTCAAAAACAGATGTCTACTTTATTTTTAATTAACAGTAAACAGTTTTTCAGTTGGATTTTCTAGTATATTTTATAGATTTATATGATAATATCAAATTATACTTACTACAATATTTTATCTTAATCTCACTGAAGAGTGGCAAAAATTTAGGTAATTTAAATTAGAACAAACAATAAATTTATTAGTTGATCAGCAAACCTTTGGTCAGACGAAACTAAACATTAAGACATTGTGCTCGGCAATTTGTTGCCTTTGACATTTCATACACCAAAATAATTGTTGCAAACCCTATTTAAATAAAAATCTTAATAAATGATATTAGGTTCAGGTTATGTAACGCGATAGATATGATAGGTTAGTGTAGAGCATCAACAGACTCTGGCTGAATTTAGGTTGTAAGCTGGACCATTAATTAGTGTAAGTTACTGTTATTTTTTCAGATTCTGTGCAGAAGACCCCAAAGTGGAACTTCTGGAAGTTTCTGGTCAATCCAGAGGGTAAAGTGGTCCGGTTCTGGAGAACTGACGAGCCCATGGAGAGTATTAGACAAGAGGCCACAGTGCTGGTGCGAGAAATGATCCTAAAGAAACGGGTGGAGCTATGATGGAGCTTGATGATAGCTAGTGGACACGCCGCTGGGTTATGTCTGTTTCCTGCACGCTGGCTGCCAGGAGTAACCACTGCTGGACTATGAACTGTTGCGATTGTGGCTGGGTGATGTCTCCCTCCGGAAACATGCAGGATGAAAGGATCCACTAGTTTTAACCACAAAAGCAATGAAAATCATGCTAGCCAAAATGTGTGTGTGTGTGTGTGTGTGTGTGAGAGGGTGTCTGCGAGTACGGGGACCATGGTTAATGGTGAGAGTCGTGACGAACATTCCTTATAATGACCACTGCTGCAGCTGAAGGGTTGTTTAAAAGTACTGGATGTTACACATGTTCAGTTTTGCTTAGTTTGTACCACCTCTTTATCATGTTTACATTAAAATCTAATTCTCTGGTGAAGCATACCATTTTAGTCAATTTTGACTTGATTTGATTTGTGGAGCAGCCATAACACAATAAAATAGTGCTTTAATTTAGCTTTTGAGGTTTTTGAGAGCAGTAATGTTGATGCTGCCATGAAAACTATGCATCATACTGGTGCAGATATTCTGTCAGTTATTTCAGCGTCTATAAGCCACTTCTCAGTCATAAATGGACACAAATCGGCCATAGCTCTGAAACCCATCAGCTGTTGGTGGTGTGGATTTAAATGGACAGTTGGAGGGCAGCAGCAGGTAGGCTGGCACACACAGCAACGGCCAGCTAACAAGACACTGCCTACCAACCACCCACAACAAAATAGCTGAAAATAAATTCACCTGTGCAGTGTCAGATTTTTCTGTTTTAGGTCCTGTGACACAAGTAGCTCAGACATTTTTCAGCCTTTGCTTCAAACAAATTTCAGGTATAGTCCAGTGTAGCTGTTAAGGTAGCAGAGCATTGTGAGCTGGCAGTAGATACATCAGCTAACATTACACTGCCTCCCAACCAGCCACAACTCGGAGGCCTACTGTTTATGCAAATGCATGGATTTGACTATGCTGAACTGACGTTGAGCTGAATGTTGGTCACTGTGTTAAATGAAACAATTTTTGCCAGCTTCTCTGCAGATGAATGAAGTGGAGTATATGTGGCAGTGTCAGCTGGGGTTGTTTGAGGTAGCAGCAGCTGACCGCTGTCGGTCAGGTAGTAGCACAGCCAGCAGCGGTACACTGCCACACTGTCACCACCAGCTCAGAGGATGTAGAGGAGGGATGCAACCAGCACAGTTAATCTGACTTTCTGATTATTTCCCCTCTTACCGTGAAGGGGCAGTGTCTCCTCTGTCCTACAGAACCTCTCATTGTCCTGGTAATGAAAACAGACAGCAAAAGATCCAGTCAGTGTGATTCTCATAAAAAAAAAAAAAACACTTTCTCATGTTAAACTACAATTTAAAAAATGGCCACCCTCGTTTCACATAATTATTCAGCAAGTTGATTATTTTCAATCAATAGCATAATAGTGAGTGGGTGTTATTTTATCAGCCTAACCTAATTTATTTTGCTAAAGTAAGTATTAAAGCAAAGAGGAGTAGTGGTGTTTAGAGTTTGGAGTGGTTGCCTGGTAGCAGCAGCAGCAACAGGCCATGGAAACACTAGGTAGCTTATGGCCTATCTGCTATTTTAGATTATTGGAAAAAGTGCTCACCCACTCATTTGAATGTCCGGTTGTGCGTTTCAGACGCAGTTTAACTTGCCACTGGTTTCTTTCCTTCCCTCTGAGCGTGTTGGAGGAGGCTGGCCCGGTCATGCCTGGTGCACCTGTGGTCTCCTCTCCTGGACGGGCTCCGCTCCTAAATACTGTCCCCGGGCGCACGACGGAGCGGGAAGCCCCGTCCTCTGCGCTGCTATTGGTGCTTGGCTCTTAGGAGGCTTTTGTTTTTAATTTCGTCTTCAGACATTCCCCCCGTGTCCTGGAAACAAATATCCTACAGTAAACAGTTTAAAAGAGCAACGCGGTAATGTTGTTTTTTTTTTTTTTTTTTATCAGGATAGTCTTATTTCAATTTGTCTGACCCATCATGTAGTCTATGGTTTGGCTGAAGAAACGATTATTCTCAAAACATTAATCATGATAAATAGCTAGGAAAGACACTGGATCGTGTTAAACAGTGTCTTTACCGCTAAATCATTTGACTTCAATGATATCAATGCAGGGAGAAAAGATTATTATCCTATTATTTTTGCTGCTGCTATTAGTTAGTCGCCTAATATCGTTACTGTTTTGGCAAAAACTCACAGTCCAAATCAGACAAAAGTAGTAAATATTGTGACGTAGGCCTGGCAAGTATACAACGGAATTAAAATTATATTAAAGATTATGTTTCTGCAAAATATTTGTATTTTATTTTACTTTCGATGATTTTATTTTAATTTAGCCTAGTTAAGGAAACGATTTACTTAACAAATTAACTAAAATTTGATGCATAGTGTTATTTTATTTAGAGAATCTGGCTAGTGTTTTACTTAACTAAAATATAATGAAATAAAATGTTTGTTGGCCCAGTTTGTTTTAAATAAACCAGTGGCCTACACCAACATCTAAAATGAGTTTTATTTGAATATTTTTGGATTAAACAAAGCATCTTGGAGCTACTGTCACAAGTCAACACGTCTGTAACAGCTCCTCGACCTGTGAGCGTGTTTTGCGGGTGCATGCCGTGTAACCGCGGGCCACACCATTTAATGGTGACCCGTTCTCGCGCTAAGTGGGCTGAAGGGCGCGAGCGACGCGAGCTGCGCACGTTCTCCCACCTGCCACCTCCATATGGGCTCACACTCCGAGCTGGAGCCTGGAGCTGTGCGACAGGTGCGTGTTTTCAGTGACAGGGAACAGTGTAGGTCTGCTCCGTTTGTCCACTGGACCCTTCTTATTGTATTACTGTTTCACCCCCATATTTTATTTATTGTTCAAACTTGGTTTCGTTGTACTTGTGCAATGACAAAGGTGTAGTGAAAATCCAGATATTTATCAGTTGCTGTTGGCATAAAATCTTTCTGTATGCTTTGATAGCAGCTCACTTGTATAAGAATAAATGCCAACTTTGTGTAGGTGACACGTTATTTACCCAGAGGCCTTGCACCTCTGTTATTCTGCCCACTATTTATTGCTCCACAGGAACTAAATAATATTTTTTCTTCCGCCCTCTTTCCCGCGGGACCCTGTCTCGTTTGCAGCCTCCCTCCAGGTTTGGCTTTAGTCACCTTAGAAACTCATTGTGTGCTGATTTTTCTTTCCCCTCCCGCACGGACCCCCCCTCAGTTTGGCGGTAGTTTAACCGGTCAAATGTGTCACAGCCAGCTTAACACCAATGCGTCATCTGCTGCGGCTCAGTGGCAAACCGCCTGGATGTCGAGCTAAGCTGAAGTGAAGGCTTGACACAAGCGTCTTGCTTGTTTCTGCTGGAGTAACAGTAGGAATTTAAATTGTTAACTGCAACCAAGTCCTTGGCCAAACGGTTTTGGTACAGGCAAAATAAATTCTGCAGAGTCATGACACTTGAGAGCTGCCCCATTCCTCCATAAGAACAAGATCCTGAAGAAACACAAGCAGCCCAGTTTTGTTTCTTTGCAGTTGTTTTGCATCCTCTTTTTAGCCATTTAGCATCTCTTTGCACTCATTTTCATCCTCTTTTTTGTTTTGCATTTATTTTACCAGTGGTGGAAAGAAACTAAGTACATTTACTCAGCACATGTCATTCAGCATAATGGAGCTGTACTTTTACCTTTTGTACTTTAAGTATATTTTGATGCTAATACTTTTGTACTTTAATGAAGTAACATCTTGAATGCAGGACTTAAAAGTATTTTTATACTGTGATATTGCTACTTTTAATTAAGTAAAATATCCGAGTAGTTCTTCCATCACTGTATTTTACTTGTTTGTGTTTCTGTGGCTGTTTTAAATCTTCCTTCCTTACTCATTTTCTGCCTTTTTGCATTTTGCACCTCTTTGTAGGTTGATTATTATTATTAATTTTTAAAATCTCTTTAGATAGTTTTGCATTTATTTATTTTTTTGCATGTCTTTGTTGTCATTTCCTTGACTTTCCAACAACAAATGTTAACCTTCACTTCAGAGAGGCTTTGGACCATGGGCTGTCTGACCCATTGGGCCTCAGCCCTTATAAATTCCTTCAGTAATCCATCCATAGTTATTGGTAATAAGACAAATTACAGGTTGCATAATCAGTCAGCTGTCACAATCTTTACTTCTCACATAGGCCTATAGATAGATAAAGCATCAAGTGTGATTTCATTCCCTCAATGCTCTTTTTTCCATTTTTTGAACATCAATAAAATATTAAATGCAAGGAATTCAAAAGAGAGGCCTAGTGCTCACTGTGTCAGGATTACATTGAATCCAGGAAACACTGCATTCTTGAAGATCAGAAAAAAAATTCATTCCCAATTCATTCTTTGGGCACTCTTTGGTAGGAGTGCAGTATTAAAACCCTTTATTTAGTTTTAGCATATTAGTTCAGACATCAGCTGTTTTTGACCCCAGTGTGAAAGCCATCATTATTATATTAATCCAACTGTGGCATTATACTTGGGTGTGGAGTATTTCAAATTTCCCATCAATTGTTCATTTGTGAACGTGAACCTTTTTTTCTCTTATGTAACTTGTTATGATCTTAAATGCAATGTCAGGACTATGTTAATCAGACTGCCTTCTCACTATCACACTCTTTTTTTGATTCATTTGTGTTGTTAATTTGTGATGTTAATTGCCTCATGTCCATAGGCTACAGTGCTGCCTCTCTAAAATAAACAGGCCAAGTTCAAGAGTTAAGACGTGTGTCTGACCTAAGACTGGACATTGTTCTCTTGATTGCTCTGCCTCAGGCAAACCCACAGACAAAGCCCTGAACAGCGAGGCTAAAAGAAGTCATCACATCTTCTTAAGGTAAGTTAATCTCCTCTTTTCTATATGATGCCCTCATTTTTCTTCTGCTCCAAGTGTAAAAAATGTCATTTTTAAGAAATGCATTGGGAAAGATGTGACAACAAAAGTCTTTTCCCACTTCTGATTCTGACTGCAGTGCATCATGACTCAGTGCCTTTCTTCAGACCATATAGTCACTCAGACATTTAAAGGTCAGCTTTATAAAACATAACTTTTATTTTCAATTTATAGTCACATGTAAAAAATAAATTGGGGCATGTAAACAGAAACACAAAGACTTGGGCAGTATTATTTCATTTGTTAAGCACCACCTCTGAGTGATTAGCTTACAAGCTGCCTGAGGAGGATGTCATTTAGGTCACAAACATTAGCAGTTGCACACTTCCATCCAGTCTTGAATAAACTCACGGTACAATTTAAATCATTAATAGAAGCACATTCAAGTTAACATTTGTTACTGTTTTCAGCAGTAGTTGGGAACCCAGCGAAAGCGGTATCCTCCCTGCTGAGTCCTCGAGGTAAAGGCACGTCCATGAGGAAACACCTGAGTCCTTATAGTGCAGTGTTCTCTAACAGACGTTCTGAAAGATGATGTATGTGTCTGTCTGAGGGGTTTTGTGCAAATGTGTTTCTGTGTATGTGTAACAGTTGTGTATTTTTGTATGATATATTTTTTATGTATTTGATAGCTCTGGGCATGTACAGTATGACCCAGTAGCAGTGTTATGCAGGACAGCATTGCACCGTTGACTGATGTCCCTCAACATATCTGCCACTGAGTCACAGGACTCAGTTTCATATCCTTCATCCAGTCGTTGCCGCTTACAGGGACTAAGTGAAGTTTCATCAACACAGCATGGCATCTCTGGCTCTCTTATATTTGGGTCTCTGACTGTCATTAATCTCTGAAGAAAAATGGTGAAAGTACAAAACCAAGAGAAATAAAAATGAGATATAATTTATGACAATAAAGGCAATAAAAGTTATACATCCAGGTTGAAACTGTGTGTACAGTATATATTTGACCATTTGACTCAGCCATGCACTCACTTCAAGCACTGAGGCCAGGTGCTTTGCTTGACTTGCCAGCTGCCTGAGGTGAAGATTTCTCTCCTGAAGGGAGTTGATTTCTTCCTGTCGTCTGTGGAGACTCTCGTGGAGCTGCTGACACACAAAGCAAAATCTGTTCAGTCATGCATCTGTTCAGCCAGATGGATGTTTTCTTTTTACTCTGACATAACAATGAATCCACATCTTTGTGTTTAGGGAGAAGACTGACTGGACACTGGCCATAAAGATCATAGATTTACCTGATTGTTGACTACCATACAATGTCCCAGTGCACTGATATGACATTGGCCAGTGGCCTCCCAGGGAGCACCATCCAGGGCAGACAGGGAGGCTGCTTCTGTGACTGAGTTAACTAGACTGTCCTCTGGAGAGAAGTCCTTCTGAGGGGTAAGGGGAGGTATGACACATCCCTGAAATGGTACCAGTTCAGCTGGTGACAAACTGCTCTCCAGTGTGGAGGGAGAATCTGACAGAGGCGGCAAACAATCAGGGATTCAGTCAACATGACAGAGGAGGATCTCCTCAGTTGTTTATAATGATGCTGAGCAGGCTGTAGCGGCAGGTACACATCACATTCACTGCTGAATTGTTAACAGAGCATCCAAGTTTTATTTCATAGTGGCTTGATAACAGAACAGCCTGGTGGATGTTTCAGGGAGCTAATGCGTTATGGTGCACGGTTGTCTGGGCCAAGGAGGCAGTTTGTGGAAAAAGGAGGAGGACCAGCCAATTATCAATTCCCTGCCTGTCAAGAGTAAATACTACAGTGCAATTTGTGCAGGATTCCAGCACAAGATGTTAAACAACAACCTGGGAGTGATGCTAAACTGCAGGTCTGCCATCAAAAAATGCATGGCTTTACAAGGGGAATCTAGAATGTGCAGTAACATTAGATAGAATAAGCTTAAAACTAAGACATGTACATTTGGTACTGACGGGGGTTTTCCCTCACCTGAGAGCCAAGGGAGTCACTCCCCCGTCCCACCACAGAGGTGCAGTCTTCCAAATTATCCCATGCAATTGTTGAAAAAGCTGCAGCATGAAAATAGTGTGACTGGATGATTCAGTTCCCAGTATATAGCCTATATTATACTAGTAACACATGCTTAAGTTTTACTTACACTCATTAAGATATTGTATGAAGTGCAACCATAAATCCAGAAATGCTCATACCTTGTTCAATGATGCAGGGGAGCTCAACATACACAGTGACAGGACTGCTGCTCCTTGGTAGCGGCTCTTTATCCTGCAGACAGCGTATTTTATTGGCCTTTTCAGGTGCTGTATTGTGTGGACATCATTGAAGAGAAGTGTTTCATACCTTTCTGTTTAGTACTGCAGCTCTCCTCCCCTGCTGACCCATTTCGTTGGGGCAGAGAGTACCAAACACTCTTTTGTCTCTTTGCATCTCCATCAGTTCAGCTCTGCCTGCAGAGATGAAGGGATCTGATTCAGAGCAAATATAGTCAACATTCTCCCGGTTTGTGGCTCTTCATGCCGCGGTTTCATACTTTTGGCCCAATCAAACGCACTTATTTGGTCTCCAGGGAGTGACAGCGTCCTCGGAGATTAAATCGGTGCAGACTAACTGTTTTCTGGTCTGAAGTGTAAAGTGGTACCGCGCATAACGGCGCCATTACAGCAGGTGCTCTCTGCGTCAGAGCTGCCCTCCCTCCGCTTACGGCCAAATATTCCCTGTTGCGTGCCAGAGGCGCATGAAGAGCTCGTCCAGGCCTCTTTTCCAAACATATAGGCCAATTAAATGTTTTTGTATATATAAAACCTCTTGATTTTTATCGTTATGGTCTACATATTGTAAGATCAGGCGATCGAGTTTATTGCTCTGAGAAGGACGCAAGACATTTAATGTAGCCTATTTGTTTATCATTATATAATTATGTTCAAATAATAGTTACTTTATCGGTTTATGTTGGATATAGACTTTTTAAAATCTAATGTATGACTATATTATATGCTTAATTGTTTCCCAGATTAGATGGACACCTGTTGCCACATTTAAAGCGAAAAGGAAAATGATAAAATGGAAAATGGTGGTTCCAAACTTCCATTTCACAATTATTGCCTCCATCGTGCTACTGGGAACACTCAAAGATTTAGAAATGGTGTCATGTCTTTGTCCTGATCTATGCCTCACCACAGTTTTACTGAGGATGTCTACAGAGAAACCTTGACTTCCTTTTATGTGTGTACAGAACAGGCATTTCTGCTAAAGGAATTAAGTCAAACACTGCAGTGCAGAGAACACAGAGAGAACGACTTCCTTTTATGTGTGTACAGAACAGACATTTCTGCTAAAGGAACTAAGTGCAGAGAACACAGAGAGAAGATACCTCTGTTATGTGCATTTTGTCATCAAAGCTACCTGACAGGCTAATTTCAAAGGTAGAACAGTCATCAAACCTCAGCTGAATCCCATCCCATCACTTGCACAACACAAATTAATTAACTGACCATTTATTTCATAATAACAATCACTTCATTACAACACATTTTTCAGAGCCGTCATAAAGAGACCGCAACAGTAACATAACATATTATACAGCAATACACAGTAAATAATGACTTTAATTTAGAATCAATTAAAAATAAAACCATATATTAATATTTTGATAAATAGTAGCATACTATCAATAAATATAACACAATAATGCTAAGTTGTAAAACATTCAGTGACTGGTATCAAGTATGAGTCATTTTCTATGAACTACAAGGTTTACTGGGACTGGACAAACACTAAACTTAACTTCTGAATCATCCATCTTAACAGATTTAAAGGTGGCATTTTATTCTCACTTGTATCAAGAATATATGCTCCAAAGTGGAGGGGAACTAGGGATTCTGTCAACATCTAAATGGTGGCAGATTGCAGTTACATGGACATTGCATCCAGTGTCTCCTGGTTTAATGACACCAACAGCTTCAGGTTGTCTTCGCATTCCTGTGCCAGACTGTGGTTGCAATTCTCCTGACCTACAGGCAGGAAGTGATGCTTCACTAATAGACAGCAGCCCTTAGTAACTGCAGGGCTCTCAGATGAATCAGCAGAAGCTGGTTGGGTGCATAGTTCATCCACAGAACTGTCCCACTGGTCTTCCCAAGAGTGTATGGTTTCATGCCCAACAAGCCCATGTTTGGTTCTCAGTAGCTCACTGGCTAGTCTTAGTGCACAGCTAGCAGTCAGAGATGGTGGGTATTTGTTGAAAGCATAGTCCGCTAGACTCAGCTCACACACCTGTTGTGCAAGGTTGATGCACTGCCTGGGTATCTTTGTGTCTGGATTCATTCTTGCAAACCTGTAATCAGCTATGTTTTCAGTTATAAGCTGGGCAGCCTCAATACAGTTGGTGTAATAGTCCAGGAAAAAGGCCAAGGTGGGTGCAGCGAGGCGGAAGTTCAGACGGAGAAGGATGAGACACTCCAAATTGCAGAGCTGCTCCTTGGTGAAAGCATCACAGCACAGCGACAAGAGATGGCTGATCCTCGGAGAGCAAACCTCCACCTGGGAGACACACAGAAAGAGGAACTGACTGAGTTATACTGAATGAAATCCAAATACAGAAACTGACTCCTCACTCAAAGATGCACCTGTTTACTAGCTAGGAGAAGGGCAGTGATGCCCAGTAGCTGGAAGCAGTCAGCAGCCACCGCTGTGGATGCCAGGAACCTGTCCATGATGTTCACCGCCAGGCAGCAGCACTCAAAGGACAGACGGAAATGTTTGTGTACAGGGATGAGCCAGCTGACAAGTGTACACCGTGCCTCTGCAGTCAACTGTCAGTAAAACACAGAAGCCATTATTTTAAGCAGCAGATTTTAGTGTCAGTTTCTTAAAGATAGCTTGTGTTTGTTTTCTTTAAGTGCACTGTAAAATAAAAAATGTTTCTGTTGCATTTTTAAGCACCATTTTGCAAATATCTTCATATCATCGATGTCCAAATATTTATGCAGTCAGAAACTACTACTTATGAATAATAATGAATCTTCCTACTACTATTGAATTTTATTCAGATATATTGAGTTAGATAGTGAGAACTACAGTGTGTGATTAGTTATCAAAGGTTCATATCTCTTGAACTAACTAATGCCACAATAAATTATTAGACCAGTCAATGAACTGCCTTATAGCACCAAAGGCAACATAACAAAATGAATAATTTTAGATTGCAGATCTTGTTTCTCTTAATTAGTGTAAAATATGACAAGTAGACTACAATAAGTTAAAAAAAAGGCAGACACGTAAGTTATAAATGTTTTAAAAAGTAGGTTTATTTCTTGGTGGAGTCCACTGAGAAAACAGCTATATGTAAGCCTGACCCAGCACTCTATAAAGTATAGCCTACTTGTGGCTGGCGTGCCAAGCTTTTGCAGGGATGATACTGCGCCTCTTTCTCTCTCTGAATCTTGTAACCGATGTCTCCATATTGGAGGTACCAGTTGGACAGCTTTCTGTCTGGACGGAGCGGGGATAAATCTGTCCGAGCCGGGGATGAAGTCGAGGGCGATCCCAAGTCTTCCTCGAAACCCGAGTCACCCAGTTTGGATATAAGTTTCTGTTTTCTGTGCCTGGCTTCCTGCCGTTGTTGAGCCAGTGTGCGCGCTTCTGTTAGACGAGATAAGCCCTTCATCCGTCTCCGTTTGCTGCAGTCTTCATTTGTAATTGTTTCTGAGCCACTGTCACCGTTCACAAATAGCACCATCTCCAGTAGCTCTCTCTGAATTGTTGCTGTAAATCGGTAGCCAGTCCACTGGCTATAGGCTATACTGGGACCAGGTCTAGAAAGTAGCAGTCTCCTGGATGTTGGTTCTGGGATGATAAGGGGAGTTCCGTCAGATGACGTTAGTTTTCCCGGGGTCTTCCCCGCTCCTGCAGCGCACAGTTCTCCCGTCGCCCCAGGCAACCGAGGATAAACAATCATTTGTGCCACCTAGGAATTCATTATCCTAAACTGTGAACCAAATGTTATAGCTTTTACTGTCTGTAGTCCTTCATATGGCTAAATAAACAATTGCTTACTTACTTACAAAAATAATTTAAAAAGAGTATGTCCATATGTAAAATGTTGCCGAAATTCGCATGTATGGTAAATGGACTGTATTTATATAGCGCTTTTTATGCACTAGCCAAAGCGCTTTACAGGGAGATTATACACCATTCACCCATCGATGACGACAGCTGCCACACACAACGGCGCTAATCAAGCCACCGGGAGCAATTCGGGGTTCAGTGTCTTGCTCAGGGACACTGAGGCATGTGGGGAGACCGGGAGTCGAACCACTAACTTGCTGGTCAAGAGACGACTGCCCTACCTCGTGAACCACAGCCACTATGCTTCAAACTCATCAAATGCAAATTGCCGTTTCACTTGGGATACCTGTAAATATACCCTGTACATATAGATCCGTGGAATGCACCTAGACTGTGTGCATGTATGTGTATATATACATATAGCCTTATATTGTTTACTTGCCCATTGCTGCCTTACATAAGGCAATGTACATGCAAATTGAGAGCTGATGTACCGGAGTCAAATTCCTCTTGTGTCCAACACACCTGGCCAATCTGTCTGCATTGTTTACTGGCTGTTTATACTGCTTATTTTACATTGTTTGCACAGTTTGTTGTTAATACTGCTTATAATGTTATACTAGCCTTATGTTGGTTTACTGTTTACTTGCCCCTTGCATGGGGATATGTACATGCACATTGAGAGCCAATGTACCAGAATTCCTCGTGTGTCCCATACACCTGGCCAATAAAGCTGATTCTGATTGTGATTATGTGATAGCCTATATTGTCGCCTATGCGAAATGGCAGTTTGTTTCACGATAGCTTTTTCATTGACATAAGTAAAAATCCTATGTGCCTAGACATACATGTAGGTCTAGATTTCTGAAACCACAGCTGCACATGTGCTAAGCATTCTGAATTAAAGCGGGAATACAGGGGGGTTGTTACTGACTTTGTGAAGTGGTGTGAGGAAAATTGACTGGTCCTGAACACCGGTAAGACTAAAGAGATGGTGATTGATCCCCGGCGGAAATCACCACCACTCACTCTGGTGAGCTTTCAGGGCTCAGTCATTGAGATTGTGGACACGTTTAAATACCTGGGGGTCCACCTCAACAACAAAATGGATTGGACTGAAAACAGTGATGCCCTGTACAGGAAGGCCCAGAGGAAGGAAGGCTCCACTTGTTGAGGAGACTGAGGTCCTTTGGTGTGCGTGGGGCACTCCTTCAGACATTTTATGATTCTGTGGTGGCATCTGCTGTTTTTTGCGCTGTTGTGGGCTGGGTGGGAGGTAGCACGGACATGGACAGAAAGAGACTAAACAAGCTGGTCAAGAGAGCTGGGTCTGTCCTGGGCTACCCCCTGGATTCCATCGAGGAGGAGGTGGACAGAAGGATGCTGGTAAAACTAACATCCATCATGGACGACCCCTCCAATCCCCTGCACCACACAGTAGAGGCTCTGAACAGTTCCTTTAGTGCAAGACTGTTACATCCCCAGTGTAAGAAGGAGCGTTACCGCAGGTCGTTCCTCCCCACAGCAATCAGACTGTACAATACATCCCTGCAGGGATAAGATAGGTGAAAGTATGAGGGACTATGTAATAGTCAACTGAAGTGCAATATTCAAATCATGGGGTAAAATGCATGGTTAATATGCACATATGTAAATTCTGTTCTTGATTATTCAAATACTTGATTCTGTCTAGTTTAGAGTACTTGGAATTTATTTATCAGGATGTGTGTGCGGTGCTTGTTCTCATGGTGTTATGCTGTCTGTTCTCTATTGCTGCTTGAGGTACTGAAATTTGTTTATCAAGATATGTGTGTGGTGTTTGTTTCTCATGGTGTTATGTTGTTTGTTCTCCATTGCTGCTGAAACACTGAAATTTCCCCATTGAGGGATCAATTAAAGTATCTACCTACCTTCCTTATTGTTTATGGTGGGCGGAACTTTAACGCTGACAGCTACACAACAGATCGTACTGACGTCACATTTTAAACAATCATGCCAAGTCAGACCTGAACAAGACTTTAAGTATGCCCTCTGCACGTGTACAGAAGGTATTTTAAATTCTTTAATATTCTTTATGGTTAATTATCGCCGACATTTTACTGATGGCACCGCAGCTGCAGGCTGAACAGCTTCACAACAACTAAAATAGACAGTAAGGCTAGCTATTGCTAGCTGAGCTAGCCGAGCTATTATAGGTGCCCTAATTAGCAAGCTAATATGAGTAGCTACCTTAGCTAGGCTATATGTGACAAGTTAGCTAATGTTAAATTTGGTGACTACCACCAGTTTATTAACGGTGTGTTAGCTACATGCGTGATAAAGTTATACGCCGTTAACTCTAGAAAGAAGGAATAAGGTTAACGTTAGAAGCATGTCAAACTGCATAAGCTAGTAAGCTAACGTTAGCTTAACATTAGGCTAACATGATGCTATAACAAGGTGCCAAAGTCAGCTAGGCTCGTTGCTAATATTTCATTTGTGCGTACACAGTCGTCTCAAGTTAATTAACTTGACTGAGATGTTGTAGTACTGATCTGATTTTTGTGGACAAGAGAGGCACAAATCTTAAGACTAATTTCCCCACAGGGTCAGATTTTTAACTTCTGTCAGAGTCCATAGCCAATAAAAGCGAGTTGGTTAACAGTTAACTTGAATTTGCAGAAGTCAGACAACTAGGGTTACGTGCGGCTAAAATAACAGCTCTCTTTTGGTTTACCTTATTAGAAAGGCACCGAGTTTGTTATATTACACAGCCTTACTATTCACTTGACCTTTGCATGGGGATATGTACATGCGCATTGAGAGCCGATGTACCAGAGTCAAATTCCTCGTGTGTCCGACACACCTGGCCAATAAAGCTGATTGTGATTCTGAGTTCAAATTGTGGTTGATAATTATTGAATTCCGCAATAGTCTCAGATTACAACACAAGCTGTGAAAGCAGTGAGCCCTTACAGCCAATGAAGGTTTCTACATTAAGGAGTACAAAGGCAACTAAATGATATGCTGCTGTTCCAGAGAGAGGACACCTGCCAAACCTGTTGAAATTCAGGTTGGGGAAGACGTTTTGATTATGTAAATACTATTTACTTAATAACTGAACATGCTGTCTTGCAATTTTACCTTAAGTGAATCATGGAAAACTCGGGCAGGCCTTATCGGGGTAGGCAGAGTGGCTGGGAGAGGGGCTCAGCAGACAGAGCAGAAAGCTGGAGGATTCAGGACCAGGGGAGAGGACAGAACTTCAGACCAGAGGGAGGTCAGCAGGGCAAGAAAAACCAGGGCGGGCCATGCCGCGCCAGCCCCAGGAAGGGACCACTGGGGCCCCTGAGCCACTCCCTTGGTGGATTTAGAGGTGGTCACAGCCCCTCGCAGAAAGATGACCTCCGGTGGTTCTCAGGTCCTGAGGATTATGGTGGAAGTCGAGAAGATAACTTGAGAGAGCCCTGGAGGAGGAGTACCCAGGGAGAGGGTCCAAAGGAGGACAGGGAGCAGGGGAGGAGAGAGACCATTGATGGCAGTGCTCACAAATCAGGTGAGGATTTGGAAATCACTCCCATCTAAAAAAGTCTACCTGAGATGGCGA
>NW_018127900.1:3856466-3862076 GCF_001952655.1 Monopterus albus
CATAGTGATGTACTGTATATTAAAATACATGTATATTGAGTCTGACTGTAAGTACTCATCATCCACAATCGGTTAACACAATTTCCATGAAACATAGTCAACATATTTTTGACATATGCACTCCTTCTTTCCAAAGGGAAAAGACAGAGAAGCAGAAACAAGAAGAAAGCTTTTGCTGAAGAGAACAGGGGCCTTGTAAATGAAGAACCCATCCTCTCAGCCAAAGAGCTGCATAGCCTTCAGCAGGCAGAGAGGCGTCTTAACAGAGATGAGATCTACTCCCTGAAGAAGGTAGAGGCTTTCAAAGTTTTAGCCCAAATATATAGCCTTATTTATACTTGCTGTAAGTCTCTCTCTAGTGATTCAACCAAATAAGTCACTTTTTCTTTAATTAGACTTGTGTCAGTAATAGAGATGTGGTATATCTATGAGCTATAACTGAATTAAGAGTATTTTTAATAGTATCATTGTTTGTGTCTGATGTCAGTACTTTGCCTTTCCTCCATTTACATTTGTTCAGAAGTCTCACAGCAACCCTGGCACACTTTACACCTGTGTTCTGTGTGATGTTCTCCTGGAATCTGTCATTGATGCTTACAGGCATATCAGAGACAGACGGCACAAGAAAAGGGCCAGGGTGAGAAATGGTCTCATTATTGAAATCACCATTTACATGATTACAGTAAACATTTATAGACAAATGATGATATGATACTGACATTGTGCAGCAGTATCCTTTATGCATTAAAATAAACCCCTGTTTGCCCCTGTGTGTTTGTGTTCATAGGAGAGGCAAGAGCAGGTGATGCTGACTGAGATTCTGCCTCCAGGTGCGGAGCAGATCAGTGTAGTGAGTGCTGCACTACAGGCTGTTGTACAGGAACATGGGATGAATGATGAGGATGTTGGGAGGAGACAGTCTGTAGTCTCCATCATGCAAGACCTTCTCCTATCCGTCCTGCCTAGTAAGTCACCAAATGATGAAAACATTTGTTTGGTGGCAGAGACATGACTTAAAATTGATGCTGATGGTAATGTGGCCTTGTAGCAGACAGACTGCTGGCTCTTATGCTTGTACTTTAATGTTAATAACATTGTTGTTCTGTCATCTGTAGAGATCAGGCTGAGGTTATATGGATCATCTTGCACTAAGTTTGGATTTAAGGATTCTGATGTCAACATTGACATTCAGTATCCACCTCACGTGAGTAGCCCAGTGTGAGTTTGATAGTGTGAATAGTTTTCTTAGTGTTTTTAATAATTATATGAATTAATTACCTGTGATTAAATTTAAGAAAACCTCCATATCTCCCTGGAAAATAGATGTAACAATCATAGTCTCATCAAGTTAGAGGGGTTAGGTTGATAAGACATTTGTGTAAAAATAACAGAATGACTATGAAACACCAGTATCAAACATCAGTATGAGCAAGTATGTGGCAGAAACTGTAAGAACAGTGTGGATGTCAAAATATTATGCAAATCCTTTTTATTCTTTACATTTTGGAATTCAAAAGTGATTGATTTGTGGCTGTTATTTCTTAAGACATTTCACATTCATTTATCCTTTTTATACTGTATTTATGTTGTAATGGCTTTGAAATGGATTGTATTCACAGATGCATCAGCCAGACGTCTTGCTGTTGGTCAAGGAGACCCTCCTTGTGAGCCGTGAGTCACCTCTTATTCATTTAAATGCGAGGGTTTTTCCTAATAAAGATATTCCATTGTAGTAAAATCAGCCATGTGCCAGACCATCATGGATGTCTTAAATTTAACATGTATTCTTCTGTCCTTAGCTCTTTTCATTGATCTGGAAGCTGATTTTCATGCCAGGGTGCCAGTGGTCATCTGCAAAGAGAAAAAGAGGTGGGTTGTTCACTGTTATTGGATTACACAAATGTAAAATTTAAGACTCATATTCTGTGATTTAGAACAACCCAATATTTGAGGTAGTCAGATTGATCATTAAGTACCAGAATGGATGTATTTACATGTCTACAAAGAAAAAGGGCACATGCTCATGTCAGGGTTATATTAATCAGATGCACAATAGCAGTAACTCCCAAATGAAAGCTGAAAGTGAAAGAATACTGAAACATTTGTTTTTACAGTGGCCTGATCTGCAAAGTGAGTGCAGGCAATGAAAACGCATTCCAAACCACCACCTATCTTTCTGCTCTCGCCAGTCGGGAGCATCTCCTCCTCCCACTGGTTTTGGGCCTCAGACGCTGGGCCCAGGTATGTTTGTAGCTGACACCATGACCTATCAGGGTAACTAATTAAAGGGGCTCAGCAGGCCTACATTTTAACATAACGTAGTAACATCATTTTGTTTTAAACATCTCGTTTTTGCTTCCGACTTAGATCTGTGAGATCGACCGTGCAGAGGAAGGTGGGCTGCCACCGTATGTCTTCGCCCTCATGGTTATTTACTTCTTACAGCAGCGCAAAGAGCCCATCTTGCCTGCATACCTGAACTCAGAGGTGTGCACTTGTTTTCATCTTGAACCTGAAATAAAATATTTACAGTATTAAGTTCTGTTTTTGTCATTAGTCTTTCAATTGAAATTAATCAAAGTATCTGATTGTCTTTAGATTAAGGTGTTTTCACTCAGCAGGTTGTCAGACTTCAATTTCACACATATAGATGATGGATATATACACTGGACGTACACCCCTTCATCCAAAGAATCATCACAGCCAGCAGAGGGCTCCTTTATAAAGGGAAAGGTAATCATGACAACACAAATGTGTTTTTTGTTTGAGAGGAGCATGTTGATTTCTTTTTTTGGGCATCTTGTTATATTAATGTTATAGTTTTATGACGAATGTGCCTTTTCTATGTCAGATGTTTTTTTTCTTTTTGTTTGCAACACAGTAAGAAAAACATTAACTTGGACCTTTTTGATGATGCCATCCTACACATGCGTATTTAGTTTTGTCAGAGTTAATAGAATCCTCATATTTTCACCACTGGAATTTACCCAAAGCACAGAAGATAGTTGAACAAGAGACTGATTGTGCAGATATTAAATCAGGGGAAAGGGAAAGGAAAATGTGTTGGATAAGACAAATGAATATCTCCGAAAATCTTGTGAACAACCTGGTGTGCTCTTCAAAAGTGATAGTAATGTACATGTGTATGTGGTGTAGTAGACAAGCTAAGGCAAGTATAATAGATTATTTTACGTTAACCCTTCTAACTAGTACCCACTGTAATGCATGTTGTTCTTGCAGGTTCCACTGGTGTTTCAAAGCCCGAACCCACCTGTGGAAATTGGGCTTCTCTGGGTTGAAATGCTTCGTTTCTACTCATTGGAGATTAACATGGCTGACAATGTAATCAGCGTGCGGACCAGTGCTGTCCTCTCCCGGGAGATGAAAGACTGGCCAAAAAAGCGCATTGCTATAGAGGGTCAGAACCTCTTCATTAATCATATTAATTTGAAAGTTTTTCTTTTTGGGTACTGTAAAAAAAAAAAAATCACATTTACTTGCATGCATTAATGCTGTTGTGCATGAAAAGAATCACAGGGATGATCCATTCTGTTGTCACTTTTTCTTGTTTATAGTGTTTTTACAGTTCCCAGGGTTAATGCCCAAGATGAAGCAAATGAGCTGCATCAAAAAGAAAAAGCACTTCTTCAGTTTTATATTCAGAGTTTAATTCTGTCTTGGTCATTATAGTCATTAATGGACATGGGATTTTGTTGATCCCAGCCCTAGACTTGTCAGTATAAGTTTATTAGCTTTTTAAATGATGAACATATTGTATATACATAAATAAACATACATTTCTTTAGAGTACATAGAGACTGATTACTCCAACATGGTGTAACCCTAGCCTGTATTTCTATTTGTGTTTTCAGACCCATTTGCTGCGAAGAGAAATGTGGCTCGGACTGTGAACAGCCAACAAATGTATGAATACATCCTCCACTGCCTCAAAACCACGTTCAAGTACTTTGCACTGCCACTCAACATGCCAGCTGCTAATCGCAAAACAAAGGCACAGAAAGGACCTGTTCGAGGGGCAAACGCTGAGGCTTTGAATAAAGAGATTGGATGTCTATCAGATTTCAGTCAGCTCAGCATTCAGTCACAACATGCAAGTCAACCTAAATCTGTAGAATATGGTCCTGAAGACTCTGATTGCATTATTGAGGAAGAGGAGGAAGTTGAAGAATACAGTGACTCAGATGAAGGGAGAGAGAAGGAAAAAGTGGACCTGGGCAAAAGCAGTCTGTCAGAGGATGAGGAAGAGCAGGATGAGCATGTTGATGATGCAGATACACTTAACAGACACCATTTGGACAGCTTCACCACAGAGGATGAGGAGATTTTCCCAGTGGATGAGATCTCAGGAGAGGACCTTTTGTCTGATGAGGAGGGTCCAGATTTGGACACACCTGGTTCAGTGGATGAGGAAGAGGAGGAAGAGGTGGAGTTGGCACCTGTAAGTCTATCATCTTCGCTTTTAGAGGACACAACTAAAGATGAGAGCTCAGAAAGTAAAATCCAGAAACGGAGCAGACTGTGTTATGAGTTCACAAGGCAAGCTTTCACCAGAGGAAAGGTAAGTTTACCCTCATTCTGGTTATTATATTACATACAGTATTTCTGAATACCTATGTGAGACTTAAGTGAACATTTTAAAGTTAGGTGATGAGCATTTTTCTTGAATGTGACTGGAAGCTAAACTAGACAAGAAACTGTGTTAAATAATCTTGTGTGCACCATCTAATTTAAACTCTTTTCAATCCCTCTTAGGCACACATGGTCGTGTGCAGCTTGTGCAAGCGTGATGGACATCTGAAAAAAGACTGCCCAGAAGATTTTAAGAAGGTGCAGCTGGATCCTTTGCCTCCAATAACACCAGAGTTTCTCACTATTCTTAACAAAGTCTGTGAGCAGTGCTACAGTGAGTATTATATGATTGCACAAGAATTTGGGGTCAGAGTTAATTACATGAACAGCAGTGAAGTATTCCACCTAATTGTAACTTACTAACATCACATTTCTAAAATTTTGCTTTAAGTCAGTGTTGGACACTTAGGAGATATTACAAGTAGCATGACATTATGCAGTTAAAATATTTTTTTCCCTATACAAAGATTGTTGAAACTATAAAAAGATTTCAAGGCATTTAATTATCTTTTATAGGCATTTTAAATATCTAATGAGCAAGGGGGTTAATGGAATAATATTTACATATTCTTGTCCTAAAAGGTATGTGAGGTTTGAGTTATCCAATTCTTATTCAGCAAACTCGTAAATTATTCGTTTCAGCTTGATGATTGTCACCTGTTCTCACACATGTGAGAGGTAATGGTACCTTCAGAATAGTCTTAAAAAGCACTGATTTCAGTTCCCTCAAAACAGCCTTTAAAGGTATAAAAAAACCCCCTCAAATTTCACTTTAATATCTAAAATATTGTTTCTACCTTTCTGTTGGTCATAACATTGTTTTTATATGTGATTTCTAACAAAAAACTAAGTGGAATATATGTACTGTTTATGAAACTTTGTTATTCATCCATCCATCCATCCATCCATCCATCCATTTTCCTCCGCTTATCTGGAACCGGGTCGCGGGGGCAGCAGGCT
>NW_018127900.1:3864934-3866945 GCF_001952655.1 Monopterus albus
GGCTTTTGAACCACTCTTAGTCTGACCCGTCACCCAGGACCTGTTTGCCTTGGGAGACCCTACCAGGGACATATAGCCCCCGACAACATAGCTCCTAGGATCACTCGGGTACTCAAACCCCTCCACCACAATAAGGTGGCGGTTCAAGGAGGGGTTATTTGTTATTCAAATGTGCACAATTTTTTTCTTTTACTAATAACATCATGTCAGTCAGCCTCATGTTGACCATAGGACTGTTTCCTTTTCCTTTTTAGCTGACTTTGCCCCAGATGAATTGGAATTGGGTGTTAGAGAGCACATCCTTCGAGACCTGGAGACCTTTGTCCGACGACAGTTTGCTGGTGAAGTAAAATACCATGTTAGCTGTTTAGCATTTTTAGTCATTCAAACACAAACTAATATGATAGTATATCTTATTGTCTTGCCCACACGAAGTGTAGAATGTAGCATATTTAGGAGGAAATTGACACATTGTTTGATGTACAGGAGCTCAGCTACAGCTGTTTGGATCATCCAAAAATGGGTTTGGATTCAGACAGAGTGACCTAGACATCTGTATGGTGTTGGAGGGGCAGGAGACCATAGATGTATGTCGTTCTTGTTTTTATTTTCAATCCCACTGCTGATTTTACTGGCCTGTGCAAGTATTCAACTACTTTTGTGATCAGGTGTACTTCTGTTTAGGATCAGACTTAATTTGTTCAGAGTTATGATTTGGTTACATTACCAAATTTCATAGAGTAAAATGTCTGTTTAATTTCTTATTAGAGGAATAAATGAAAGATAAATATAAAGATGTACAGCTATTACAGATTAAATAGAAGGCATTTTCAGGAAATAATATTGTGATATTCATTCTTGATTTCATAGAATTAAATTTTTCTAATTTGGTTTTTCCCCACAGGATGTTAACTGCATCAGTATCATTGAAAGTCTGGCAAGGCTGCTAAAGAAACACCCAGGTAAGGCATAGCACATCTGTTGTTGGCTTTCTTATACTTAATGTAGTGCATCCCAGCCAATGTTTTTAGTTTGGTGGGAGAGGAAACAACCCATCTTAAGGAAAATGAATGGTTAAACAAAGTGAAGTGAGAAATTGAGCAAAGCTGATAAAACAGCAAATGTCTCTGAATCCCCCTAACCTGTCCCCAGGTCTGAAGAACATCCTGCCCATCACTACAGCAAAAGTACCCATTGTGAAGTTCTACCATGTTCGCACCAGCCTGGAAGGAGACATCAGCCTCTACAACACACTGGTATGGCTTTTTGTTCCTCCTTGTTTTCTTTTTTTCATCAGTTTTGCTTTTTACTAACTTGTATTACCATGACTGAAGACAAACACTTTTCTTTTCAGGCGCTGCACAACACACACCTGCTAGCGTCATATGCTGCCATTGATTGGAGAGTGAAGGTCCTCTGTTATGTCATGAAGGTTTTTGCCAAGGTGATCATTCTTTACACACTTGCAGCCAAGGCATCTTTCTAATGCATGAAGTGTATATATGGTGTTTTGTTATATACATGTTTGTGATATTATGCTGCAATACTGTATTGCCTCCATATTTACAGTGTTTGACCTGTTACAGATGTGTGACATTGGTGACGCTTCACGTGGCAGCCTGTCATCCTATGCCTACACACTCATGGTGCTGTTCTTCCTTCAGCAGAGAAACCCGCCAGTTATTCCTGTGCTGCAAGAGGTACAAAAAGACATTTGTAAAAATGTGGAAAAGGATTTTATAAAATGTAGTTCCTCCCAAAAACTGTTTATCTCTGCCTAAATACATTTGTTTTAAGCTTGTAAAACAATGCTTGGTTTACCTATATAGATCAAAGTAAAATGTTACTTGAAGAATTATGACTTTCTCTGTGCCTAGCCCCCCACCAAAAATCAGTTTGTACTCCATTTTTATACCTCTTGTGCTGGTGATAGCTGTGGCCAGAAGCATTATGTTTTCGGGTTGTCAGTCCATATGTGTGTCTCATTATTATAAGCACAATATCCCAGGAA
>NW_018127900.1:3866980-3904930 GCF_001952655.1 Monopterus albus
TTTAATGATTTTGGTAATAAGCATGTGACCAGTTATGATATTGCCTTTACACTGAATTTTTAGTCTTTCTCAACTGTTTGTGTTTGTTTCAGATTTATGATGGAAAGAAGAAGCCAGAGGTGCTAGTTGATGGCTGGAACGTGTACTACTTCGATGATTTAAAATCATTAGTGAGCATTTTGTATTTTGCATATATATATATATATATATAATGTCACTGAACATTTTAGAGCAGCGGTCCCCAACTTTTTTGTACCACGGACCGGTTTCATGCATGAAAAATTTTCCGCGGACTGGGTAGAGGCACGGGGATTCCAATAACAAAAACCTTTGTCAGTTCATAGTATGTAATCTGAATGCAACAATTACACTTTATATTAGGCAATTACAATAATTCTACACTATATCAACTCACCATAATGCAGAGTCAGTGGGAGCCCTGGGCTTGTTTCCCTGCAACAAGATGGTCCCATCTAGGGCTGATGGGAGACAATGACACATGCAATGTGTTCCTTATGTCCAGTCTGCTCCGTAATTTTGTCTTGGTTGCTGTCACTGCAGAAAAGCCCGCTTCACAAAGATAGGATGTTGGAAATGGTAGCAGGGTTTTCAGTGCTCTTGTGGCAATTTCAGGATATTCTGGCTTGATTTTCATCCAGAACATCGGCAGAGTTGTTGTCTCAAATGTACGTTTAAGGTCACCGTCATTTGCGATCTCCAGCAGCTGATCCTCTTGTTACACAGACATGCAGAGCGGCCATGGTGAGTGAGAGTCACCTGTTGCAATAAATCCGTATTTTAAGTATGACTCCTGATATTGTCTGTTAAAAGAAGCTTTCTTTTTCTTCGTGGTCGTGGGCTCCTCTTTGGCTCCTCAGTTGGCCTTTTCCCCTTTGAAAAGAAGCCCTTCAAAGATGTTTGTTTTTTACTCATTTTTGCTAGTTTGCGGGCTTGTTTTTTTTTTTAGCAACGTATTACGTGACGTCGTGACCGACACATGCGTCTTGACGTGTCAAGGGGCACAGGTGGATGATACGTCGTTTTTCATAATAAAACATCTTCCAGACTCTAAAAATCAATGCAATGGAAATTATATAAATTATTTATTCTTTCTGTGCGGCCCGGTAACAAATGCCTCATGGACCGGTACCGGGCCACGGCCCAGTGGTTGGGGACCACTGTTTTAGAGAATATGCCTGTCACAGAGTCTTAATATGTTGATTTTGTCCCCTTCCATCTGCAGCCCAGCCGTTGGCCACACTATGGGAGGAACACTGAGACAGTGGGTGAGCTGTGGCTTGGGCTGCTTCGCTTTTACACCGAGGATTTTGATTTTAGAGAGCATGTCGTCTGTATCCGACAGCAAGCCCGCCTCACCACCTTCAACAAGCAGTGGACGTCCAAATACATTGTCATTGAAGGTCAGCTAGTTTAACACTTGGGGTCCGGAGTAGAACACAGTAGTTTAAGCTAATCACCTGTAACAACCCAGCCTACTGAAATTGTTTGCTACTTTGGGTATCATTATTAGATGCTACTGTCTATCCAGCTCATTAAGTGCATATCACTATTAATGATTAATTAGTTTTGTTACTGTTTGCTTGAAACGACTGCTTTCTCGTCTGTTCATATTACAGATCCATTTGACCTGAATCATAACCTGGGCGCTGGTCTGTCCAGGAAAAGTACGGTTATCCCTTTCTTCCCGCTGTCTTTTGTTGTTTTATTGTCATGCTGTTGTTTTATCTTTATTTTTCTGTCTTTTTAAATGTATGTTCTTGTCTTGTTTGTCATTAAAAATAGTGACTAACTTCATAATGAAGGCTTTCATCAATGGCAGAAGAGTATTTGGCACACCAGTCAGAGCTTTTCCTGCTGTGTACCCCAGTCAGATGGTTAGTATTTTCTGTCTAAACACCCTATTTGCATATTGCAGTGGTATTATTTGGACACCAACACTGTTCTTCTTCTTCATGCACCCCAGGAGTTTTTCTTTGATCCTGAAGTTCTTACTGAGGGAGAAGTGGCTCCCAATGATCGCTGCTGTCGCATCTGTGGCAAGATTGGTCATTTCATGAAGGACTGCCCCATGCGTAAGAAGTAGGTACATTCATGATTTGTGTGAATTTGTCACAGCATTTACTTACTTAGATAAATGTATATCTGCATCATGTGTCAAGCTACATGTTTGTATTATATTTTAAGGTCTAAGCACAGAAGGGACTCGGAGATGAGGCCAGAGCACCTGAGAGACAAAATGGAAACGGCAGAGGATGTCAAGGATCAGGTCAGACACAAAAGTGAGCGCTGGAGGAAAAGAGATGCACTGGAGATGCGCTGCTGTTACCTGTGTGGATCAAGTGCCCACATCAAGAAGGACTGTCAGCTGTACAGAAGCCCTGCAGGTTCGCACAAAGTTTGGCTTATTTTATTTGAGCTTTTTAGTTGCATTGTTTATTCCTTCCAAAAGATATTTTTTAAAGTTCATGGTAGAACTACAGGTTTGGTTTGTTAGATTCCTTTTCTCTCCTATACATTACATTGATGTTATTCATAAAAGAGAGGGAAGAAGTGCATTACTTCCCTTTAATATTGTTATTTGGCAGGAAATGTGAAGATGGAAGGCTTTTCTTCCCCCTCTTCAGCCCACTTGAGAAATTTGCGAGAAAAGGAGAAACAGGTATAATCTTGATTTTGGAACAATGAAATGTGTCTTTACTGTTACTATAGTGGACAGTTGAATAGACTGCTGCGCCTGTTGATCTTCCTCTTTTCAGGGTTTGCCTATACAAGAAGAGAAGAAGAAGAGAAAACAAAATGTGATATTAAGTCCACAAGCAGGTATGTACATTTACTGTACTTGTTTCAGTTGAAAAGCCTTAGGTAGTGTTACAGTGAAAGATTTCTTCCCACGTCATCATTGTAATGCTAATTTAACATTTAATTGATTTGAAAGTTTATTTTAAATTAATTTGTGAAATATAGGAAGACCTTTTAAATAACAGGTTTTTCCTTTCAGCATACATTGTTTTGAATTGGTTTTCCCCTGTTTGAACCAAAAACAGGTTTATAATTTACAGAGACAAGAAACTGTGTATACTTTCTACAGAAGTATTGGTGTGTGTAATAACTGTTGACAGTGTCCTGTATTTTGGGTCACTTGACTTGTTTTAGGGCGGTTGAGGGGAGAGAATGAAAGCAAGACTTTTTTGCAGCACACTCATGTTGACCCATCTTTTTCTGGCCAAAAAGCATGCTTGCTGATGTTTTGGCTGAAGTTTAGCATTTGGATCCTGTTTGTATCTGTTGTTTTTCTGTACAGTCCAGGAATGTGTTTTGTGAGTGGCATTACTTGTAACCTAATGTGATCTTATGCAACTAAAGCAGACACAGAGCTGTCAGTTTACCAGGATGAGGCAATCAGCCCTGTTTTGTCATTTAGCCTGATAAGGTGTGTATTTTCACATTACAGAAGTGGCTGGTGCAAGCTAAAAATATGTTTTAGATCAAAATTTGACAATTGAATTCTGGTTTGTTTTCAGGTAGTTTAACCTGCCGAAATTTGAGTCGCTGTGGTAACAGGAAGAGCCCAGTGGAATGAGCAGCAGCTGTGGCTACACAAATCATGGGGTTCCACTCTTGTCTGAGCAGACACCAACCCAAAGTCCAGAAACCATCAATTATGAATGGGACAGTCGGGCCAATGGGAGCCCGTTAAAAGCCAAAGCCAAGACGCCTTGACTTGAAGCCAAATAGGGTCTTTTTATGTGTTTGGTCCACCCCCCACCCCCCCAAAACTTTCTCTTCAGAGGAGCTTTTTAAAGCTTTTATTTTAACAAGATAAGCCATTATGCATGCACTTCATGTCTTTGTTTACCTACACAGTTAAGTTTTTAAATTCATTTGTTACATTTCAAACATTGTGGCAGATTTCTGAAAGTTCTTAAATTTGAAAGTATAAGTAATTATAGTGTCTGTAAATAAACCTGTCCTCAGTGTTGTGAGACTTAGTGTTTGTGAATACTGCTACTGCTGTAAGACAAATGAAAATGGTAATGGTATAATCTGTTCTCTGCTTCTGAAGTAACTTGAGGTCAGATAAGAGTCTAAGATCAAGTTGTTTTCAATTCAGCCAAAAAGTCACTGATCAGCTCACTTAGTTCTTATGCTTTTTAATTGAGGGTTTTGTTTCCTGTGATTTAATCAAATAAAATTACAATCTAGGTTGTAAGTTGAATGACAGTGTTCCTTTTGTAATGGCCCTTTTTTTTAATGGAATTTCTTTTAAATCCTGTCAAATTTATCTTCTATACTGGTGTACATCAATCAGTGTTTCTATCAGTCTCGAAAGCAGCTCTACCTACAATATCTCTGTTTTGTGTCTATGTAAACCACCTTGTAGCTTTCCAGGATCATTGTATTATTTTTAAGACTGCTGACTAACCCTTATTTTGAAACTGCAAACTTCCCTTCAGCTGCCTTTACTTCCTTTGCTAAATCTGACCCGTGTCTCCACACATGGTGGGAATAGTGCAGAAAAATAGTTTCATGCTTACACTCACTGGTTGAGGTTTACAACAACCCGTTCAGCTGATGGATGTAGTAGGCTACAAACGCAGCTCCTAAATTAATGTAATTGCAGTTAGTTCAAGGAGGAGCAAAATATGTTTAATTGCTACAAAGGCTTCATTTTGTTATGGTGCACAGACTTTTAAGTCAAAATTATGAAACAAGATGAGAGGTTAAGTTTGTTAATAAGAAACCCTGGATCTTGCCAGGAAATGCTGGCTAGTGATCCATTTTGTGTGTCCGAGAATTAAACAGATCAAATCCCTGTTTGGAATATTGTTTTTACATTATTTATACGAGTTTGTGCAAAATCAGCAGTCTGTAGGTTGCCTGGAGTCTGTCTGTGATCATTACATACTGCAACACTTACAGATGTGACCAGAGATTTTGGCAACAGTGAGGTGAGTTTCCCATAACTGACAAAAGCTGAAATAATGGATTAGCTATCTCCAGCATTTTCTCCATACATTTGCTACTAGTCTGTAAGCCCAACAATATTCTTTAAATGTAGAATTTAATGACAAAATGAAGTCATTGGTTATGATATGCACATTTTGCCCACCCTGGACAGTAGGTGGCTTTCTTGAAACTAGAAGACATATTCCACACAAAATAAAGCACAGTAAAGTGTAACAGAGTAGCTATGTGATAGCGAGTTAGAGAAACAAAAGGAAAACATTACAAGTAAAAAGCATGAATCATTAAAAAGTGTGTATATGCAGGCATAACTGCTGTAAGAAGGAAGGTTACATAACAACCTGATATGCATCTTCGGAGACATTTTAAGCCCATTGGCTGTCGTGCCTGACCGTCATCATTACAACCAATCATTAAACGGGTTGCTAAAATGAGGCGGTTGCCATTTTTTACACGCTTGCGCAAAACAATGTTGTCATTTTAACTGTAGAAACATGTCTGTGCCCGTGGTGCGAGCGACCGTCCGAGCGGTCACCAAAAGAAAACTATTGCCTACAAAAGCAGCACTGACACTGGTAAGTTACAAACGGTGGCTGTAAATACGTAATGCTAAACACTTGTATGCTAGTTGAGTACGTGTTAATTCAAATTAACACCAGCAGCCGTTACCAATACGTGATGCAAAGTTAGCTAGCTAGGTTAGCTGTTTACGACTAGGACGTACAGAACAACTTGTACCCGGTACATGGAGCTTTCCCGAAGCATTCGATTTTTCCGTGTATATTAGCTGATGAAGAGACTAGGACGGTTATACAAGTATAACGTTTGCTAAGCAAATCTATTAGTTAATAATGTACCATCGACTATTGTGTTAAGTAGTACAACCTTTTGCTGCAGTTATGAAAACAATATCCAAGGTAAACGTCCTAATTTACGAGAAGTCCAATATGCAGGATTTATGATTATGGAGATAGTGATTTAGTTTTGCATGTATACAATACCGATTTTTTAAAAATTGATAAATTCGATTAAGCAGATGGTGAAATTTATTTTGGTCTAGGGCTGCTGCTAACAGTTATATTCATTACCAGTTAAACTGTCGATTGATTTTTTCCTATTAATTCGTCGATTATTTGTGGAGTCGATGAAATGCGGAGAGAATACTGAAAAATGTCTATCACAGCTTGTCAGAAGTGAAGATTTCACGTCTCTTTGGACTGTGGTACCCTAGTGGGCCACAGTTCTAGATGGGTGACAAAGAAAACCTATTAATAAAAAGTGGGAAGAACATTGGCTAATGAATGCAGTTGATAAAGGCACACTGAATGACTGTTTGAGTGTGAAAATGTTGTTAATCATATGCTATGGCCTTAATAGTTAACCTGGTCTAGGTGTCTTAACAGAGTAAAACATACCAGAATATAATCAGTGCGAGAGGAAAAGTAGCTCCAAGGCATGTGATGTGATAGTAAAGGAAATAGACTGTCAAAGCAGAATTGTGGTTTGTTGTTATAGGCGGGATGATAGTGAGTAGGGGCTCTGCTGACAGTGCACTTACAAGATAATGTTTGTGTGGTGGTCTGAGCTGATAAAGGTAGTGTGCTGAAGTAAACGTGAAGGAGTGGAACATCTCCATCTCAGCCTCACAAATGACTTCACATGGGATCAGCTTTTTCTGCACCTACATGCACTCGGTTACAGCCAGAGATACAGGGGTGGTGATTTCTTCATGGTGTAGGTGTTTGCTAATATCAGATGAATTGGGAGTGTTAGCCCCTGCAAGTGTTTTCACAGTGGGGGAAAAAATGTAACAAAACTGCTACAGAAACTTAAACCATCATTATGGTCTGCTTCTCTGTTGCCATTCTTTGGCTCAGTGTGGTCAAAACTTTCAGTTTTGTCAAAATACACCACTTCTACCTGAAGCCAGTGTACAGTATACTGTACCTGTAAGTACTAACCTTGTATTTTCTGTTGTCTTTTCTTTAGACTCCAGCAGCTGTGAACAAGATCAGGTTCTTGTTGCAGGAGAAGCCAGAATATGTGAGTAATTAATACTAGGAACATTCACTGACCTATCATGCTGTCCAACAGACAGTGCTTCTCTGGATCTTTTCTAAAACCCGCAGGGTGCTGTGTTGTTTGGAGTCTTGAATTTTGTTCTCATCAAAAGATTTATCCTTTTCTCCTTGTGGGTTGTAAATGCTTTTTAAATCATGATTTAAGGACATTTTAGCCTAATATGTGAAAGAAAATTAAGGCAAAATCTGTTTTCTTCTTCTTCCTGTGCTAAAGCCAATTGAGCTTTTGGGCAACAGATTTCTGGAAGTGAACTTTAAATATAAGGAGATCAAATAGGATAAGTAAATTCAAATTTTAAAAAAACATATTTAATCTCTAGAGTTAGAGGCTCATGAACAACAAAGATATAAGTAAAGGGACACAAACCACAATCAGTCCCATAACATGTAAATAGAAGCCATCCATCCATCCATCCATTTTCCTCCGCTTATGCGGGACCGGGTCGCGGGGGCAGCAGTCTAAGCAAAGATGCCCAGACTTCCCTCTCCCCAGACACTTCCTCCAGCTCCTCCGGGGGAAGGCCGAGGCGTTCCCAGGCCAGCTGAGAGACATAGTCCCTCCAGCGTGTCCTGGGTCTTCCCCGGGGCCTCCTCCCTGTAAATAGAAGCATGTGTGCAAAGTTGCATGAAGATGTAGTAAGAGTCTGTTTGGCCTTGTTTAAAATGGATTTTGAAGTTTTCCTATTGGTCAGTGGCACTTGACAGCCTGATTGGAGAAGCTGAAAGGAGTGATGAAGGGGGTGTGAGGGGTTCCTAGTGATGAAGTCTGCCTTTGTTTTCACTGCATGACTGTAAAGGTCTGAGAGTTGGGTCTGAATGTTGCTGATGACTTTGGTTGCACACTTGATGATTAGTCTTTTTCTTGCTTTTCTCTGTGGGGAAATTGAACCAGGATGCCGTGTTGAATGTTAGGGCTGACTTGATGAGTGACCAGTTTACTACTGTTGCAATATCGTGTCTGGCATTAAATCCTTTTAGCCTTCTCAGGAGAAACATGGCCTGTTGGGCATTTTTGTAGACAAAGTCTGCATGCTGTGTTAATAAGGACAGGTGGTGGTTGATCTCATATCTAGTGGCACTAGACTACAGTAATATCAGCAAACATCTATTTCATCTCTCTGTCTGTTAGAAGGGTTATTTCGTATTGTAGATGTTTACCTACCTACCTACCTACCTACCTACCATGTTTACTTACTGAACATGTTGAACAAGGATCAACTCAGTTCAAGTCTGAGCTCCCTCTGCCTTTGAAATGCTGAAACTAGTTTTGCTATAGAGAAACAAAACCAGGCACCTTTTAAGACCTTGTTACTGTTTTGTAGAAGTTGTAGTAATGAAAGGACCCTAAAAACTATATTCTGCTAAGACAATAATCATCATACAAAAATGATTTGTCCGTTGAGGTGTTCTTTGAAGATAATACTGCTTTCTGTGGCCTCTGGTCTAGTAAACGCAGAAGTGACATGAGTACTTGACATCAAAATAGATGCATTCAATCTCCTGTAAGCTGTGCATATACAGTATATCTTATAGCAAAATTTGAAAAAGTAAATGTTTCTGTGCCACTGGCTCTTCTTCAGATCGGTTTGAAGGTTGGAGTGAGAACACGTGGCTGCAATGGACTGAGCTACACACTGGACTACACCAAGGAGAAAGACAAATCTGATGAGGAAGTCATACAGGAGGGTAAGCTCTGCTTTGATTTTTAGGTTTCCTTATTCTGAAATATTCTGAATGTGGCTTATAAAACAGTGCTGCAAACTTGTCACTTGTAAAGTGAGTTTGTGCACCTTTAATGTTATATCATGGGACTAATGGTGGCTCTGCTGTGATACTTTTGCAGGGGTGAGAGTGTTCATAGAGAAGAAGGCTCAGCTGACCCTTCTGGGAACTGAGATGGACTTTGTGGAGTCAAAGCTCTCCAGTGAATTTGTCTTCAACAATCCCAACATCAAGGGCACATGTGGCTGTGGAGAAAGCTTCAACATATGAACATAACAGAGTCACCGTCCTCCCACAGCCATCCTGCTCCAAACACTGTCCCATCCGTAAAGACTGAGGGACTGAATGTTGACAAGGAAGTCAGTCTGGAGGAAATCTCTGAGACGTGGACGTGCCTCCGGTCCTATCACTACTCTTCCTCTGTTGTACCACTTGCATACATGTACCCCGGCAGTCCAAGTATGCATTTTGTTTAGGGGAAGGTGTTAATACAGTCTTTGTAGTTGAAACCATGTCAACGTAAAGATTCTAGGTTCAGATAACTGTGATGTCTGCAGCTGCCTTTTTACATTCTGGGATCTGCATCTGAAAAACCATAGATGGGCCTCAAAAGCAAGGTGTGTGTTTCTTTTCTTTTCTTTTTTTGTGTCATTTTACAGAAAAGCATTTTCTAAAACTCAGTCAAGTCTCACCATGACTTGTATGCTGGAGAAAATGGTACAGCACAGGCCAAGAACGTGTTCACTAAAGCTGAGATTTGACAAGATTTAAAAGTAAGAGAACAAAGCATGACACTATTAAATATCCTGTGTTCAAGTTTGACTCTGTCCACCAAAGTCAAGATGTCAGGGCCATCATCAGCTGTTTGATGAAGTCACTGTTAGATAGTGTCCTGTACCAGCAGTATGCAAAAATGGAAGAGGCTGAGTTTTTTTAATCTGCTTTATCAGGTTGTAAAGTCTGAAATGTTAAAGTATATTTATCTCTCCGTAAATGTAAAGAATGCAGTATCCCATGAACCACGCAAACGCACAAAAAGCAACAACGCACAGAATGTGTTCTTACACAGGAATGCAGAAGTTTTATGTTACTTTCTTTTTGCTTGATCCAACCCAGGACTTTGTGTTTGTATAGACTGTTCTTAGGTTTTATAACATGTGCAATACATCTGTGTACATATGAAATAATAAATGGCAAAATCCAGTACTACGAGTTGGTGTGACTTGGAATCTCTTGCATGTTAACTGAAATGACAAAGCAGTTGTCATGGTGATGACTTTGGTTATTAAATGTTCGTCTCAGCTTACATGGAGACTGCTCAGTTGTCAGAACCAGCTAGGTTTATACTGAACTGAACCGTTAGGTACAGGAGGGTTTCACCAGTCCTCTGGGGTCATGGACAGTCTAAACAAGGATAAAGATTCTAAGAGCAGAGTTTTTAAGGCTTAAGGTAGTGATAAATGACATATACAGTTTTTACTGTATGATTACCTACTAGCTTTTTAGAACTTGCAGGCTGACTGTCACATTGTCACTCTCAAATAACCCCCAGAGGAAGCTGCTTCTGGGTGCCTCAAAGAAATATGGCGTCCCCAGGCACTCTCAGAAGCTTGAGAAAGGGCCCTGTTGCAGTTAGTTTAAATCCACCTCTTTACCACCCAGTTAGAAAAGGTACAGAGCACATAATGGGTTAATTCGAACTAAAACCTGCAAGAATAGTTTGTCTGTTTATTTTTCAACCTAGCATCTGTTTGTGCCACATGGAGTATTATTAAAATACTCAGAAGCCTTGAGCACATTCTATACGTCAGTTCTGTAAAGACAATTTGGCATATGTAATTCCATCATAATTCAGTTTTCATTTATTTCATCTCAAGCACAAAAAATATCTATTTTAATATGTTTGATGTCTAGGATAATGTATCAAACAGCAGCTGCAAAAACAACAAATGTCACCTCTGTACTACAACGCTTCATCTCCACATGTATCCTGCTGTGTTTGCCACTTACTGCTTTGCAGCCGAGGTCATGTTGGATGTAATGAGAACACTAACACTAAAAATGGTTTGCTGTGCTGAAAGTGGTGGGAGAGCAAGATGTCCTGTCACCACGACCCCCAGCTGCCTCAAGGATTCATTCACTGTTATTTTGATTTGCAGGTAGGTGCTAGTTATTATGAGTTTCCTGTTTTTGCAAGGTCAGCTGTTAGTGTTAATAAAATAAAATGTGTGGGAATAAGTTTCAGCTGGGATGGAATTTGGAGGAAATTAATGGTTGGCTATTGTTTGGGGGTGTGGTTTGAGTTATTATGTGAAAACCAGACCATGCTCTGATAGCATCATTGACCTTGTTACATGCCAACACAACATATAATTTCCTGAGGAAATTAATTCATTAAACCTACTAATTGTCAGAGCGATTTTAGACTCAGGTTGTCAAGCTCAGCTTTACACCTCCAGACTTGGCTAAGCTGCAGCTGACACACAACAGCATCTGGATGTTAACATGACAAGAAATCAAAGAACACTATTCAAATCCAGCTACAGTCATTTTACAGGGCAACCAGTTCTAATTACAGGTGATGATGGAGATTTGGTTTAAAAGCATGTACTACCTCAGCCTGTCTCTCTTGCTCTCACAAAGCAAATTGACTGTGGTCTCCCTCAAACACACCCTCCCCTACCCCGTTATGGTGGTCTGTAATGGTGCTTTCATCTCAGACCTGCAGAGATCAGAACATCCCACTGACCAACA
This sequence comes from Monopterus albus, assembly GCF_001952655.1. Lineage (NCBI taxonomy): Eukaryota > Metazoa > Chordata > Actinopteri > Synbranchiformes > Synbranchidae > Monopterus > Monopterus albus. The sequence goes on from NW_018127900.1 coordinate 3,878,524, forward strand.
CAGGATTAAAATTGGCTTTACTGAGGCTCAACAGAGGTGAGAGGTGCTTATTATCCAGCAAAAAGCTTATTTAATATGCTTAAATATTTTATTTAGTTTTAAATCCAGACTAACAGCTATTCATTTAAATAACTTAGGTAAAATGGCATTATGCATAATAATTATTATGAAAGCAATATGCACATATTGGAATGTACCAGACTATTGCTGCAATTCTTATTTAATATTGTGCTTTTTGTCCTAATTGTATAAGGTTGTGTTAGAGAAACAGACACAACAAAACTCAAATGTTCTATATGTACCACAGAAATATTGCTGATCTGTGAAGATGATGGTGGAATCCACAGCCAAACACAATCCAGACTGTGGGAATGTATGCAATGAATCCATAGCTCTGGAGGGACGGAGGCCACCGGTGTTGGTCGACGCCTGGCTGGTCCCTACTTTCTTCGGCCTGATCATGCTGGTTGGCCTGGTTGGGAACTCGCTGGTCATCCATGTGGTCACCAAACACCAGCAGATGAAGACAGTCACCAACTTTTACATAGGTAACATTACTGAATGTCGTCTTTTCTTGGTGGAAAGTAACTAAGTACATTTACTCAAGTACTGTATTTGAAAGCAAATTAGCAGGACTTTCTTTTCATGTTGCTTTATCCTAGTATTGCACTACACCTGGTTGGGAAATAGTGTATTTTACTCCATTTTATCTATTTAGCAGTTATAGTTACAGTACTAGTTACTTTTAGGATTCATATACAAAGCATATGATCATTTTATATAATGCATTATTATAGATTTGGCTAAAGTAGTATATGAAGTAGTTAAAATTAGCTCCACCTTGACAAACTACAACATTAAAGTACTTATTGTTACATGCTAATACATGACATACAACACTGATGGACCAATGTACATAAAGAGAACAGGTACTTTTACTTTTGATCCTTGAAGAACATTTTGTTGCTTATATCTGTAGTTAAGTAAAATTTTGACTGCAGAAATTTAGTTGTAATAGAGTATTTACATATTGTGGTAATACTAAATTATTGAAATACTTCTTTCACCGTTGCATTTTAGTTTGTCCAGTGTTTTTGGCAGTACACGGCTTAACAATATTGAAGCAGGATGACCCACACACAAGCAGTAGGTGCAAAAAGGTCATTTTTATGTTCTTAAGAGAAAACACTGGTGACTTTCTATAGGAAAGAGATGTAATACGTGAAATTAAGCTCTCGTCCATTTGTGTTTTACATCCATTGGTCATTCCATAGGATTCTTTGTGAGACTTGCATTTGTTGAAAAGTTAATATGGTTTTTCTACAACCACACAATCACTCTTCTTGTTCTCTTCCAGTAAACCTGGCAGTGACTGATATCTTGTTTCTGGTCTGCTGTGTGCCCTTCACTGCCACACTTTACCCACTGCCCAGCTGGATCTTTGGAGAGTTTATGTGCCGACTGGTGAACTACCTTCAGCAAGTGAGATACACATACAAACACACAAGCAAACAGGCCTGCTACAATGATAACACCATTAAAATGTCACTGTGGCCATCACAGTGACCTTCCTTTAACACATACAAATAAAATAGTATAAATGAAACCCTTAAAATGCACCTGTTCAGATATAATATATGCAAGCTATTATGTGTTTCATTTAAACATTTGCCACCCAAAATCAATATAATAGCAATATAAAATGTAATTGTAAGTTATACACAAAATGTTTTGCTCCAAATTGTTATTACATTATTACAATAGCAGTTTCTACAAGGTACAAAACATAAAACCAACCCAAAAATGTATCAAACAAAGCAGCTGAATATTTTCTTTGTGCAGTAAAAGAGACAATCTTGCATGCGTGTCTGTGTTTTCAGGTGACAGCTCAGGCAACATGTATCACTCTGTCAGTGATGAGCGTGGACCGCTGCTACGTGACAGTCTATCCTCTGCGGTCGCTGCGACACCGCACCCCCCGCATGGCCCTGGCCGTCTCTGTGTCTATATGGATAGGTGTCACAAAAATACACCACCCGCACTTTCACAAACAGCTGAAACTGGGACAGTGATAACAAGTCTTGCTTTTGTTTATCTTTCGATAACACATTTGACTTGAATTATTTACTGCATTAACTTGAAGACTGAAAATGTGTTGATGTTATAAAGACTAATCAGAAAATGATAAATTAGTTCTGATTCAACAGCAGTTTTCTGAGGTTGTTGTTTCTTTTTATTAATAATCCACCTCAACACTGATGTACTCTATTGAAATGAAGTCTAGTGACACAGAATGAAAAAAGATTTTGGATCAGTTATAGCTCAGATTTCTCCTTTTGCCTTTCTTTCTTTAGGCTTTATGACCTCACCATACCGTAGAAAAAAGAATCTTAGTTTGTGAATGTTGGATGTGTTGAAGCTTTGAATTCAGGTTTAATTCTTGTTACCTTCTTGTCAGTTGTCTTGAGTTATATGATATAAACAGGATAGAGCATGGATGTAGGACCACATGCGAGCAGTAGGCACCATATCTTAGTGTGATAACCTGAGAAAACCTGCCAATTACAGAAATGTTAAAATCATCACCAAATCTCTGGAAAGGTACTGTCTTTGTAATTCTAGAGAGTAGCAGAGGATTTTCCTGTTGCCCACAGACACCATGTTTTTTGGTTTAGAGCCAGCATTTTGTAGCAATAAGTGAAATTTATGACCAACATCACGCTCTCGGTCACACAGTCATGTCACGCTGTCCTCTCCAGGCTCTTTTCTTCTGTTGATCCCTGTAGCTGTGTACCAGCGTCTTGAGGCAGGGTACTGGTTTGGCCCTCAGACATACTGCAGCAAGGTCTTCCCCTCAGCCCACCTCCAGAGAGCCTTCATTGTCTACAGCTTCCTAACCGTCTACGTGCTGCCTCTGCTCACCATCGCCACCTGTTACGCCTTTATGCTAAAGCGCATGGGCCAACCCAGTGTGAGTCCCATCGACAGTAGCTACCAAGTCAGAGAAAGACTTAGCTACATGAAAAACTTATTTTTGCTTGATAACTATGTGGATGATCATTACAAAGACATTACAAAGCCTGCCTAACTCCAGCTCCAGGCACAGGCGGAGAGAGCGGCAGCAGTGCGGGCGTAAGTGTCTCGGATGGTGGTGGTGATGGTGGCTCTGTTCCTCATGTGCTGGGGCCCCATCCAGGTCTGCATCCTCTTGCAAGCTTTTGGCTTCCGCAGTTACGTTCTATACAAGGTGACTTACTCTCAATGATGACTGAATCAGTGAGCCTCACTCTGCTGTAGGTTGATAGGTAAACTGAATAAAAGACAGAAACAGCCTGCAGCTTCACTCAGTTTTGTTTTAAAACCTGAGTCAGTTTTGAATTAATTCACTGAGTTTTGTTCACAAATTCAACAACAAGAAGTTTTAAATGTGCTACTGCTTTGATTTGCATGTCAGACTTGACTCTCCTCCATGGCAACAGCAGCTAAGACCTGTGGGTCTGTATTATCTTGAGCTGTCTGCTGTACCAAAGTGATGACATGAAAAAACAATTTTGCAGACACAAAGCTGAAGTAATTAAAACTTGTGACCAAAGCATAACATTATCCAGGAGATTCCCATGTTTCTGTATGAAGTAACACTGAGGATATCACATAAAGCAGAAATGGAAATAGTAATATGCTGTGGCTTGGTTCTACAGTTTAAATTTAACTCTTTCTGAATGACAGGACTGTAGGGACAGAAATTCCGGCCCTTGCTTCAAAAACTTGGACACGGATTGATGACTTTCCTCTGTCTGTCTTAAATTTTGCATCCACAGCTGAAGATTTGGGGTCACTGCATGTCTTACTCCAACTCTTCCATCAACCCGCTGGTTTATGCTTTCATGGGAAGCAACTTCAGAAAGGCCTTCACGCATGCCTTCCCCGCCATACTTCTGTGGCGCACGAGACGGAGAGTCAGGGTGGGAAATCTGGACACAGAGGAAGGGGCAGAAATGGGTCGCCAGGAACCCAAAGGAGAAGCAGAGATGCACTTTCTTTCATCTGGCTCCTAAAGGCCAGGCTGGGTATTCAGACACTCTGCGCTCATTATTTATTTATAGTGTGTGCTGGAGATAACAGCAGTGCTCTAACCCTGGCACACAACCCTGTCTGATCATTCCAGCGAGATCATCCTGGCACATGTGGCCTATAGATAGAAAATACTAAAGAGACACACATTTATTTTGATCCCTTGTGGGGACTTTCCTGGAGACGTGCCCTAAACTCAACCAAAACAATCACTTGCTTAACCTTAACCTTAAACCAAGCTGTCACAATAAAGTTCATTTACGTATGTCGGGTCCCCATGAGGAAGGCCAAGTCCCCACAGTGTGAGTAATACCAGGTACACACACTTTGGAGCAGTTCTTGCCATGGGAGGTGCCTCTCATCTAGCTTAGCTCAGCTAAAGCAACCAATTAGCTGGATGTCAGAATGTTAAACAGGAAGGATCTGGGTTAAAGGTGAACTGCACAACTTTTACTTGGTCTGTTTAGCTGAAGTGTTCAAAACGGCTGTTGTTCCCAGTTCCATTTATTTGGCTCTTCTCTTCAGTGTGTTCTGTTTCTTGTAGTTTTATTCAGCTATTCAGGCTCATGCTGTGGTGGTCCATACTCCTTGCACAACAGTGGGATGCAGCCCATTTTCTTCTAAAGCCTAAACATCTTTTGGTCTGTGAGTCTACACATTTAGGCAGGTAATCGGTACTTGTTGGATGTCAGGCAGTCTGATTGTACATGATGCTAAATATGTACAATAGGAGGCAGTGTTATATCTACTTGCTACAGTATATTGTACAGTACATGTAATGAAAACAAACACAAAAGAAAGGAAAATACAAATATTTTGACAAAAATAAATTATATCAGTCTATGAGTGTGTAGTTGTTTTGTTTAGTGCTGGGTGAGGGCTGAAGCAGGAAGGCACAATATAGGCCTGTCGTTTTTGCTCATGTGCTTACCTAAAGTCTCCGCCTGTATCTTTACAGAAACACACAATGCTGAGTTAGCATTCTATCATGATGAATTAATGTTCCAAAATGGTTGCTGATTCATGGGTGGAGCAAAAGGGGTGGGGATCTGATTGGCCACTCCTGCCAGAGTCACAATGTGATGTTAGTATTAATGACTGAAAAATGAAAAACAAAGACAAATGGTTGCCTTATAACCAACTAACATTTATGGTGCTTTATAATTGATACTGGCCAAATGAGTTTTATTTTATATTATATTTGATTTTTATACTGCCTATATACATGTTGCATATTTCACATGAGCCACCCATCTCTGAGTCTGTGACCCCTGCCCCTCCACCCAAAAGGTTCTAGATCCGCCCCAGTGCTTATTAATTTTCTTTTGATCAAGTGATCAATGAATTGACTCTCAGTGGGCTGCAACAAATTATTTTCAATTCATCTGTTTATTATTTCCCAAGTAACTGGTGGGGCTATAAAAATGTAAATGTCCATCATATCTGATTTATCATCACACATAAAAGAAGCTGGAACTGGCAAATGATCTGTACCTGAATAATCGATAAATCAACTAACAGCTGTAATATACAGTGCACCCAGCACGCGATACAATTTATACGTATTGTTAGACGAGAACGTGCACGTACGAGGAGCACGTGAACGCGACATTTTGCACTGCTAATTGGTATCCAGGGCGCGGAGAGTAGGTGCACAGAAGGACAGCCGAGTGCGCGATCGCTTCACGTCGCTGAGCCAAACGGAGAAAACATCCACCAGCTGAACGCAAGTGTTACATCATGGAGCAGAAACAAATCATCAACTTTGGAGCTGGACCTGCAAAACTCCCACAGTCCGTAAGTTTAGGTCTGGTTTTACTTGTGTAGCGGTGACAAGGAGCTGTAAAAGCCGACCCATCCATGACAAGTGAACAGTTACTGCAGAAGAGAGATGTGGCCAGATTGTCTGCGATGGAGCCTGTTTGTGCCGATGCACCTTCACATTCGAGTCTTTAATGCAGTCGATCAATGCGACACCACAACTCAGCGTTTACATATTCAGTTTTTACGCACATAAGAACGGGGACTGCTAAGGAGCCATGTGAGGAAACGGCTGCAGGTTTTGGTGCTGTTGTCTAGATGAAAACACCGTGTTGAATTGCATCAGCCTCATTCATTCATGGGAAATCTGATAAATAAAACCTCTAGGTGGCAGAAAAAACGCCTTATCAAACTTAATACGCATGTTATGGTAAAACAAACATCCAGGTACATTCTCTTCTTGTGTTTGTACTATATCCTTTTGTTTTGGTCCTTTGCACAAAACGTATATAAACGCGCTGGGGAGTTTTGTTGGTTTTTCAGTTTTTATAGTTTGCAAACTACATTGTAGGTTTTTAGTATTGGTCTAACAAAACAAGACGTCTGAAGATGTTACTGTTGTGCACGAGAAACTGGACATTTTAAAATATTTGTCAGATTATTCAGTAATGGAAATAATAAGTATTAGCAGCCCTTAAAAATATCATTTAACTCTGTAGTGCTGGTGAGAACCACAGTGGATATCTCTAAATTCTGAACTTGTGCTTGTGTGAAATGACAGTTTTTGAAATTATTTTCTGATGTTTGCTGGGTCAAATGATAAGTTGTCAAAAAAATCTGTAGATGAACTGATAATGAAAGTGATGGTTAGTTGCATCCCTACAAATCACACCAAAGTCTGGATTATTTTTATTTGCATGAGACAGAGCTGTGGCTTAATTACAGATGTCCCTGTTGGATCTCCTGTGTCATTATACTGCCTGGGTTACTGACAAAGCTCGACCATGCCGGCTTCTCCGGGTTGCCTCTGAGTTTTGGACTTGACCTATTTACATCCGACATCTTGTTGCTGTGAAGACTTTATTTTTTAAACCTCTTAAAAACTCGAACATCCGCCACAATTTCTGATGTATAATGTATTTGAAAAACGACTTTATCTGTGACTTGGTATTGCAGGTGCTGCTTCAAGCACAGAAGGAGCTTCTCAACTACAGTGGCACTGGTATCAGTGTTCTTGGTGAGTAGAGTAGAGCTGGGATGTATTTTAAATGTTGGGATGCTACTGTATTCTCTCTGATCAGTACATAAACTTGGTTTCCAGTTTATTAGGAACTGTATTTCATTATGCAGAGAGGTGTTTTGCTGATATAAATGAGGTGGAAAAAATAATAAAAGCAAGTGTCACTGTAATGCAACACTCTAGTCAAAGCAGCACATTAACGGTATTACCTGATCCCTAGTTCAGCCACTGGAATATGTGCTGTAAATATGAGCTCATATGAAAAATTTGATAAAAGGTGAGTAAATGTCCATGACAGCGAGATTAAATTCCATCCCTTTTTGATTCTGCTCAAACCAGAGATGAGTCACCGATCATCCGACTTCAGCAAAATCCTCAACAAAACAGAGAATCTGCTGCGAGAGTTGTTGTAAGTGTTGCCTTTGTTGTTTCACACATTATCCTTTCTCTTCACTCTTCTCTCCTTAAAGGAACAGTGGTGCTGCAGTTTCAAAGTAGTTGCACTGTCATCATACAGTATACACAGTAATGTGGTAATACACTTTTTTGGAAACATCTGATGTCTTTTGATTTAATGTTTAGTTTAAACAACATACTGTGGGAAACTTGCACAGCACCCACATACACACATGTACAGAAGATTATCAGATTAAGATGTAATGCTTGCGCAAAGAGAATGAACGAGTAAATATTGTCACATTAAAAACATATGTACTTTTCCTACCATGTTCCTCAAGGCCTTAAGTTCTTTGACAACATTGTCCATTTGTCGTCAGTCTCCGACGTTTCCACGTCAGAGACATGATGGCTGAATGCCTAAAAATGTTTAGGGTTAGGCTGCGCTAATCCATCAAGACAAGTTGAACCTTGTTTTACTTTTTGCAAATCTCTAAAGGTTTGTAATTCATATACACTATGTGTTTATACTGTAAATTCAAGTACTTTTTTTATTGTTAAGGGTTTTATAAACCTGGATTTAATGCCATCTTAACAAAACACAACCTAAGTTAGGTTGAAAAAGGACTGAGAGGTCTTGTTAGAGGACTGTGATATACAAATACTGACTCATACAACTAAGTTTAAGCCACAGTATACAGCTTTTTTCAAATATATTTATTGTAGAAATCTGCTCCAAAACTTGTCCTAATGTGGAGAGGTGCTGTCGACGCCTCCTGTGACCCAGACTCATTGAAAGGCACTGGCAGCAGTACAGAGATATTAGCTTCTAAAAGGTTTTGAGTGGGACTGAATCTCTCTAACTGATCAGAGATTTTCAATTCTTTCTGCTTGATCACTAAGTTTAGTTGCATTCTCATTTACTCAACTCAACTCAACTCAACTTTATTTATATAGCGCTTTACCACAGCGCAGCTGACCAAAGCACTTAACATATTGTACAAATATTTATTGTAATTTCATTACGGCAAACATCTGAGGAGCTGGGCAGAGCGTGGTGGAGCGTAGCAGATTGTTGAGAAAACAGAAAATTAAAAGCTAACTGTAGATAATATTTTTATAGTCCTCAGATAACCAGATGTTTGTGGTTTTAACTTTTACATTAATATGTAAAGATTTCTGTATTAAAACGATTTGCACACCAGTGGACTTGGACACTGTCTGTTGGAAATCTTTGGAGTCTCTGTGGTGTATGGGTGAGCTGTAGAATTGACTCACATGCACATGACGATGTCTGTGCCATTTAACATGATTCCCCCTTTTTGTCTTCGCAGAAATATCCCAGACAACTACAAGGTGTTGTTTCTGCAGGGCGGTGGGTCTGGACAGTTCAGCTCTGTTCCTCTGAACCTCATTGGCCTGCAGAAGGACAGGTGTGCCGATTACCTGGTGACCGGCACCTGGTCAGCGAAAGCAGCCAAAGAAGCAGAGAAATATGGCCAAATCAACATTGTCCACCCAAAGCTGGATAGTTACATGAGTAAGTCTGTGTGCATAGGGAAATGTCTCAGTGCTAATCGTGCAAATAGTTTATTAACAGAATGCAGGTTTTTCATATCATGGTTACATCAAGAGTTTCTGTTTTCCTTATTTGAAAGTTTAATTTAATTGCCATCTTCATACAAACAAAACTTGTTTCAGCTCCTATGAGTGCTTATTGTCATCCATGATGCATTAGGAACAGTCCCTCTGCAAAATCCTGGCTGTGTCCAGGCTGTTAACATAATAAGCAATAGACAAACACCAGTGAAAGACTCCGGTATGCAAGCAGCCTCTGCTATATGGTTGTGTCTGATACTGGTTTTCAGTGGAGTTCTTGTTGATCCTAGTATTTGGAAGCACTTTATGATATTTAATTAGGAATGTAGAATTAATGTCAATTAATTAATGTAGAACACGTATGGATTAAAACTTAATATACTGTATGTAACACAAAATCCAAATACTGTATGTTGCTGTGAGCATGTAAAATCCAAATACTGTATGTTGCTGTGACCAGCTGTAGGCTTTAACCATATTAATCTTGATTTGACCATATTCTGTTGCTGCTCCCTCCAGAAATCCCCGACCCCAGCACCTGGACCCTGAACTCCTCAGCCTCCTATGTTTACTACTGCTGCAACGAGACGGTACATGGCGTGGAATTCAACTTCACACCTGAAACAAATGGGGTGGTCCTTGTCTGCGACATGTCCTCCAACTTCCTGTCAAGACCTGTGGATGTATCGAAGGTAAGGCCAAGAATGACACTACATATTCAACTCCTTGACTTTTGGGCTTCTTTTCCTGTAATTTCCATATAGATAGTAGATGATAACAACAACATCCATCTAAAAGTTGAAACAAGACACAAGCTGTACTGATTATAGAAATATATACAAGGTAAAATAACTTATAATAGGATAAAGCAAAGTTAGATATAAGAAATATAATATGAAGAAAAACAATTTGAAAAATAGGACAGAGACATGTTAGTAGCACTGCTGGCATGGTAAGAAGCTGACGTGCTAAACATTAAATATGTATGTTAACGTAATAGCGTTGTAATGTGCCAAGATTTATCTTAAGCAGCAGTTGTGGCCAAGCAGTGAGTGAAGTCTAACAATGAAGACCTGAGCCTGATGAGCTGGGTTTCAGACATCCTAAAATAGCCCCCGTACAGAGAATGAATCCATTTGACTCTGAAAAAACATTTTTAGTTTTGTGATCCCTTCAAGTCAAATTTACTATAACTGCGTCTTGTTGCTTTCTGTAGTTTGGACTGATTTTCGCCGGGGCTCAGAAGAATGTGGGCTGTGCTGGGGTAACTGTGGTCATCGTGAGAGAGGACTTGTTAGGCCACGCTCTGAAGGAGTGTCCGATTGTCCTGGACTACAAGGTGCAGGCTGAGATGAACTCCCTATACCACACACCGCCGTGTTTCAGGTACAGACTCATTTGTGTTGACATCAGAAGCCCCATCAGGTTGAGGATTATCAGTATATTATTGTCAGCTAGGTGAAATCAATTTGTAAAACGTTGTCTCCTGAAACTTGTTAGCATTTTTTGCCAGATGAATTGTAAAGTAAGTTTAACATTTTGAGATGTGCCTATTTGTGTTCTGGCTGAAAGTTACATGAGAAAGTTGAGAGCACTCTGTCATATCTATTGAATATGACACTATTGCCAACTAACATTTGGACAAAGCCAGGCTGACTGTTTCCCCTTGTTTCCAGTTGTTATGCTAAGACAAGCTCACAGCCTTCTGGCTGTAGCCTTCACTGCTTGATTCTTGTTCATCATTTTGTTGGTGCAGCATCTACATCATGGCTCTGGTGCTGGACTGGATTAAGAACAACGGTGGCAGCGCTGCCATGGAAAGGCTCAATAAGCAGAAGTCCTCCATGATTTATGACATCATCAATGCTTCTAATGGTTTCTATGTGTGAGTATCAGAATGTCAGCGGCACAAAGCTTTGTGACAGTCAAAACTTTGTGCAAAGCATCAGCGCTGGTCCAGGTCCATGGTCTGTTTCAGTCTTTGTGTTGTTGCATTGATAAGATTTAAAACTTGCCTGCATCAGAATGAACTACTATTATCCTCGGCCGAATGATTGTCTGACACTAAAAGGTTCACAAAAGTTAAAGTGGAGAATTAAGAGCATAATATTGTAGCTCCAAGTGCTATACAGTAAAGGAAAACAAAAAATAAATATTACCATCATTATGTATCCTAACTGAAATTGATATTGTAGCCTTATAATCTTCAAGTGACATTAAACCACAAACTTGAGGATCTTATGTTATAAACCTGACATTGATAATGAATTATTGTTTATATAACAACTACAAATTATCATTCATTTATCTTTTACTTCACAAATTATCAAGCTATGCCAGAGGGCTACAGGTCAGCACATTGAGCTAAAAAAGACAAGTATAACAAAAATAATTAGTGCAAATCACATGAATGTTTAGCCTAGTTAAGTATATTTTGTTTTGTACATTGTAACAACTGAAAGATGCGTTCACATAGTAACTCATCGATTTCATTTGCTTAAGATGTAAATGTGTTGTGCTGAGCTCTTATAATATTAGCTGTCTTAGACACGCTCACTTTCAGACAAATTAAAGCTATGAAAAGACATGTCAGTCAGTGAGAAGCAAAATATGAACTGAAATACTGACAGAACGTGCACCCTTATCGATGCACTTTTTATTCATTTGGAAAACACATTTTTGCTGTTGTGACACAGCAACTTGCCTTTTAAAAGAAGAGCTCTTTCATAATATAACTAAGAGAAAAAAATAACAAAGCCCTAAGAAAAGGACTATGTAATGCACACACCTGAGTCTAGGTTACCAGATTTCTAAACCCCACACCTCCTGTCCCTTGAATGCTTTCCTTATGAAACGCCTACAGTGAAGACACTGATTTAAGTTAAACTCTGCTGTGTCCAGGTGTCCTGTCGACGTGACTTGTCAAAGCCGTATGAATATACCATTTCGTGTAGGAAAGAAAGAAGGAGATGATGCCTTGGAAAAGGCGTTTCTGGATGGCGCATCCAAACGTGGAATGATATCACTGAAAGGACACAGGTTTGAATTTGTCAAACACCTTCCTCCTGTGGTGCATCAACTACTTTTGCATCATCTCAGCTGCTTTTCATAGAGAGATCACTGAATCCTGTATTTGTATCATAAATACCAGCACTTGGATGCATCATAAATTTTTCTTGTAATAGCTCCGTTTAGCATTTGAAGACCTTTGTCTCCCCCTGCAGGTCAGTCGGAGGAATTCGTGCGTCCCTCTACAACGCCGTGACAGTGGAGGACACTGAAGCCCTGGCTGCCTATATGAGAGAATTTCTCAAAGAGTACCAGTGAAATAGACCGTTCTAACTCTCACCTGGTGTCACACAGTGACATTTCATTGCTGCAGTACAGTTTAAAACCAACACTAATTTACATGTAGTTGAGGTCCATGCTGGATCTGAAAGGTGCACGTTTAGACACCTGATAAGCTTTAACCACCCCTGTTGTCAGTATGTTTTAATTAAACCAATGTTTTCTAAAATTAATATTTTAATACATTTGTTGACTAACAGGACTTTGATGTACATACTGTAGGATTTTTTCTCTGTTACTTGTTCAAAATATATTTACATTCCAGTAAATCTAACTTAATACGTACTCTACACTGTCAGTGTAATTTCTTGTCTTGAGTGCTGCTTTACAATGAGTTTCGTGTTTTAAAACCATGATCAACCAGTGCAAAACAACCCGATTGTGCTACAGAAGTATATGATGCTGGCCTTGTTTCTGTTTTGCAAGGAATTTTAAGATTAGTCACATTATAGCTATTGTGAGAAAATGGACTCAGCGTTGTGTGAATTCTCCCTCACCAATCCGACTGGTTGGTTCGCCAAACTTTAAAAAATATGTTTTCTCACTCATCTCTGGTATCTAGTCATGCAGACAGTTTTAGTTTTATTTTCCCAGGGTTTTAGATGTGATTGTCTGACATTACAATTATACAGTGGCGGTGAATGGAAATTTGTTTGTGGTGCTCATCAGAATATAATAAATCCAACATCCTCAGCTTTGGTGTGGTATGAGTGGAATAAAGCAACAACCACACATAAATGTGGTACGATGAAGCACAGCAGTGTTTGAGAGCAGTTGTCACATTCCAAACAGTAGTCAGTGATGAATGTTATACGAATGTGTAACATCAAAATAGTTAAGATAAAAGGCTCATGATAAGCTCTCATGTAAAAGTCTTACCCTCTGGTCTCAGCCATATGCAGGTAGCAACGTGCTATTGCTGCTAACAAGCTTAAAAGTGGCTCTAGAATGTTTTGCTGCAATTGACCTCTAGGTGGAAGTGTTCATCAAGAAACTTGTGTTTGTAAAATGTAGAGATGATCAAATGGAGATCTGACTTCTTTAATAGTCTCATTCATTGAGACTTTTGAAATGCTGTTTCGGTGATGACGCCAGAGGATGTTGGATTCACAACACATGGTGAATAATATAACAAAAAATAACAGTGTCCAGAAAATTATGAGAAAGTTCTGGTAATTAACAAACAAAATAAGGATTAAAAGAAGTAATCACTGATAATTACTCACTTTAGAAAATGAAAGAACATTTACATTGTATATTGTGTAGATTATGTTGTTTTGTAGCTCTCATGCCTGCATGTACACACAGTTACACACACACATACACAGATTTCTGTGGTTTCCTCTGATAAGGTCAACTCACCAGCGCAGGGAAAGGGCCCTCAATGAAAGAATGAAATCTATATCCACTACATATCTCTGCTTCATAATTAACAGGAATAACTCCTCTGCAGATGACTGTCATACTAATGTAGACTATTAGTCTCTAATGGGCCTGGTGTTAATAGAATATGATATGCATCCTTTTGTCAGTGCTTTTATCTTTTATGCTTTACTACTCTTTCAGTGCATAAATGGATGTATAGGTGGAAGAAGTGGGAAGTGAACTAGTAACCTGTTAGCTTCTCAGTATGTATCCAGGCTTAGCATCTGTATTATGTTGGATGCCACTTTTGTATAAGGATGATATTTAACTTCATAATGGTAATGACCTTTATTGGCCAAGTATGTTACACACACGGAATTTTTCTCTGGTACAGAACCAAGGCAGCCATCATCAGCACCAACTCACACAAACACTCACCAATAGTGGTGCCATCCCTGCAAAGTGCTGCTCTGGCCATCAGGAGCAACTTGAGGTTCAGTGTCTTGCCCAAGGGCACTTCGACATGTGTACTAGGAGAACAGGAACCTAACCGCCAACCTCCCGGTTGGGGGACAACCACTCCACCTCCTTAGCTGCAGCTGCCCCAGTTCTTTTTGTCCTTCTATAATATACCTTTTAAAAACGATCAACATGGCAGGTGATCATGAATTGTAACCTCTGAGACAGATTCAAAAAGCGTTAGTTTCAGAAACTGATGGAGTTTGAGTCAGTTTCAGCAACTAGCTGTGACCGCAAAAAAAGCCACTGGCTATTTTCTTACTTTCATTTGAAAATGTAATGACACACAAGGTAAAGTTGATCCAGGAGTTATTATTTTATATAACATCCCTGATGATTCTTTCCAAAAAGTAATTTTGGCTGTTAGCAAATATCAATACCAAGAGCAGGGGAGAAAGTCTGAATGCCGGTGTTGACTGTGGATCCCCAGGAGATGTTGACCTGCTGCGAAGGTTTGTGTGCTGAAAGGTAAAAGTGTTCTGCCAGAATGAAGTATTGCTTTAAGCCAGATGAGATTTCTGTCAGTGCAATAAGACACTGTCTCATTATTTTCTTTGCATTTATATCTGCAGCTTCCTGAGGTGCAAGTCTTTCAGCTTGTCTTAATCTGGATGGATAACTGTACAGGACAAGCAGTCACAGGCCCATTTTCTTTGTGGTCTGTCAGGTTCTCTGCAATTGGATGTGTCGAGGTGTCGTCACAGAGCGCTGCACCCAAGTTAAACTTTTTTTTTAACTTCAGCAGATACGTTCTTGCGCCGCACAACACATAGAAATGAATGGGTTCGATAGCAGAGTGCAGACCTACAGCATACGACTATTCAGCTTGGATGATATGTTGGAAAGCCATCTAATAGATGTTGAGGTATTTCACTCAAAGCAACAAATGTAAATGTCTTGGTGGCACTGGAGGAAAAGTCAAAGGCTCTACAAAACCAGTAGGATTCACTCTCCAGGGGCCACATGAACACACGGACAATCGATCAAATAGTTTTGATATTTCAGTCAAGACCACAGTGGTGAACTAACGGAACAACACTGCCATTGCTAGCACCATGTCATTAGCACAGCTGAAATTGTGCTCAGATGTGAGCAATAGAATAGAAATAAATATACGGTAGTAAGTTGCAAGTACTATATAAAGCTTATAGCAACCAAATTGATACTGTAGGAAAGTTAAAAGAAATACAAACCATTGTTACTGATCTGGCTTAGAAAAGGACATCTGCAAATTTAATTCAGGCCTCTGGTTGAGATGTAGTTGGGAGGAGACCTCCAGTTCAGGCTGACATACTATAAGATCTGCTGTTGCCTGAGGCGGGCGAGGTACAGTAAATGATGCAAAAGAATTAAAATGGGAAGGAAAAAGAATTCACCCTTCTGACCAGCACAAATTTAATATTGCTCATTAGAAATAAAGCTGCAGGACATGTACACTAACATTGCAGTCAGTTGGAATGACTCCAAATTACCAGAATAATTCAATACAAAGATACAAAATTGAAATGCTAGCATTAACTTGCTAATGATGCCGACATATACACGTTAATCGGCTACTTACGTGTCTAAGTACAGCAGGGAGAAAACACTTCTAGACACTGTTTTAACTTGATTTATCCAAATTTGTGCTAAATCTTAGTTGATGCAGCTTTAATTAGTAGAAGCCTGTACGTTTGCAGCGCATGACTGGGTTAAACTTGTGCTTGTGAAATAAACTGTGCAGTGTGAGTTTATTACAAAAAGGACCATGTTTTCAGAAATGTTAAATGTAGTTAACACAGTTATTAAATTAATATAATTTCAACAAATCAGTATCGGTAGAGTGATATTTGTGAAAAAGATAGAAGAAGATCAAATTGCATTTTTATTCATTTTCTCTGCTCTCTAAATGCAATTTGGTTTCTGACAAATATCCTAACCTCTTAGTAAGTCTCCCCCAAAATATTGTCCATGACCCCGATGTGGATCCACCTCAAAGGAGATAAAAAACAGGTGAATCATAAGAAGAGGCAGAGGGGCTTTGAAATGCGAGTAGGGTTACAGCAGAGATTGGAGGTTGTGACAGGATTGTGTGGTGATTCTCGTCCTGTCAAGCCCACTAATGTCGAGGTAATGCCACCATCAGGCTGCAGTAAGACGGTGATAATGAAAAACACCAGGGAAGACAATATCAAATGGCTCCTCTACATCCTACAGTGGAGATTAGTCGACACAAGAGTAGGCACCGAAGGCAGAGGCAGGCTTTAGTGCTGCTGATTGAGTCTCTTGTCAAGAGCTCCATGCTTACTGCATGAAAAGTTGCTGTGACTGACATCCTTTGCACAGTCTATTTCAGACACACACACACACAGACTCTCACAAATCACATTGCCTAAGAGTCTGTTTTCTATAGATACTGTATGCTTTAAGAGGAAGATCACTGAATTCTGAATTTATTCTTGAACCAGTTTGTTCCCTTCCCCTGGAACTGCTCAGTTATATTCTGTAACACCTCTGCATTTTACAGAATATGTTGAACACTTTCCCCCAGAAAACAAAAACACTTTCTTCCTAACAATGGTTACCTCATGTTTGGCATGATTGCTCCTACAGTTCAATTATTTAAAAGCATGCATTTCTGACCTGCACCAATTGCCTTTATTACATAATTAAGCTTTAAACACAGCATTGCTGTTTAAAGATGTTGTGAATCCGTTCACTAACAATTAGCAGGTGCTAAATAGCAGCATTAGCATTTATTCTGAGTTGTGTTAGTGCCCACTTGGTGAATGTAAGTCCAATATTTTGGTCTCCACAATCTTCACCAGCTCTAATTTTGTCTGTCAGCTGTTTGGTGTAAGGCAGGTATGGTACAATGGGTTTATCAGAGATTTATGCCTGAGAACAGATGTCTGTTGTTACTGAAAATAATAATGATGAGTGTAGTAAGAGTGAATCAGAACAGTAAGTTTGTGTAAGATGCTAAAATGCTCGGTAGAGTTGAGAAGGCCTACAGAGTCAGGTGATAAATTTTTGCGACTTTATGTCTAAGAGCACTTTTTAAAAATTTACTCATGGTATTAGATCAATTTCATGCCTCCATGTGAGCAATAGCCGTGGCCAGAGACATTATGTTTTCGGGCTGTATGTCTGTTTGTCTGACCAGTTCTTATGAATGCGATATATCAGGAACAGCTTGATGGAATTTCTTCAAATTTGGCTCAAGTGTCCTCTTGGACTCAAAGATGAACTAATTAGATTTTGGTGTTCAAAGGTCAGGGTCAGTGACTTCATGTCTGTCCCATTCCTGTAAATTTATCCGGTTGGCGGAGGCATACTAGCGAGCAATGGTAATTCTAGTTAATATAAAATATGATTTAATGCAGCTTGGTCAAAAAAATTGCTCCAGAAGGTCAATAAACCTGCTGGTAGTGGTCAAGAACAGAATAAAAATCTATTACAGAATGGTCCTTTGTTTTGAAACTTTGGTTGAAAAGCACATTATTTAGGAACATACTCAGTTTCTCACACAATAATACAAAAGGAAGGGACACACAGGAAAAACATTTGCCTGAGAACTTGGCCATACATCCAATGAGCTAATTTGTGCAGCAAAGATGCAACAAAGTCAGTAACAGCACAAAACACACACAGATATGATTCAGTTACAAAGTGCAAAGTTCAAAATGAACAAGATTCATTGTGAAATTAAGAGCTAACAAGTCAATTTCAGAGCAAACCATGGTTGTGATTTTAGGCTACAGTCCTGTCAGGTCTAAAAAAATTTGTGACTCATTTTCTGGCACTAAACAGTGAAACTGCATGTGTATATACTGTAAAGAGCTGCACTGGGAATCTTCTTGTTAAGGCATTCCCGTTCAGTGACACACTCTTCTGTCAAATTTTGCTACCTTGTTGAGATATACTACCTTGTTGCAAAATCTATGGACTGACTAACCCTGCCCCAATCCATCACCCTAACCTTAACCACTTCGTGAACGGTGGGTAGCACGTCTTGATAGGTAGCAAAATTTGACAGAATAACACAACTCAGGGAGAGGACAATGGAAATGTATACAAATACCATCAGCACCTGATTCTGGCACAGAGAGAACCGCAGCTGAAAGTTAATGTCAGGAGAACGCAGTTGTAAAATTTGCGGCACTGCTCTTAGCGTGGCAGCTGCCTGTCATTTGAGACCTCTTTGGCGTTAAGAACATGTTTGAGGAGGGAGAGGGTGTTTGTAGATCACATGGCTGGCCAGAAGGAAATGCTAACATTCCCTTCTTTTACGCCAAACCATGCTTCAGTTGCTTAACAAAATAAAAGATGATTTGACTGGCAGGACACTATGTGACTGAAGTCCTGAAACGCATTTGCTGGTTTCTTCAACTACATCTTGCTCCAAAGCAGGCCTCTATACTTTAACCTACACTATTACTTACTTTAGTTGCAAAGGAATCCCCTGAAACCTGTTGGCCTCCTTTTTATAGCAAACCACAGCCATGTGATGCGTGTAGGGGTGATCTAATTCAGTGTACTGAATGTTGTACCCAAGTGTAATAAAGTGGTACCTGAGTGTAAACATAACCTACATACAACTATTTTGATGTCCTGAATTTAATTACTACCTCTATAATCTTTCACACCCAGGCTCAAATATTGTTGGTAATTAAATACTGTCATGATCAGAGGGGTACAGTTTCTTCCCTGCCTCTGTTAGTATTCAGCGAAGCTATGTCCTTTATGCAACAGCTCATTTAAAGGCCACTCTGGGGATGCATGCAGGAAAATGAAAAGAATTTCTGTTCCAATCACAAACACAGCATTTTGTCAGTTCTTAGGTCCCTTTCTTTCTCCTTCTCTGCACCTTCATGGCTCTTGTTTTCCTCATTTAAATGCATTTGCTTTTTCTTACTATTTTCTCTACCTCCTCTTCTCCTCTTGTCTCATTTTCACCTCTCTCTCTCTCCCTTCTTTCAAAATCTTCTTTCTCTCTCAAATGAATCTATTTTCCAGCTTTATCTTTCCCTTTCTCTCTCTGTGTGTGTCTGTCTCTCTCCTCATTGCTCCATGAGACTAATCTTGTTAGCACCAAATGCACCATGTTCCGCTAGCTCCTCTTAATTGCTGTTGTGTTATTAATGAGTGGGGAGCAGGGAAATCACTCTTAATTAGCTTGTCTCATTCGGCAAGCATTTCTAGTGAAGCCGTGGCGGCGATGGCACTGAGGCACAAACACACGGGGGATAATTAAAGCACTTCACATGTCAGTGTATTTATCTAAACCAAAGAGCAACAAGCCGTTCCCACAATTAACCTTGTCATTCATTAGCAGCAGAGTGCCATCGATTTGAGTGTTACATTGTTATTTTGCCACTCACTCTCTTAGTACCCTGTGGTACAAGTGTGCTTAACTTACTCATGCAACAAAGTCATGTTATGAGGTTTTTTTTTTATGCTGAGTCAGATTATTGTTTACAAATTAGATGACTGTGCTAAACTGGGTTATAGTAATGCAACAAATCAGTGATGTAAATATTCATTTATTTGATTTTGGTTATTTAATGTAAAACCCCACATTTTCCTGGTTACTGTGAAAATATGTCTAGAAAGCACCTGAGCATAGCTGAGTCTCTGTAACAGAAATGTTCTGGTGGTGACAGGATTTCTCTGGATCCTTTAACTCCATCCTTACCTCTGAGGGAGTAGACTCCATTTGATGTCACAGTGGGGTCCAATGGCCTCAAACCCTCACACTTTTTGTATTTTGCACTACTTATAAAATAAATTTAACATTTTAACTCTTCAACCTCCTCTTTTAATTAGTCCCTTCTGATTGAAATTAAGCTCAGTGAATGCTTACTCTGTGTGTGCAGGTTTTCCCCTTCCTGTTTCAGCCCAATCACCCAATCAGATGCTCAGGTCAGTCAGATTTTGCCAAAATAGTTTATGGAATCAGTATTTAAGTATTTTATGCTTCATTTGAGAAGAATGTTATTTCAACATAATCTCACATAACCTCATAGTTTGACATTCGTTATAAAGGGAACAGGGGCATTGTTTAGCTACCACATTAATTAAGTCAATTAATTTCTTGTGTATCATAGACTATGTTTTAAGTCAGTGCACAGTGGGTTAGCTGAACCTGCAAAAATGTTCAAACATGTCCACATAGACACATTGACAAATTCATAGTTACCAATAATAGCATTATTGTAATAAAGAAAATTACAAGAATTGCTCCATTATTATGGCCTGAAAGGGAAGCTGATTTATAGATAGTCACAAGGCACAAGGAAGCACTGAGGAAATTAGAGATCTGTAAAATAAATACTAAGTGCTCTATTTTGCTTGTGTAAATTTGTTTAGGATTACAGTTAATAAGACTTTGCATTGGAAATTGATACTAGGTGTAACTATTGAAAATATTATTTGTAGCTTATTATTTGTAATTTAGGCTCTAACCCGCAGCAGTATTACAGTATACACATCATTTGTACTCTGTGAGGTTTGCTCAGTAGATCCCATTAGTTTAACTCTGAATTTGTCCCATCTTTCTTTAACATTGATAGTTTGTCATGAGATCACTTTAAAATTACAAGAAGGAATCATGAAAACAAGGCTGACAATTTGTCACTAAGCAGAGAAAAATGAATGAAATGCTGAAATGAGAGAAACCTATAATGCACCCAACTGCTGAAAAGCAACTGTATATTTCTAAAATACTGCATCATAGACTCACAGTAGACACCAAAAATATTCAGTGACACCAAAAAATAATTGCATGGCATAAAAATGATTATATGGAGCTTATTAAAAAACAAAAAAGAGCTGCTTTTATTCTTTACATTATGATACTTTTATATATAATAACATGCAGTTTTCAGCTTTCACTACACAAAAGCTGAATTAAAACTTGGAAACTCTTTGCTTAAGATTGTACATTACACAACTTAAAGTAAAAAGGAATGCTCTATAATTAAGTGTTTTCAGGGTGCGCAATGTGCATGTGAGTGTGACTCAGTGCACCTGTTTCTGTTTCTGTGACCCTGACATGTTCTCGTACGATGAGAGACCAGTGACAGTGCATTAAGACAAGCTTACTTTGCACCTACAGCTAAATGAGAGCGAGGGAGGGGACCCATATGGGGCATGACTAATTGCTGCCTGGGGATCTGTGCTCATGAGTGTGCGTGTGTGTAGTGGGTATGCTTTCATGGCTGCCTCTGTGCCAACATAAGCAATTTAGTGAATATTCAATGCATGTGTTTTTTTCTATGTGCGTCTGTCAGTGTGTGATAACAGAATGTCAGCAAAGACAGAAGAGTTAATGAGGCTTTTTTCCCACCAGGAGTGGATTGAACAAGGTGCGCACAGCTCTGTTGACACTGTTTCTGTGTATAATTAAGACTGTCATTAGCAATCTGTGCATAATGGGTACTACGGATTATTTAAAAAGACTTGAATTGTTTAGTCCCTTTTTCCATCAATGAGCATTCAAGTTCCTATACACTGACCATCGCTATCAGTTCTCGTTTGTTTTTAAATTTAGGTTGAGAAACAAATGTGACCTTGAATTATGCTTTCTTTTAATTGTCACCCGTGTTACACCGTGTGCACAGCCTGTTATATTTATAGTAATTCATCTTTTAAACCTGCTTCTTTTAAATGGTTTAGTTTTAAAAACCCAAGGATGAAACAAATGATAATTGTTAACCTGTAAACAATGGACATTTGTGTTATTAATATACTTTTAGAACAATATAAAAATGTTTTTTCTTAGGGATTGACTATTTTCACAAATGTATGATGACAAGAACATCTTTAGTTAGCAAGCTAACACTTCCTTCACTTGTAAAAATCATCTAACACAGTGTTATGTGTTTGCATTTCTGAATAAAGCAAAAGACAAAGTACTGTCAGGGGTAAAACTTTTGGTTCTGTATAATCTCATCTGATGTAGTGCTGCAGTGTTTCCTCTGTCTCTGCACACTCATGTCCTCAGCAGGCAGGCTCATAAATTGGACAGCTAAGCCTTTCATAAAGTTTAATAAAGCGCTGTTTTGTGGCTCAGGGGAGCTGGTATTAGTGATGAGAGCCACTGCTGCCATTCCACAAAATCACATCATCATAATGAGGCTGTACTATGGGAGTAAGACACCTCTCTTACCACCCACGCATCCACCCACCTCCCTTCCACCCCCTTTGTTTTCTTTATCATTCCTCTGACACAATATGATGTCTTCACTTCACGGCATTTTTCCAGTGGGAATTTGGGGATAGAGCTGTTTAAACGTCGCGGCCACTTTGGACAGGCTAGGGTTATTTCTCATTTAGTAAAGATCACAGACGCTGTAAATGCTCCGGCAGCATGCCGTGAATGCCAACACCAGTGTGATTGGCAGCTTGACGGCAGCGGCAGCATTTGCATGGCATTTAGCTGGGTGGGCGATGGCCACCCCTAACACCAAGGTGGGTAAATAAGATGACTTCTCTGTTCACACAATGTACACATGCACAAACACACACACGCTTATGCACAAACCTGGAGCCACTCATAATTGTGTGGCATTTAGGCAGAGGAAAGGGAGATCTAGCTGTGTGGGTGAGCGGACCACTGAAAAGTCTGACCCTCCCAGTTCTACATTTTCAGCTGTTATTTGTAAATGATTAGACAAAGTTGCAATTTTCCTGAGTTCAGCAAGTGGAATACAAATGTTAATTCAAGCTTGGACTGATCTTGTATGTTTTGAGATTAATACGATAGCTTTTTGTTTAGAAAAAGCAAATGAGGTAGAAAAGCCGTTTTTGCAATTAATCCTGAATTTTATTAAATCATAATCATTGCAGCTTTACTTTTTCATCACAAAATATGTTTGTCAGGTAGTGAAAATTTCCATTATGAACAGATAGCCTGCAGACCCCTGTGAATAAGTGAGTGACCATCATGACTACTAACAAGAAAACTAACAAGCCCCAGTATAATCAAACATCTAACTCTGATGTTGCCATTTGGGATCATATGAGATCTGACACTGATATATTTTGAAAAAGGTTGTTCGGTGCTCTATAATTTGTCAAGAATCTCAGAATATTGTATCCACAATATATTTTTCAACATGCTTGTTGAGTTGGTGAGTGTTTGGAGTATGATGAACCTGAACCATCCGAAGTTCACTCGATCCCACATTTTTGTTGATTCGTTCTTGATTGTTGTGTCTGTGCTCAGCCTAAACGGAAAATGACAGTTTCAGCCTGCAAGATTTCACAGACACCACATTATTAACCAAGTGGTCTTTAATCCAGACAGCAGACTCTGACAGGGATGTTGGAGTACACTGCGGTCACTACAGAGATTCATATTTTAACCACCTTAAACATTGCACAAAAAACAGCCCTACGTCTGGTGGAATCACTCAAATCTATTTGGGCTTTTCACCTTCTATGTACTATCGGGCTCTGATAACAAACTCTACAATCCAACAAAAAGTGTTGTTTAGACAGTTGTTTTCCCTGGACAGGGTGTGCAAAGCAGACAAACAGCTGGTTGCATACGCACAAAGCTGACTGGGGCCAGAATACTTGGAGCCTCCTTTATTCAGAGGACACAAAAGTGTGAAGGGAAAAGAGCTTCTCGAACAAAAGACAGGTACTAAAGGAAGGTATGTTACAGTGCAAAGTGATCTCAAACCCTACACTGCAGAATGAGAGGGATGAACTAACATTGTATGTGTTTTTCTAGATATACTGTATTGTGTGGCAAGTATGAGAATCCATTCAAATTAAGGGCAAATTATTACGCATGTACAGTGCAAGATTTTAGGCAATCAGTAATTTTCTGTTCCTTTGCTGTAATTTAGACTTTCCACCTCTTATTACAGGTCAGCCTGAACAATACAATTTACAATACAGAACACTGCAGCTCCATCTGTAGTACATAAAGTTACACTAACTGATGTTTTAACCACTTGTTGCCAGCAGACACAACTGATAAATGAAACCCTGACATATCTCTTTTAAACACATAAGACAATCTTGTTTGCAGACACTTGCCTATTTACACATCCAGCACATATGCAGCAGCATTAGCACTAATTTGGAGTGTTTTAGATCAGGTATACGCCCTTTATAAAATGAACCTTTTGGTTTGCGAGGCTGTGAGCTGGCATTTATGTAAATAGTCCCTTTGGTTTGTGTATCTTTCCTGGCAATTTAGTTTACTTTAGTTTGGAAACCTTCTGAGATTTTAATTAACGAGGAAGGACACCTGCACAGACTGTTTGACCACCTACAGGAGCGCATCTGGCCCATAAACTGTTTTAGTCAGTAACATTTGTACATGCAGTGTAACGGTAAACCACTTATTAAAGTGTAATAAATTGGGTTTTTTACCGTCATCGCTTCTATGATGATTTATTCTTTTGTTCAAGTGCATTTATGAGATGATTCATTATCCTCCATACCTGTGTACTGTGTGTACTGCTGTACTGTAGTAGTAGCAGAAGCAGAACTGGTGGACTATTTTTTATTATTGGCAATAATGGAGGTAAAGCCAACTCATGAAGGCTTATTTGAAGGTTACATTTTATTTTTTGTTCATTTGCCTGTATTCTGATCTTTGCACGTGCTCTCTTAGCTTTTCCTATTCACAAAGCAGGGGATATGTTTATGTGTCAGAAGTCATATTAACCTCTTCAAGTCATCTTATTTTCTAATATTTTATATAGCAGAGCAATCACTTGCTCACATTTACACACCGCCCCTCAACTTTTATTCACCTGAATTTATTCTGAAATGACATTACCTGTGACAGCCAGGCAATAATAAAAGTACCAAAAGTTCTTTGAAAAACAATAAATCAATAAGCCTCTCCAACATATCCTGTTACATTCCCGACTCCTTGACACCTGAAGCTCATTAAACGCAGCCTAACATCAACTTAAAAGAAGGAGAGTACACACAGGCTCGCCTTTTCACAGCCTATCACAATAAGAGCTACTGAGCAACCTTGATATATTGTATATACTAGAAATAAATATGATTGTCCTTTAATCTGATTTTATTATACCGGGGACTCCCGCTGGCAAATCTACTGAGGGCTGATAGTCTGTAATCTTATTGCAGAGAGCGCAGTGTGTTTCATATCCCCTTCTTGATGGTGTTTTATCATGTCAGGACTATTATTGTTCCTATTGGTATATGTGTTTCTGCATTTATATGCACTGGTGTATATAACCTAATAAATCGAGTTATTGCACATTCTTGAGCGTCTGTCTTTGTTTGCATATGTTTGTGTGCATGCAGAAGTCCCTCCTCCCCAGCTCGGATGTGGGTGATAATTTTGACCCCCCATGTGCCAGGCTGCTCTGAGGGCTCTGTTCTGTTTATGAAGCAGGCATATTGACCCAATTTGTGGCCTTGGCACTTTCTCTTGCTTCCTCTTTTCCTCCCTCTGTCTATCTCTCTCTTTGTCCGCCTGTTGGGGCATAGTGTGGGCCTGCATGGCTGGAGAAATGGGCGCACTCAGACTGAACTAAACGCCATATGCATCATTGAGCAGCATTACCAACCTCTCCCCACTCATCACTCTCACTGGTTGCTGCAGGTGTGTATGTGTGTGTGTGTGTGTGTACAGTACGTGCCTGTGTAGAGGGCTCTGTTAACTAGAAGGTCTAATAAATCAACCTGTCTGTCCACAACCTCCTCCCTTCCTTCACTCTTACTTAATACTCCTCCCTCCTCCTTACTTCCCACTCATCCTTTTTTCTCCCTCGTTTTCTTTCTTCCTCCCTCTCTCTCCTTTATATCCTGTAATTCTTCTTTTAAAGCTCAGGGGGTGGCGGTAGAGGCATTACATGCCTCCTGATAAATCACTGTCTGGTAGCAGAGCAGGGTAACATGGCCATCTGCAGATCAACTTACTGGTGTGTGAGTGTTGATATTCTGGCAGTGCATTGTATTGTCCCAGTGTTTGTACTGTTTTATAATGCTGTGTATTTTTTGTGCATCTGTATGTACATGTCTCAGATAGTCATGACTGTATATTATGTACAGGGCATCTGTGCATGCATGCACTTTAAAAAGCGAATGCAGTTTCAGGCCAGTACTGATCTCTCTGTCCTGCTG
>NW_018127900.1:3904940-3905499 GCF_001952655.1 Monopterus albus
AGGCACATGGACTGCCTTTGTGCCCTGATCTAGTTGGCATTGATTACCTATCAGGGTTTTTGATTGCATCCTGGAAGTAATTCTTTTAAATAGGCCCTAATGGCCTGCAATCTGGGCTGATGACGACCTCAGAGAGTCCAATCGCAGATCCATTTAGGCCCTTTCAGACCCCTCCATGTACACTCTGAAACTCTCCCTCATTCCTCACATCCTACCCCCTCCACCACCGCCACTCCCATCACCGCTACCTCTTTGCCTTGTGTCGTGTCAGCACCACATCTCTACACCCTGTTACTTGCATGCAAAAACACAGTGTGTCAATGAAAATCTTAGCTATAGAGATCTTACACATCCTTTACAGCACAGACCAAGTCTTGGTAAAGATTAGAGAAGCTGATGGTTGCAGGAGGTGAGCAAAGTCACTGAGAATGACAGCAAAAGATAGAGTAAGGCTGAGAGGTGCACAAATAAAATGTAATCCTGCTTTTAACTGAAAAAGACAATGTAAGAGGGAAAAGGTCCAGGTTTCAGATCTGCAAAATGAAGAGGAAAATGAAGC
>NW_018127900.1:3905527-3905952 GCF_001952655.1 Monopterus albus
GGAGGAGGGGGGTTACAGCAGACAGGAAGAGGGCTCGCCGTCTAATCCTCCAATTTTCTTACATTACTACTCCCCCTCCTTCTCTCCACCTCCGTCCTTCTCTCCACCACCAGCCTCTTCTCCCTCCTGCCAGACCTGTCGACAAATGAAACTGGAGATAGTGGCTGCTTCACAGAGATTGACTTGAAGGAGTAAAACACACAGACAAGAGAGAGTAAGACACAGACCTCCCGCACCTCTAACAACACAAATGTACCTAGAAAACCCCAGCGGCACAGTCATCCATTGTTTTGTGCTGGGGGAAGAAAAAAGAAATAGCTATATGCTTTTTGCAAACTTTCCTCACTTCAGTCAAACAATAAACCATGGCAATATGAGCAGAAACACATCTACTGATTTGAATGATGCTCATAGAAAATGCAGCT
>NW_018127900.1:3906024-3909130 GCF_001952655.1 Monopterus albus
TAAATTAAACAGATTGGTTTACACTAGGAATGTATTAACGGCTCACTTAGCAGAATTACGAAGCAATGATGACAAACAAGGTTCCTGTGCCAGGCAATGCTGCTTGTTAGGACCCTGTTTATTTATTGATACAGTAGTTTTTCTTTCTCCAGGATTTGAATTCAGATGCATACAGCGCCTGGTTGGCCTGGCACTGATTCGATGAATGGCTGCCGGGCTATGGTTTTGGGAATGAAACTGAACTTTTAGGAGAATTAAACTCAATAATTCAAAGTAATCTTCTTCCAGTTTACAGTGGATTTACTCACACTAATAACAATCACATGCAACAGTGCAAAGCATTGCCCTTGAATGTTTTTCTCTGATACTGGCCCAAAACACTCTTCAGTCACCACTTCTGCTAATAACAAACTCAATTTTGACCATTCTTACTTTTGTCTCTAGTTTCCTGCAAAGAAACTTGATTTTACAAAATCTCCTAAATAAAAAATGCATACAATATTTTTATCTTCCCCTCTTCACAACCGTTTAATGATTTCCATTTCCCCGCCCTCTTGATTGATTTACATTCCAATCACTTCTTATTGGGGGAGGCAGAACCCTGACTGAGTGAGACTAATTTGCCATGCTAATAAGATGGCTCCGACAAACAGAGCCAGCTGGAGGCCAGAGTAAATGATCCTGTCATCAGTCAAGAACGCAAACATAGCTAACAGCTAATTAGCTCGCGGCAGTTTGTAGAGGTGACATTCTATCTGATCAGTGCCGCAGCAGAAATGAAGAAGAAGAAATAAACAGGGGCACCAATAAAGGAGATGGGATGAGGGAGCTTTGGCTTGGTTATAAATTTGGCCATTTAGGTTTCAGTCTTGTGGCATGAATCAAAACACACATGCAATTGCAGAGAACGTACACAGACATCTATAACTTCCCTGTTTCCTTTCCTTTGCCAAGCAACGAGAATAAGACCAAGTATGTGCCATCAGAATGAGGGGAGAAAATATGCTAAGCAGACAATCAGAGGCGTACCCCCTGGTGCTAAACAGCCAATCATGGCTGTCCCAGTGTGTGTCACCAGCCAGCAGGAGGCAGAATTAGTCCTGGTTAGCAGCCAGGGCCCTGCTGAGTGGCTGATTAGTCTTTTAGACCAAAGAGGAGACAGAATGTTAATAGTCCAACTGCCTATCTGAGAGTCTTCTGCAGAGCAGACAAAGGCACAGGGTGTTTACATTGAGAAGAAACGTTAGTAGCCCCATTGTTCCCTTGTGAATGTAATACACTAAACTGAACAATAATTACATTTATTGTATTAAGCATGATTTTTAGAATGCATATTTGGAAATGATTTGTTACAAAGGAGAGGGCACAGGGGGGCTGAGGTGTCCTAATGCCTTTTAGTCCACATGTGAGATCATCAAAGTTCAAATGTTGACTGTATTTATTTTTATTTATAAAGCACAATACAGAATGTTAATACTTTAGGTCCCAGCATCAATAAGCAGTATAAACTTTAATTTAAATATTTATCACACACATACAGTAAGTGTTTATTATTGTATTGTCTATAACTATTACTCCTCCTTTGCACAACAATGAGTAGAAGCCAGTGCATATAAACACATCATGTAAAAGATGGTTGTAAAAAATATAAAATGTGTCTTCATCAGATAAGTTACAACTGTTGGCAAACCTTATCATAATGCATTATAATGCGCTGTAAACCAACTGTTTATTAAATGTTTATATACTACTTTTAAATACTAAATGAAGGGGCTTAATTGAAAGTGTTACATAGTCTTCTTCTACAATGTCTGCCACACACTAACATTACATACACTTAGAGCTGCTCTGATTAGCTCACTACATTATCTGGGCCCCGAGGATGGTTTTTTTGTTTTCAGCTGTTCTCCGTGTCACTACTTCCCTGGTAATTAATTGTTCTTCATCTATGTCTGTCTCCCTTTTGCTGCTTTCAGCTCAGCCTGTTTGTCATGTGCTCGCTCCATGCTATTTCACTTTTTATCAGCACAAACACTCATGTCTATCCATTTGTAATCCAATAAAGAAATGGCAGCAATCTGTACGTTCCTTCTGGGGGGACTGGATGACTTTGAGCACCAGATGCTGATGTTCCCCCAGAGTCGTTATCGTGATGGAGCCGATCTTTAACTGTCTCAAATAAAGACACACACATTTCCTCACACACATACACACCACTTCTCCTTGCTGTCTCAGTGTGGAGGTAGGATTAACTTGTTGGTAGCAGAGTAAATCCAACACTGTGCTACCTCTTTCTGTCTGTGTCTGAGGAGGTCTGGTTATCCCTTCACACAAGCTCCCTGTTCAAAGGGGCGACCGCCAGGGACTAATGACATGTTAAAGGGGTGACTGTGGGGGATTTAGATGCAGCTTTCTATAAGGATAAGCGATTTACGAACACAGACCAGTGGTTAGTGCTCATTGAATTTGTTAGACACTGAACCCTGACATGCACACGTACACAGACAATTGCAGACATGCCAAATTATTATTCTCTTACACCCAGAGGATACAGTAGTGTGGTCGTGAAAGGACAATATCACTGTGCTTGTCTTACAGTAAATACACCTCTATAACCCTGCTGACCTGTAGGACAACAACCAAAGCCCTCAGGATCATTGTCACAGCAGGAAGAGTCTCCACAGCTGTAAACCCATGTGATTTATTGGAAAGAACAAGACTGCTGGAAATGCTAGCGACCTTGATTTTGATTTTTGATTTGATTTGATTTGATTTATTCTTTCAAGCATGTAAAGACAGTTGATATATCAACACACATAATTTTAGCAATATCCAACAAATGCTAATCCAATATCAATTTGCTTATACCTAGAACATGCTTGAATGGAGTAGGAAGAAGTCAGACTTATCCAGTCCTACCCCATGACATCATCTTACCATCATTGGTTTGCAAGCAGTATCTCTACATAAATAATTCTCTTCTACACCACACAAGTAATATACTAAAGAATTCTTACAGATTGTTAACATTCTTACATAATTACATTCTTAGATAATTGTCTTCTACACCACACAAGTAATATACTAAAGAATTATTACAGAGTAT
>NW_018127900.1:3910354-3915332 GCF_001952655.1 Monopterus albus
ATTGCATCGCATTATTTTAATGTGTAATATGTTTCTGTCTCTCTTTGCACAATAAACAAGCAGATTGTGGAAGAAACTGAAGCCTCCATGATGTTAAAGCTACTAAACATTTACGTTTAATGCCCTTTATATCAACAAAAACTCTGGGGACTGAGATGAATGCGCTTAGAGCAACATGTCAAATGTTGAATGTTGCAAGACTTAAACAGCTTGAATTGTTCATTTTAAATGGCAAGAAAGGGGGAAGTCATGTTGCATCAGATGGATATTTGAACTGTTAAAGAATAGGCCTATATGCTATTCCCTTACAAGCTGTTCTAACTGTGTGAAACGTGTCTGACAGACTTGAGAACAATCCTGGTTCAGACTCTCTGTTTTACCTGTCTTACACCATCTGATGAGACTTTCCACAGAACTCCAATGTCTTGTGGCCAGTGATGGACTGTAGCAGTACAACGAGTCTGTGGATGCACATCATATGTTAACCACCTATCTAATGTCACTAGTGATGCTGCGATGTATGGAGGAAGTTTGCAGCAATAGATGTAACTTAGCTGATCATTTGGTGGATGCCTTTGTTATGCATTCTTACCTAAGATGCACCATTTGAATTGGATGTGACACTTTGGATAAAACAATGCATCATGGTGCTGGTGAGCTGCAGTTAAAGCCCAAAAAAAGTAAATACTATGACCAGTGGGCTGTGTGTGCGAATACATGGATGTCAAAGTTATTTATAGTGAGGCAGTGATATTAAAGGAAAGCATTTACTGTAGAAAGTGGTGTATGTGTGTGTGTGTGTGTGTGTGTGTGAAAATGTGAAAAGGAGGGAGGGTTGGAAGGAAAGCTTCAATGAGATTAAGAGACATATGTACAGGTGCTGATAGGTAGCCGAGATCAGTGCACAGAGCAAGATGTTAAGGCTGGGTTTCATCGCCACCCACTACCCACGTCAAGCCGACATCCTCCCCTTAATCCTCCCTCCCTTAATAAGGCACTTTAACCCTTCGCCATACACACACACAGACACACATACATACATCTAGCCTGCAACCTATCTACCCTCAAAATCCGCTCCTGTGCAATCTCCTGCGCATCAGCTGCCAAATGAAGTTCCTCTTTAGAAAAAAAAAACTTGGCTGTTGAATTGTCTGAGGCATTGTGGCTGGCGGCAAAGACAGCCCTTGTGTTGAAGCCAATAATCCGGCGTCAGGGCTTCAGGTGCGCAGAAGGCCTTGATTGACAGGGCTCGATATGAGGCCCTCGCCTCACTTGACATTTGGGTTTCATAAGGTCTGGAACAAAAGGCAGGGGCAAAATAATCAGAAAGGGGCACAGGCAAATAAATCTGTTTATTTCTCCTCACCTGCCCCCCTCCCTCACCTCAGCACCTCCCCTGCTCACCCACATCATGGCACAACCCTTGGAGGGGAAAGAGGGAGGGCATGATATTACCTTCTCTGAGCCTTAGTGGATTCACGCAGCACGACAGCAGGTCACTTTAGGCCCTGTGCTTACCTGAGATATTAGTTTGTATGTGAGGTAGATAGAGATGTGTATTTGAATGGCTGAGATGGTGTGCATGTGTGCACAGTCCTGTGTA
This sequence comes from Monopterus albus, assembly GCF_001952655.1. Lineage (NCBI taxonomy): Eukaryota > Metazoa > Chordata > Actinopteri > Synbranchiformes > Synbranchidae > Monopterus > Monopterus albus. Next base: position 3,911,958 of record NW_018127900.1, read on the forward strand.
TGTATGAGGGAGAGGCAGAGACAACAGGAAAGACAGAGGCGGAGGCAGATAGACTGACAAAGAGAGAGGACTGATTGTAGATAACCAGTTCTACATATATGTGTGTGTGTGTGTTTGAGCAAGAAGACAATGAAAAGTAATGTAAGGATCACAGAAGCTCTGCTTTATCATCTGCTTTAGGACACAACATTATAACAAATCTGATCCTAAATGTAAATACCAGAGGTGATGAAAAAAATTCTGACAAAGTGGGAAGAAATATGAAGGGTGTGTGCATAACAGAGATGGAATGAAGCAGTGTGGGTTTAAATCATGATGTGTTTCAGTTAACTGAGCAATAGGGGTTTTGTCATTGCCAGTTGGATTGTAACAATAACGAACCCTAGAGAAACGAATGGAAAAATAGATCATTCACACACAGGTGTGTTCAGTTCCTCTGGGTGATTAGACCTCTAGTCTGGTGGAAGTAAGGTGTTTGCTCCACCTGGGAGTCGAGTGATTCCAGCAAACTTGGTGTACTAATGGAATTTGCCACTGATTCCAGAGGTTAATGTCCCTTTCATTTTCTCCATAGACAATGTAATGTGACTCACAGTTGGAGCTTGGATCAGCTTGGAATTCTCCTGGTTCAATCATCATCATCATCATCATCATCATCATCATTCCAAATGATAAATAAATGTGTTAAAAAGACTTCCTGACTTCCTGTTTTGAGCTTTTATTTTGACACACTTCCGTTCCTTGTTCCAGCTTCACCTTGTTCATTACACTCACCTGCTACCAATCAGTAATCAAGAGAATGTGTATTTAAGCCAGCTACTCGTAGCCATTGGTTGGCAGTTTGTTGCCTGTTGCTCCTCCAGGTGGAAGTATCCAGGTTACTCATGAGGGGCTGTCCCTGCTCTTTATGTTCACATGCTCATGTTGGTTTGTTGTTCTTCAAGTTGCTTGACTTTGCACTGCCCCTGGTAACCACCTAAGGACTTCTGGTCTACATTCTGCTCACTGTTACACTTGTAAGGCTTCACATGTCATTTACAACGTCCTTTCATGTTCAGACCATGGTGATTCTACTCAAGTTGGTTATCTTTATTATTTCAAGTACTGTTTGATTTAGGCTGTTGGTTTACCTCCAGTAACTGTGAATGCCTTTCTCAGGATGTATATTGTGTTCATTGTTTAGTTCCTATATATTCTAACTCGACAACAGCTATTGCTAACCTGCCTAGTTTCAATTATCCTGGTATATTATAGCCCTGTTGATCTTCTCTTACCTTTAGTTTGTGGATGTGTTCAAAGTCCACATACAGTCACACTGTGACAAACTATCCCATTCTTTCATTAAAAAATTGAAAGGAACAGCCTGAGTATATAATGTTTCCCGGAGAAGTTTCTGACTTACAAGGTGCATATTGGCAAGAAACATCCATTCACCAGGCTTAAGATTCTGTCCCTTGTGCTGCTGAGAGCTAAAGTTGATCACATTGAGGTACCTGAAAACATAATTTGTATCTTAGACTGCAAGCAGTTCACTATCAAATTCCGCCAGGTTTGATAGAATTCAGAAGCTCTGGTGTCACATTTTGAATTCTTTAGCCTTTCCACTTTGTGTCTGAATGTTTTTTCTGAATAGCAATGAAACCCAAAGCTCATGGGTTCTGTAGTATTTATATCTGTCTGCCAAGCCAAAATAATGGACAGAACAGGATTTTTTTTTATAAACAAAGCTGATATAAAACTGGTAGACATAAACTAGTAGGGTTTTTACATTACAGGAAGGTCCTGTGTTTTCATGTCTCATGGAAAATAAATGGGAAAACACCTGCTTACCTGCCCACAGCAGAATGTGACTCAGGTTTCTTGGCCAGGTATAAGCCTGTATGACATACAGTGAGTCTTATTGCTTGTACAATGTCAAGAACAAACATGTAGGAAGCTGCACATAAACAGCTAAACAAAGGTAAACGACAAAAACATAGCAGCTGCTTACAGTCAATGGGTATGGAAAGTCTTTATGCTGTATAAATTTGATACAAGAAATTACAGCAATACAGTGCCTATACACAAGACAAATTGTTGTGGTCTGGTCGGCACTGTGCACACAGACAATTTGACATATCATAAAAACACAACTGTTACTAATAACATTAACCTTCTCCGTTCTATTCAGGTGTCGCGGTAAAGACATGACAGTGATCCAGCATGCACCGCACCAGGACCCTGAAACTGAAGCAGGTAAATGGAATTTAGCCATCATTAATTTTAATTTGCATCTGTGTTTTTCCTGTTGTGACATGCCACAATGTTGTCAGTGACAAAAGCCTATTGCACAGAAATTATTCTCAACCATGACCTCACAAAATGTGACGGAGTCTAGATTACATGGCAATTTGTAGTGTTTGTCAGATGCCAAATCACCAGGAGCTCCTAACTGTAGGTGCATAAATCAAAAAGAGAAACAGATTTAAATCCAAGGCAATGTTCAAGAAAACCATGTAGACATTTCCTAACATTTCACTGACACAGAAGAAGTGAACCGACAAAGCGCTAATGGACACAATAATATGACAGTAATGATGATTGAAACTCAATTTAAGTATTTACATTATTTTGTCTACCTCCCATATAATTATACATTCTAAATAAATGTGTTGAGGTACCTATGAGGGAGCTCTATGAGAATTTAACTGCAGGGTTGTAAGTGCATTTCTTGGACATAATAGCAGACTGTTTTAATAAACGATTCAATTAAAAACAGGAACAATTTGAGACACCCAGGGGCCATATGTTCGCCTCTGCCTGGAATTCTCTGTTAAAAGAAAAAAACGTAAGTCAACAGATAGTTTCCAGATTAATCCCTGTGACATCTTTTAGTACCAGACCGAACCCCCACGTGGGGAGTCTGTATAAATCGCATACTGTTGGAGGAGATTGGACAGCATATTGATGATTGGCAGAAGTATGGAGCGCAGTGTGTACACTATTCTGTCCCTATTGGCTGTCTTTATTGGCCGCACCTCCTTCAGACCACACACTATTGGCTTTGGGGGCTTCGCGAAGGAGACGGGATGTTGTAGTTTTTTACAGCAGACGCACATCTGTAGTGCTTATTATTGACAAATGTGAATTAAACTACACGTCCCGACGTCTCGGCACGGGCTCTTATAATTGTGGTGAATATGTAATGGCGCTGGTACGACTGGTTGCTTCAAAATTTGGGTTTTACTGACGGTGAGGTGGTTGCTCTGCCGCTGCCGTGGGAGGAAGTGAGCATCAACGGAGACTGTAGGATATTAACTGATAAACGCGCGACGACCGGACGCAGTGGAGAAGCTCGGGCACGGACAAGCGGGGTCATGATGTTTGAGAAGTCGA
>NW_018127900.1:3915374-3920081 GCF_001952655.1 Monopterus albus
GTGGAGAACATTAATCTTTGGGCGCACAGAAAAACGCGCTGGAGATTTGGGAGAAGACCGAGACAGCTCCTGCGTTGATTATGGCACTGAGTGGACTTTTGAAATACTGTCCTACTGTCCTCGGCGAGCCAGAGGTCCGATGATGTTCCTACTCTCCACGGAACCGGCGCATAGCCCGCAAACCGGCCACTGACTGACCTTTTACGCACGGGGAAAGATCCGTGCTCACACATTTTGTTTTTGTGTTTATGTGGATGAACTTTGCGACACATTTTTAATGATTCGAGATCTGAGCAAGATGTACCCCCCGGCACGGCATCCGGTAAGTAGAGAGCAGTAGCAACCAAGGCAAAACAGCGTAGATTAACAGCCGCGCGTTTGACGCGTAATCAGTTTAGAGCGAGTTTCCGTGCCACTGCGCGCTCGCACGGACAATTGCGCTCATTGTCAAAACTGCTGCAGCTGTATGTGTGTGTCAGCGAGTGTGCGTGGGCTAACGTGTAAGGAGACTGAGGGAAACTAAAAGGCCACCCGTATCACAGAGGGCCATTGTCATCTACAGTCTTGCCTGTGTGTGCATCTGTGTGTGTGTGTGTGTGTGTGTGTGTGTGTGTGTCGTGACACTGAGCTTTGGTCGCTCAGCTCTCTCTCTCTCTTCCTTCACACGATACTTGGCTTGGATTGAGGTCCCCCACCAGCCGGGGCAGCCTTTTAAGTTCACTGTCAACGAGTCCTGCGACCGGATCAAGGAGGAGTTCCAGTTCCTGCAAGCCCAGTATCACAGGTAAGAGTTTAGATGGAGCATGACATCTGTCCATCAGGAAACACCTGCTCTTCAGCCAAACGGTGATTAAAATACCAATAAAGCCTTTTGCTCTATGTTGAAGAGTGGTTATAAGTTTGATCCCTGTTACATTAGAAGGAGGTGAATTTCTGTGATGTTAACATGCCTTGCACCAGTTATGTGTGAGTCATACAGTGTGACCAAAATTTTCAGGAAACGCATGATGCAATGACAGGAAATACAAGACAGAAACTGATTTTTGTTTAGGATTTGACTGAGACATAAAGCATTCTCAGTGTTAGATAAATATTCATCTGGAGATCCCAAGAAATTAGTCTCCCCAGTCCCTCTGTTTAGTGCCAACACCTCAGTGGCCCACATTTCGTCTCGGGATCATCGCTCACTGTTGACTAACCACAGGTAAACCCCATCAACCTTGGTATGCACACCTCTCTCTGCAAGTGCGAGTGGTGTGAAATACTTTTCTACCTGACATGATGAAGTGTGAAATACATTGCCTGGGGCAGAACCATAAGCACAGTACCAATGCATAATAATCGCTCAGCTCTGGCCACTTTATAATTATTGCCCAATTGCCTAGTGAGATGAACCTGTGGTCCAGTTTGCTGGCCAATCCTGGGGCTGAGCAAGCTGAACCAAGGCTAGTGTCTGCTGCATATATATGATCAAACTGCTGCATACGACTAAAATCCTAACTGCAGGGACACACTGATTTGGTAAGTGAAGGGAGACAGAGTTGAGATGTACATAGTGAATATACAGCAACAGAACTTTTGTTTTTATGGCTCTTTGACTTTATTTAGAAAGTCAATTGTCTTCTGAAACTTTGAGCTGAAAACAATGATCTAGTCTCTTGTCACATCCAGTCTAATTTAAAGTATATAAAATGCAAAAACCCTAGGGAGTTTCATATATATTATCAAGTAAAAATGTGATTGCAGTGTTGGTAATTCACTTCATTTAAAGGACTACATAATTCATCTGTTTCTGCATTGATTGAACCAGTTGGACCCTGTCAAAGATGCACTGACACTCACCTCAAGTTAAAACTCAACAATCAACAAACTATGACTACATTTCAAGTTTTTATCCTAAAGTGAAGGAGTCCTTTAGCCAATTCTAACCTGTGTTTCCAGTTTCTGCATTTGGCATGTCAGTGTCTTAACTTTACTTGCACCAGTTACCTGATGATTTTTTCAGAAAACAATACACAGGAGGTTCTGTAAGGATTATGTCAAAGCTTTCCTAATGCACAACAGTTGAAAGAGTTAAGCTTTTGTGTAACCACAGCTGTAAAATGAATCCTCATTATATGGCTGCTTTTTTGTTGATGGTGCAGTTTGGGCTTCCACTCACACTCTAAGAATATATGATGAGGTTTGTGCGGTCGTTTATTGATCCATTAATTACTGCAATGTACGTGCTGAGCAAGGGTCTGTGTCTGCAGGGGAAACTGGTGTGATCCAATGAACTCTTCTTTAATGCCATCCTTTGTTGCACTCAAATTTAGAAATGCAAATTTAAAGTAACAGGATGTAGTTACTTATTAGGCTCAGTGTTCTGCAGGTGACATCTACAAGTTCCTATTTCATATTTTGTAAATTTGTTTCACAAAACAAAACGGCACCTTAGAGTATCAAAGCTTGAAGTCATATGGAAAATAATTTATTTTCATTTCTGAAGTTTGTGTGTGTGTGGTGGGGGGGTGCTGTGTTTAATTATGACATACACTAACAATGTTTTTCTTCTGCCTCTCAGTCTGAAATTGGAGTGTGAGAAACTGGCCACTGAGAAAACTGAGATGCAGAGACACTATGTCATGGTGAGTTCCACTGACTGTGTGTGTGCATGACTGCATTAGTAGTTTTGGTATGTGCGAAAACAGGAACAGAAAGGACATGACTCTTACTTTGATCTTTGCTTTTTTTAGTACTATGAAATGTCATATGGACTCAACATTGAGATGCACAAGCAGGTAGGAAACAGTTTTTTTTACTTGTGTCTAAAAGAAGTAAAACCCACACAGCAGTAGGTGTCAGGGAATGCAGATGGTGTCAGTTTTGATTTTGAAATCTGTTTCAGTAATTTAAACGGGCCAAAGTCCACTGAATTTGGCGATCAGTGCCACAAGGTTATTGTTTTTCTAAGGTCCCACAAATACACACTTATAATGCACTTTGCATTTTTATTGGTCAACATATACCCTGCCAGAGATATTCTAGTGTTCGCCCTGATTTGTGCCTCCACGTATTATATTCAAGCCAAGCATCTGATTTTCCTAGAATTATGTAGTGTACCCGGTGATCTTTGAAAAACACTTTAACAGAACACAAGGGTTAACAACAATAACTGCCTTTTTGAAGGTATTTCCAGAATCTTCAAAGAATGCTCTAAACATCTGGGTGATGAAATTGTATTTAAGTCAGATTAATCATGCAGCACACAACTCTGTTTCTATGCACAAAAAGCTGGTGGCTGGAAATGATGTATCTGCTCACTCAGTACTGGTGTGTGTTGGTGTTTCTTTCGTTCTGGCCACCCACAGTACTGTACATCAGGAAATGTGCAGTTGCAATATGAGAGGCAGGTTAAAACTGCAAGAGCAGAAGACTATCCAGATGTTTAGATGAGTCTTTGGAGAGTTTTTTTTTAATGTAGTCAGTTACTGAGTTAGAACAGAACAGTGCACAATAACCCCACGTCACACTCACACTCCACCCCATGTTAGAAGTAAGGTTTTCAGATCTCCAGGTTAGTAATCAGACAGGGTGACCAAACTAAAAGTCATTGAGACATCAGATGCTTAGCTGTGACTGGAATATGATAGTAAACATGAGGCTACTGTTAAAGTGAAACACCGGTATGTCTCAATAGAAATCTGCAGTGCTTAAAGAATGTGATCTCGCTTCTCATTTGTTTTGTTTTAGCGCGTTTGCTTGCCTTGTGAGGCTGAGTGGTAATTTCACATGTGAATAATAATTTCATCAGTTTAATTGAATGAGAAAATGGGCTGAAAAATGACTCCGGTGAACGAGGATTTGGCCTTTAACGAGCCTTTACATTACTGCTGCCTTTTTTAAACATGGAAGGTCATTAGCATAAATGTCTGTGTTAACCACACATGAGCTGCCAGGCTAAATGGGCCACAGCTAACCTTCTACACACACATTCCCAGAAAAACGATGTGTGTGTGTAGTGTATGTGAGTATGACAGGAAGTGATAAATGTTTGGCCTTTATCTTTCTATGTGTGTGTATCTATACTGTCTGTTTACTTTGCTGTGTGTGGTGTTGTCGGCTGTCTGTACAGCAGCCTGTATGTATATTGTACATGTTTATTTAGTGTGTATGGGTTTTGTGTGTACTATTTGTGTACCTTGTACATGTGTTCATATATTATAGATGTTTACTTGGTGCTATGTGTTGCTCTTTGTGTTTATTTGTTTTGTAGTTTGTGTGTGTTGCGCACACACACAAAGCTTTACTGGCACACTAATCAGACTTGTCTGATGAAATATAGGGTGTCTACAATAAATCCTGGTGTGTGTGTGAGAGAGAGAGAGACAAAGAGACTTTATTGGGGTAGAGGGAGAAATAATAAAAAGAGAGAAAATGGGGCCTGTGTGTGTGTGTGTGTGTGTGTGTGTGTGTGTGTGTGTGTGTGCGCGCTGCCCAATGAGTTCTGTCAGGAAACGTTTTTGGAGAGGGAATCTGTAATTTTTGCCAACTGTGTGTGTATGAGTTTTGGAAGCAAATGATTTTGATGTGCATGTTGTGCGCACTCTTACAGCAGCGTGCATGGGCGTTAATGTTTGTTTTCTATCCACGGCATTTGATATGATGATACGACATGTGTGGCTTGTTGAGCAGAAGCCAAGATTGAAGAGAAGAGGGTGGTGCTGG
>NW_018127900.1:3920099-3944294 GCF_001952655.1 Monopterus albus
CCCCATTAAGGCAGTTGGCCTCCATTACCAAGCGGATTGCTAATATTGCTTGTTTAGCATTTTCTGAGGGTAATAGGCCCATTGATTTTTGGCTCTGCTCTTTGCTTTATTTACACAGAAGGGCTCTGGTGCCTGGGGAGTGAAATGTATCAACGCTCGTTAAAGAGAAATTGACTCATAGATAGAGGAGCGGATGGATGTGGAGGTGGGGAGGTGTGAGCAGGGATAAGGAGGGAGGAGGATGCAAGGGGTGTACAGCATGGGACTGAGCTGCAAGAGGACAGCTAATCAATTGCAAATTAGCAGGGCTGAGAGAGAAATAAAGCAAGTGAAGGATGAGGAGGGGAGGAGGAGGGAGCGGAAGGTGGTGAAAGAAGGAAGTATTAAGGCTTTTTGATACTGCAGGATGACAGTGTTTTCAACAAAGTCTGACAACTCATTTCACTGCGGTGGATGAGGAGCCATTTGCTTCATTTGGGGGGTTTTGGTCACATAATGTTGAATCCACTTTCTAAAATGCATTTAGAACAAAAAGCACATCAAACCTTTAAATTGCAGTAATATTTTGCACAACTTCCATATAAAACATGTCGATCTTCAGATTTTATGTTTTACTTCAAATTTCACTTCCGTATTCTGTGTAAAAGGGGCTTAACTAACACTGGTTTCATTTAATTCACACATAAAAGCAAATGACTGTGAAATTTTATAATAATCTCAGAATTATTCAGAGGAAATTGTGGAGTAAAAATCTTTTGTTTTCACCAAAGCACTTTGCAAGTATTGCTCAGAAAAACTGCTAACACCATAATTCACATGTAACTGTTGCTCTGACCTCTTTCTTATGCATGGATCACAAGTTTAGTGTTTCTTTTAATTATTGAAATGCCACAAAATTAACTGGAGAGGAAATAATCTCATGTTGCAAATCATAGCTTGCAAGGTGGGAAAAAAAAACTCAGCCCTATTAAAAACTAAGTGAATCCTAAAGCATTCGTTTTATACTTTGAGCTGTTTATAGCCTGTCTGTAGAGAAGCCTTTGTTGTTCCTCTCTGTCCTTCCCTACCTATTGAGCTGGGTCTTTCAAACATCCACTCACACACACATAGTCACAGGAGAATAGAGCCTTTATACGGTGGGGTCCATTAGGTGTATTAGCTGGTGGTGAAAAGTGGTGCTGATGTGCTGCTTACAAAGCTCCACGTGGGAGATGGACATTTGATCTTCTCTGACCCAATCTGACTCCAGGGCACTTGCCTGATCTAATTTCTTTAAGAGTTAAACTGTGAGCATGTGAGCTATTTTTTGGGCAACATCTTTGGTGATAATTGATTATTGCTGTGCTGCACAAGCTCACCAAGCTGTACTGTAGGTGATCAGGTAAATAATAAAAGCTTATTCAGAGCTCAGTAGTTTTCCTGGTGTGCTTTCAAGCAGTTATTATTTGTTGCATGTTGTTGATCTGATCACAAGGGGTAAACTGTAAGATAAGAAGTTAGATGCACATCCCCTCTCTAAGCTACTGCTCTGATTTTTCTTTTTTTTTTTTTTTTTTTTTTTACTGGAGGAGCATTTCTCCAGCGACTCGCATGCAGGGTCAAAGATAAATTCAGTGCACATGATCTCATCTCAGAGGTTTCTGGGCTTTATGTGACCACAGACTCCTCTAATCTAACAATAAGCTGCATGGATCGACCTGGTTTGAGTCCTAACCTTAGAGGACTCTCTGGCCGGTCGTTTCCTATTATTTTTTTACTGTCAAGACAGCGATGGGTCCAGGTCGGAGTTGAAGCCTGCTCGATGGAGGAACAAATTCTCCAGGTTTGCACAAATCACACGATGCGTTTTGAGGAAAAAGGAGCCTCTTTTTTTCTGCCTTGGTCTCTATAGTGTGAACAGACGTGTTGGCCAAACAGGCTGACAACTTTGCACCCTGGCCAACAGTCACGATTGTTTGCCATTGATGTAAAATGTCACCTAAAATTGGTTGTGTTGCCTTGTGGAAAAGAATCTCCATTTCCTTTTCTGCTTTAGTGCTTTTGTTTCCACTTCTGAACCAACATTTCAAGGTCAGCTCTTCAAAATGAATTGATTGGAGGTTCAGGTTGTAGAATTGTTAGTGGAGATCTGTATTTTTACTGTGACTGATCTAGTAGCTTTAATCCATTTTTGTAAACCATATCAGTTTTAGTATTGCATTTTGTGGTTTTGCGGTACCTCACAGTATATTAGCTGCAACCAGCAATTGGCATTATCAGTTAGTCTGTTGAATATTTGATTGATTTACCAGTTTATCATTTGGTTCATAAAATATCAAAACATTGTAAAAAACCTGAAGGTATTTAGTTTAATATCACAGAGGACTAAAATCCCTCAAACATTTAATTGTCTTTTCAGTGACTAATTGGATAATCGACCGTTCATTTGAGATGTAAATTAAGCTTTACTTCAAAACCAGCCATTACAAAATCAATATAGTTTTGTTATTTGTTTTGAATAAATATAGTTAGCAGTTCATTTCACTGCGATATAGGGATTAATTTACTGTAAGAGCAGGCTCTTAAAGCAGACTCAGTTAGCAGACACTTGTTTGAGTTGTGTAAACCATCACAGTGAGGGTAACACTTGCATCAGATTTTTTTTTTATGTTATAGGTTGGTGATCATATAGTTTAAGTGAAATGTAAATTTAAAAGTCAAAACGCCAATGAAAAGTAATAAGAAGTGAATGATAGAGAGCGGGGTAAACACACACCAAACTCAAGGTATAGGTCAAGGCAACACGCTCCATTAAAAAAGATGATCAGCTTTTATAATTTATTTTATGACTGAAGTTTGAGCCATGGTTGAAATGTTGGTTATATTAATGCAGTAAATTATGGAAGCTTAGTCTGTGGTTATCTTTATTTTGATGCAGCATCTCACCTAATCCTCACTATCATAGCAGTCTGCAGTCCGTTCACTGTCACCTTGAATCTGTTTCCTTAAGACAGATCAGAGGAAGCAGGTTTTTTTTTTATTCATTCATTTCTTATGCTGCAGCTAGGGTTGGCGTTCTCCTTATGGAGGAGTACCAACTCATTGCCCAGCTGCAGCATACTGAGTCTCCTTTCCCCTCAGCTAAGGTGCCTTGAGCAAGGCACTTAAACTCCAACCAACCATTACACTGGCTTTTCTCAAAGGCTAATATGGCAGCTCCCTGGTGTGTCTGAATGGGAGGCTGAAAAAGGGCATGTGTGCAGAGCAAGTCTTCCCTGGATAAACGTTAAATATAAAATAGAAATGTCAGTGTTTTAGGTTGTCTGTGGGAGGGCGTGCGACTGCAGCTCTGCAGTAATCACAGGTAAGTTGATCCGCAGCCCATCTGCTTGACACTAAATGTCTCCCCACCTCTGCTAATAACTTGATGTTCAGACATCCTGTGGCTTACAAAAATATTCAGCTTTACATTCACCAAGTCTTAAAAGCTTAGTGCAACACTTGGGACTATTCAAGAAAAAAACATAATGAGACAGCCCTTAGATGTCAGATGTTTTAGGGTATTTTTTGACATAATACAGTTTATGAGGTAATTGTTGGTAAATGAAAAAGCATGAACATTGGCTCATTGTGCTCAGAGGAACCTCTTTAAGTACACTGCCCTTCAAATAATGGTGTTTGTCTTGAGAGTGAATAAGACTTAGTTTGAAGTTGTGCTTCTGTGCTTTTGCTTGGTTTTCCATCTTTGTGTTGTTTGGCTGAACATGGCCGCCTCACCTCTTTTCTGCAGCATTTGTTAACTGGCAAAGCCTTCATCCGAGCTGGTTCTTCCAGTGCAGTAAAGATGAAGTCACTGTGTAAAAGTCAACTTTCAGCCCTGGACTGCTGGTTTGTAACACAGAAGAACTCCAGATTATTAGATATATAAGAATAAACTTCATTTATAGCAGTGTTTGTGTTTAAAATGCAGTTGGAAGTGCTTTTTTAATAAATAATGTTTGCTTTGCAGTCGGTGTAAACTCAATAATAAATTTATTATTGCTGCTTGTTCTTTAAAACTAATATCAGAACCTCTGAACTTCTGGTGAATATTGTTTTGAAGTGTTCTATTTAAAATCTGGTGTCTTGCTCTCCAGTGCAGTGATGACGCAAGTAGTTGATTAATTGATTAGTCTGTTGATATAAATGTATTAACTGTTTTGACAGTGAATCTTTTTTTTTTTTTAGCCAAAATACCAAATCACCTCTCAAATGTGAAGCTTTGCTGCTGTTCTCTGTTGTTGTTTTGACAATGCTAAATACTAAGGGAATATTTTTAGGCTTCATACTGCAGATTGGGCAAAAGATGGCATTTAAAAATAACTCGTGTTGAATCTTTGGACAAGACACAGATTGGCAAAGACCATGCATCTCATACAGCGCATGGTGGTGCACAGAATTTCCATTATGTGTTTTGTGTGTGTCTGTGTGTGTGCTTTGACTAGCACCACACTGATATCCTGGTCAGTTCATAGTGACAGTTTATTGACAGATCAACAGACCCAGTTCATAAAAAAAAGTGACTGAGTGAAATTCTCCAGACTGTAAACACCAGCTGTAATGATGAAGAACACAATGGTTTGTATCTAATGTGATTTAAACACTTGATCGACTTTGTTGTGTCATTTGATCTTGGAAACTTGGGTGAAGAGAGAAGCAGAGCTGTCAAGTGATCGCCACCTGGTGGTGAGTTGGATCAGATGGTGGGGGAGGCTACAGGATACGTATACCTGGGAAACACAAACGTGTAGTGAGGGTGTGCTGGGAACACCTGGCTGAGGCCCGTGTCCTTGAGGTTTTCAATTCACACCTCTGGAAGAATTTCTCTCACATCCCAGGGGAGGCTGGGGACATGGAATCCAAATGGGGCATGTTCAAGTCCTCCATTGTACAAGCAGTGTGGCCAGAAGGTCGATGGTGCCTGTCACGGCAGCTACCTGAGAACCCACCGGTGAAGGAAGCAGGCTGAAGGAGGCTTTCCAGGCTTGGTCGGCCCAGGGGTCTTCTGAAGCAGCTTATAGGTACCGGCAGGCCAAAAGGGCTGCAGCTCAGAGGGTTGCAGATGCAAAAACTAAAGCTTCAAAAAGCTCCTCGGTGGCAAGGCGCTAGTAGTGAATGACATTTGCCCTGAGCTGCCGAAGGCTCTGCACAAAGTTGGTCTGTCTTGGTTGATGCCTCAGGCACTGTCCCTGTCCTCCATGAGGACAGTTGTGCTCCTCCATGAGGAGGACAGGGACAGGGACAGTGCCTGAGGACTGGTAGACTGGGGTGGCGGTTCCCATTTTTAAAAAGGGGGACCACAGTGTGTGCTCCATTTATCAGGGTATCACACAACTCAGCCTCCCTGGGAAAACCTATGCCAAGGTGCTTGAAAGGAGGCTTTGACTGTCGAACCTGCCTTTGGAGGTTTTCCAAGCACATCCCACTGGTAGGATAGAGACCCCGGGGCACGCTGGAGAGATTCTATATCATCTGGCCTTGGAACGCCTCAGAATCCTGCCAGAGAAGCTGGAAGACATTGCCAGGGAGAGGGATGTCTGGACTACCTTGCTTAAACCTGCTGCCACTGCAACCCAATAACAGATAAGTGGAAGAAAATGGACGGCAGAATGGGTGGCGAATAATCACTTGTACACACATGACGACCATGCACTCAGTTGTGCATGGCACGTGGAGAATACAGGAAGACCAGGAACATTTGCACTGTATGTGCTTCTGACTGTGCACACAGCTGTTGTGCTAGTTGACATGAGCACCAACATCAAGCAAGAAGAGTTCAGTGAACATCCAGTATGTTTTGGAGTCAGTTTAAAACATTGAGGGGAAAACATGTTTTATTTAGCTTTCAGATGATTTTATGAATAACAATGTTTGTATATTGGGGGGATATGAGCGATAAAATCCTTGAGTTGCTCCAGAGTAGTAATTTAAAAAGCATCAAATAGTTTATTTTTGCTGTCACTAATAAAGCCTGAATCTCGAGGATATACTATAAAATGACCCATGACAACTAAAGATTACTGGTAACAGTTTCCACATTTACATAATATTTATCCCAGTCAACCACGAATGAAAAGACTGTTATGCAGCTGTATGCATTTAGTCTTACAAATAAATAAGGTGGTGTTCAACCCTGTGTGCCTGTTAATGTGTTTTTGTGCAAGTCTGTGTATTTTTTCTGTGTTTGTGTTTAGATTTGAGTTGCACTACTAGCACTCCCTGTGGGACAGTGGATCAGGCAGTTCCCTGCTTAAAAAAAAAACCCTACCTGATGCGGAGAGAGAGAGAGGCAGAGTGCTGTATAATCTCTAAAAGCCAACCCTTGAGGGTCAGTGAAAACATCAGATGAATACAGAGAAGTCTGGGGAGGTGTGTATCTGCTTGTGTCTATGTGCACATGGTTGTGTTTGCCTACGATCCTGCTGCAGTGTTGCTTGTGCTTCTGTCTGAAGGGTTTGTGTATGTGTCCGCTGGTTTGCTCTCGCGGCCTCTGGGGCCATCTGTTACCACTGATACCAGAGCAAAGTTCACCTCTGTCAAGGTTATATACATGAAGCAAGTCCTTGACAGGGTTCTCAGTTAATAATTATGTTTTCAATTGGCTCTTAATTAATTAAAGCTGATTAAGTCGTCAAAAACCTTACGTGTGTCTTATGTTTTCCTGTTTAAGAAGACTTCTCTCTCTGTGGTTCTCTAAATTGTGAAGAGGGCCAAACCCCGGGTTTATAGTCACAAACTGCCCATCAGGCTGATGTGGATTGATGACAGCAGCTTTGAGTGACCATAAATCAGCTCTAACTGTCATGGAGGTGTTTTCAAAATCTTGCTGACAAAAATGTCTAACGGTTAAATTTACAAGTCACAGATCTTGTCGTTCTTGCTCTTGTTCTTTACTGTGCTCATTGTACTGACTAAAGGGGAGCTCCACTGCTTTTCCTCTGAAGACTTTAACATCTGGGGTGTGTAGTTAGAAAGAAGTGAGCTCATTTCTGCTTGAGGCTGCATTAGCCTCTACTAGCATAACATCAAAATCTTTGATGAAAGCAGACTGTGGTCACGCTACATCGTGGGTAATGTAGGTGCCATGTTGGACAAGAAAGAAGAATTCATGGAATAAAAAGTCGGCATCCCTGGTTCTGCTGCTTAGATTTGAATCTTTCTTTAAACCTCAGTTTGTTTGCACTCACCTGCCAGAAGCAATTTACTCATCTTGTTCTCTGTTTCTGGCTTTTGTTGGACAGACTGATTATTAGTTTTACTTCCTTTTCTGTCATAAATGCAGGCTTTTTAAAATGCTTCCAAATAGGCAGTTGGATCAAAACAGCTCAAGATAATAAAAAAAAAAAAAAATAGTAATGTCAAATAAAATTTGTCATGGGAATCAACTGACATGGCTTTTGTGATGCTTTTGCCACTTATTGTGTATCTACACATAGAGGGCCTGAGGTCAAAGATGTAATGCTCTACATCAAGAATGAGAGAGCTGCTTGAAATTGTAATAAGTAGTATCCTTCCTCCCCAGGCATTTGTAGCCGTGTGTGTATAGTATATGCAGTATCTCTGTATTTCTTTGTGTGGGACAGATATAGATCCCCTTGGCAGCTTCAAATACTAGTATTAATTGTAGTGACAACAGCAATTATGTAGTCTGCATGCCGGCTGTAGCCTACTCTGTGTAATTATAAAGTGGATTGTGTACTAGTGTAATGGGAAATGTGTGTGAAAAGAATTATATGTGTTTGTCTGTGGAGTTGTCACTGAATGTGTGGAGTAGAGGGGCCAGTTTAAAACCTGAAATCATGCTAAAAATCGCCTTTAACATGGTTTTATTTTCATCCAGACCTGTGTGATTTAAGAAGAGGTTTCTGTGCACAGCAGAAAAAAATGTAGGATTATAAACATTTAAAAAATGTTTGTGTGGACAGTTCTTGAGGAAATAAAAAGCTTGTTGTGCTATGTGGTTTTTGTACTGGATTTCACAAAGATCATCTTTACATGAAACCGTGTTGGTGCTGCTTTGTTTTGTATTTTTCTATTATTTTTGCTTTTTTTTTCACATGAACTGTTATTATGTTAAAATAATGTGGGCAGGTTCTTTAATTTCACACACATTAAACTCTTGATTTGCATTTGTAGGTTGTGTGAAGACAATGGCACCTTTTTGTCCGTTGGTGAAATTGAAGATGACTGTGTTTTGTCCGCCCACCTCTCTGTCTTGCAGGCGGAGATCGTCAAACGGTTGAATGCAATCTGCGCCCAAGTCATCCCCTTCCTCTCCCAAGAGGTAAGACTCAAGCATGCCTGTCACTGTGAG
Source organism: Monopterus albus (assembly GCF_001952655.1). NCBI lineage: Eukaryota > Metazoa > Chordata > Actinopteri > Synbranchiformes > Synbranchidae > Monopterus > Monopterus albus. The sequence continues at coordinate 3,928,432 of NW_018127900.1, forward strand.
TTAAGACAGAAGTGGGTGAGAGAGGGAAAGGAAAGAAGACGGATAGGAACTACAGAAGGAGGAGTAGAAGTGTGTGGTGGATTGTTAGGTAAAACAGTCAGATACAGCTTGCACACACACACACACACACACACACACACACACACACAAACACGGATTATCCTGGGCTAATCCTCCCTGCTTGGGATAGGCAGATATTCTTTGAACTTATTAAATGTCTCCCACTAACATATGCAGGAGTGTGTGTGTGAGAACATGTTTGGGTTTGTGTTTATTTTGTGTGTCCACCTGTGTGCACATATTGTGTTAAAAAAAAAAACTGAAAATTGTATGCATACAGTAGTAGGGGTGAGAAGAGTGTTTTATACATTATGGTCATTAAGAAATCTTTAGGGGTGTGTGTGTGTGCGTGCGTGCGTGCGTGCGTGCGCGTGCTGAGGGGTGGGAACAGCAGGAAGGAGTGAGTGAGTGTGGACTCCAAAGCTCTCCTTCAGATTAGCCATGGATTAGGAGGGTTTAGGGTGGATTAGGAATAATGGCATTAAACTGTGGCGCTGCTGCACAGCCCTGAGGCCTGCAGAGAGGGGAGGCAGGGAGAGGAAGCAGCTTTTACTGCTTTGTCTTGATACACAGCCTCACATAGTGGGTGTGCATATGAAAGGTAACACAGTCATATTATTATTGTGCAGTAAATCATGTGTTTGTGAGAACTCTTTTTATTTTTGTAATTTTCTGATGCAGTTTTCTTTTCACAGTATGTTAATTTTTTTGACAGCAGCATTGATGTTGCTAATGGGATGACGTGTCAGTCAACCTGCTGCACTGAGCAATAATTGCTAAGAATTACCTTGTGTGTATATCACCAGATGAGTATACAATAATTGTTCATGTATAGATGGATTTGGGTTTTATGCCTGTATACATTATATACTAGTAGTAACAAAGTTGTGTCCTTATCCCAGAGGATCAAAGACTGACAAATAACCTAAGTTGGCACTGAATCCTGTGTCATAGTCTTGTTATGCTCATATGTCTTGATTTAAATCATGATTACTAAATGACAAAGATTCTGTGGGGGATGAGTGAGGTTTGGTGTGTGTGTGTGTGAGTGTGAGAGAGAGGCAGTGGCTGGGCAGCACAAATGACCCTCCTTTTCCTTAGGCTACCTATTATATAATGTCTTTTGTCTTTTTTTCAAGGAAAAAGGTTTTTATAGTGTTGCTAATCCCGTCTGTAGCCAGTGATTAAAGGATGAAATGATCATCTCCCTACATGTGGATTTCTAAATGTTTTGTAGTGATTTCTGGGATCTGGTATTCGTGGTCCTGCTTTCCTTTGCTGAGTGACTTAAAGAAAATCATTCACTTCAGAAAAAAACAGCAAAATAGATGGACAACATTATGTCCAAGCAGTCTCTCCTGTTTTCTGCAGTTGTGTTGATGCGTCCTCTCCTTCTGCAGCTGCAGACAATTGTTTTAATAAATCCAGACAACTAACAACAATTTTTATCACAGTGTTATTAGTTTTAGTGTACAGTTATTTCCTTCTACTCAAAGATGGAATAAATTGGCCTGTGCAAAGTTTATTTATTGTTTTACACTTCTCCTTAATGTCTGTTTGGTCCATTAGGAACAAACATTGCATTACCCTGTATGTATATATGTGGATGAACCTGAAATATTTTACAGCAGATGTTTGTTTTTGCATTAAGTGTCATGATACAGTGTAGCAGATAAAACCAGTATGATAAAATGAAAATCATTTGTACTGGCTGAAATGACAAAGTTAATTGTCAGTTGTTGAATTTGGGCAAAACACTTTTTGTATTGTCCACCTCTGGTCTATAATTATTAGAAGTATCGATGATAATGATACAAACGCTGTTTGCCGACAGTGATCAGAGAGAATGATCTTTTTCATGTGTGCGCCTCACGTTCGGGCAGGTTAGATCCAGTCTGTAGAGGTGTAGCTGAACCCAGTGGTCAGGTTCATTTCCACACCTGATAAGCCCTTTCATCTCTGGCCTGCTTTGATGTTTTGCACTCCTGGATGAATCTTCCAGCTCGCTCTCATCATCCGGATCTGTCTTTCTCTCTGTACCCTTTGGATGACTTTGCCCTGTGAGCTTTCTGCTTCTCTGAGTATCTGTTTCCCTTTATTCTCTAGAAATCTCTTTCTCTGTGTTGAGGTTTTTGCAGCTACACCATCTTAATGGATGGAAAATGTTTTAACTATCCCAAAAGTGAAATATCATCTCTAGCATGGACACCATAATTACATATGCATTCAGTGGTTTACTCTGTTAGCTTGCAGAGACTCTTACATGCATCAGGATGTTTGGCCACTTGTAATTCAGTATATCTTGGATCCAGTAGCATACATGGATCTTGAGTCACCCCTTTGTTTTTTAACATTCTGCTCTCAAAATAAGGAATAAACTGGCCTGTGCAAAACTGCTCATTTTCTCTATCCGATGAGTTTTAATGAACACTCTGCTAGCATCAAATTATGAAGAACACTTGTTTTCCAAATACAGAGCAAACAGCAGTGATGACTCACAGGTGTCTCAGATCCTTGTTTGATGGCTTTGAAACTGGATTTGGTCAGAGCCTTGGGTTTTGATAGCACGGTGGATGTTTTTGTCCAACTGGTGAGGAAAAAAGGCCCAGTACAGCTCCCTCTGTTACTGCACATGACTGGGTTTAATGAGATGAATGGTAGTTCATCAGGCTCCATGATGCTTTGCTCAGTGATAGTGGTTGTCAAGCTGTGTAAAGTTTCATTGTGTGACCTGGTGAAGCTGCCAGTTATTGTGGTTATGATTCATGTTTGATAGAAAAGGGACATCAAACAGATGTGAAGTAGAAGGTGATTCACAGGTCTGCACAGTCTTTTTTTTGATATATTGCCATTATTGAACTTTGGAAGAAGAATAAATCTGTGATAATGATTAGCGGTTCCTGCCCTTTGCTGTTTGTTCATAGATGTCATCATTTTGTGATCTCTCTTAAAAATCCAGATGTCTGAATTCAACACTGTCTTAGCTGCTGTTTCAGTGACTCGCTCCCTCTGATTGTTTCTGTCTCTCAGCATCAGCAGCAGGTGGTGCAGGCGGTGGAGAGGGCCAAGCAGGTCACCATGGCTGAACTCAACGCCATCATAGGAGTGAGTGTATTGCATGCACACACACTGTGAACTAGAAGATGTGCAGAGCATCCTTTTCTAGCAGAGATCAATGTTGAAAAAAGGGACATTAATATAAAAAGAGTACAATGAAAGTGGAGCTAAGCACCAAGTACAAATGCTGAGGGATGTGCAGAATGGGCCAGTTGGTTGCAAGCTCTTAAAGAGACATGAATAGATCAAGTGCATCTACAACAAGGGAAACGAGGGAGGGTTCAGTCATCCAGTTCAATAAATTGGCCCAAATATTTCAACACTGAGCCTTTTTGTCAGAATATCGACTTGGAATATATTTTGATCAGAATTTTTTAACAGCCAAATTTAGAGGAAGCTCATCAAATATATTCATTTATGTTTATTTAAGAAAAAGTAATTTTGGCTGAAAATGTTTTAATCCTTAATCAAAAAGAAAAAACTTCCATAAACTGCCTTGCTTACTATTGCTATAATTATTTATTTATTTACAGTATTTCAGTCTGCTCAGACCTTCATCAGGAGCACACTGAAATGTTGTACGTAAAGACATATAACACATGTAAAACAGCACTGTGTGTACATTTTTCATGACACTAGATGCTTCAGGTGCCATGTGGTGCTGCTAATGGGAGGTTTTTCTTTCCTTGCTTCTGTTTTCTACTTCTCTGTCTTCTTTTCGATTGAGTGCTTCAAGTCAAATGTAGTGTTAGTTAATCAGTGTTTCTGTGTGTGTTGCAGCAGCAACAGCTCCAGGCCCAGCACCTCTCCCACGGTCACGCCATCCCTGTGCCGCTCACACCCCACCCAGCAGGCCTCCAGCCCCCACTGCCCCCCGGGGCCGGTACTGCCAGCCTGCTGGCACTCTCCACTGCCCTGGGTCACCAGCTGCCACTCAAAGATGAGAGGAAACACCACGATAACAACAGCGAGCACCTGAGAGGTCAGGCCTGCTCAGTTTGTGTGTACTGTACAGATGTTTACAGTATGTCTGTGTGTAGCTTTTCTATGCAAGTGTCTACGGTGTTACACAGTCACAGCTCTTCTTCATCTTACAGCTTTATTTAATATGAATATTTGCAGGGATTAATTTCTATTGAACTCTGGTCACAGTTAAATCCTGATATAATGCAAACAAGTAGCTAATTCTTACTAAACTATAGATCATGCTACTTTGTTAATGAACAAATCCATGGTTGAAATTTGTTTTATGTCACACATTCTACATTGTATAAAACAAGCATTATTTACATTTGCAGAGCACAGTGGATACCAGGCTGTTTAATTGTGAAGCTTTAAAGTAGAGTACAATAAGAACCCTATACAACACATCAGTATTTAATACAAATTCTAGTAATGTGTGCTCTTATTTTACTCACAAGCACATGGTAAATATGTTTAACAGACATAAATGCAGAAGCATTAATCTTTTGCTCAGTTAATGATCAAAAACCAATTTTACATGCCTAGAAAATTCAGTCAAAGCTATGAATTATATCGTCATTTATAACAGTTAATACTCTGAATGAAAAGCAGTTACATCAATTAAAAACTGATTTGTCATTATGCCATTTTAATTGGCCTAATAGGGAGCAGTAGACAACCACCGTGATGCCTCTTTTCTCTTGTACACACAGAACGCCTCTAATTCTTCTACAAGCCGACTTTGAGCTCAAGCATTTAATTACCGTACATAGACACTGTGTGAGTGAGCACGTGTTTGTGTGTATGTGATGGAAACAGTCTATGCCAGCTCTTGATTACTCTGTTGCAGCATGTCTCTGAGGGTTTTTAGAGAGCAGTAGAGTAGTTAACCTTGCCCTGTAGCTGCAGTAAAGCTGCTAACTCAAGTAATACCCACTGTGATTAGTAGAACAATCAATAGCAATGCGATTCTAGATTTAGATGTCTACTCTTTGAATGTCTTTACACATATACTGATGCAAGTGTTTACTACCATTTTGACTCCCAGGGCTCCTTAATTTACAGTTCCATAAAATCTTTTGGACAAGATACTGATGTGTACATATGTTCAGATAAACAGCTGAACATGTGTACATAGTATGTATGTTTGGGATAGTGAGTATGATCTAAACAGGCTCTTAAAGTGCACAATCTGCTGAGAATGGAGCACTGTAGCAAACTTTTAGTTCTTGAATTTATTACTGAAATTAATTTTGTTGGACTCCTTGTGTTGCTGTTTTGTTAAGAAGGGTCATTATCAGAAATAGACATGTACCCTCTGGCAGGTTTCAGCAGCCTTTAACTAAATTCCTTTCAGCAGAATCGACTAAACATATCATTTACAACCTTTTAAACTTTTATGTAAAACAGCAGCTGCTACACTCAGTGTCTTTCTGCTAACAGGATGTTATTGACTTCACTGATGGGTCACAGTGGCCAATCTAATTCTACATATTTTCTGTGTTGCACAAAATTCTACCTCATTAATATGCTGTAGGCTAAATGACAAATGCTAATTAGTATTGATTAAAAATAAGCAGAGAAATGCTAAGTTTTCTTTTAGTCTTGCATTAAAGAAGTAGTCCACCAATTTAGTGTTTAGCATCACAACAGACAGATAAACAAAAAGCATCAATACTACAAAACTAGTCTTTTTAGTTCTAAGCATTCTTCTTATGTTATCCACTATTTATCTACTATGAGTATGCCTGTGTATCTTTGCACATGTTCTTTGGGCATTAAATGCTTTAATCATTTTTTTTTTCTCTTGCCCTCCGCCTTCACAGACAGAGACTCGGTCAAGGTAAGTCCTTCTTTGTTTCTTCTGTTTACAAAAAGACATTTAATTTTGCTCACTCAATTTCAGGTGTCTCTTTTTGTCAGGTGACGCACAGTTAAATTGGAAATTGAGTTTGCACACATTAGGCAGCAATTACTTCTCCTGCCATCAACGTTCCCCACCAGATTTCTTTATTAATTTTTATTCTTGACACACCTGCTTGCACTTGGTATCTAATATTAGATTTTATAAGCAACATGAAGTGAATGAACAGAGACAGGCATATAACACGTGCTTTTAAAAATGTGTCATGGAAGAAAAAGTAAACACAAAATCATCCATCCATTATCTACATCGCTTACAGTGTAGAAGGTTGCGGGGCGTGGAGCCAAACCCAGTGGTCCCAGAGGTGGGGTGCACCCTGGACAGGTCACCAGTCTGTCACAGGGCTAATACATACAGTATGGTAGACACTAACAACTGTTCACGCTCACTGGCAATTTAAGGCGCTTTTCCATTGCCTGGTACTGGCTCAACTCTACTCGCTTTTGGTACCGGTGCTTGGTTTTCACTGCAGATGGTCCCCTCTCAGTGTAGCTGGTTGTCATAGCAACACCGCATTATGCCGCCTTCACGCCGTCAGCGACCGACACAGTTACAGTGGAGGACATCGAAGGTATGCTGTTGTGGATTCTCGGTATGTGGCTGTTTTTAGCTAGTACAGTAACTCCAGTAACGTAGCGGTTAACGTAAATAATGGTGCTTTTAAAAAATGGCACTTTCTTTGTTCCAGGACATCTCGCACGTTGATGACACGATTTCTCTGACCAATCACTAGCCTGCAGTTTTACACGTTACCGTTTGGTATCACCTCTTCTCGCTTGGAACCTCGACAGAGATGATACCAAAAATAGTACCAGGTATTACCCGCAGTATTTGACTGATGACAAAAGAAAGTTGAGCCAATACCAGGTGGTAGAAAAGGGGCTTTAGAGTCATCAGTTTATCTGACCTGCATGTCTTTGGACTGTGGGAGGAAGCCACAGAGAAAACACAGACTCTACAGAGACCCCGTTCAGCCACAGGGTTCAAACCCTTAGTCACCTTGTTACGGGCTGGCAGTGCTAACCACTGCACCATCACTGTATTTTATTTGCCTTAATGAAATGTTGAAGTTATTACCATCAGTGTATCTATGTATGTCTGTTTGGGTAGAAGTCATAATTAGGAAAATGCTTTTTTAAAGGGGTTTTAATGTCAAAACAGAGGTTTTAAATAATCTTGATACATGAAATTTGATGTTGATATAGTTCATAACATTATTTTTATGTAATATAAGATGAACTTTACTATAAATCTCTAAGACCATTAATACAGTATCTTCTGATACAATAATCATGTATGTATTTGTACTAGCACTGTACAGAAAATCAAGTGTTTAAAATATGTGAAAATGACAAATAAGACAAAAGACATGGGTGAAAGAGAAACACCAGGATGAGCAAAGGAAAAAACATAAGTCTGGCTAGTGAAGGAAGCAGGAAGCAGAAAGAGGTGGCGTGGTAGATCAGCGTTCCATCCAGCGCTTGTTGTAATTAGTCCCTTAAGCGGAGCTTTTTTCCCAAGGCAAACATTTGGTTTGTTGAATACTCAATAAGCAGATTAGCATTTCTTTATTCCAGCAGCCCAAGCTCATACTCTCTTGCACACATACACACAGACATGTGTGCTAGAATTTAGGGGGTTGTGTGTGTTCTCTGTTGTTTTTGAGTAGGTGGAGACAGGAGGAATATTTAATTTGTTATCTCCTACCCCCCATATAGTAGGTCCTCCTCCACACACACACACACACAGAAATGTAGGCACCATGATGGGAGTGATTAGCAGTATGCATATCTTGCATGTGTGCCAGTGTGTGTGTGTGTGTGTGTGAGGTTGTCAGAAATCACTGGTAAAGATGGAGAGATCAGAATGATGAATGCCTTTCATTAGCACACACATAAATACACACACACACACACACACATCTGCTCTTTGACATGGCAGCCAACAGTCACTTCATGAAACCAATAAGCTCCTTGTCAGTGGTCTACAGTTGCCTTGGCAACAGTCTACAGGGTACAGTGTGTATGAATTGCATGAACATCTGTGCCTTAATGTCCTTGGCGTTAGCACCTCACACACTGATAATGGTATGTGGGTGTAGACGTACATGTGTGTCTGCATACTTATTGTTGCCAGTACAGGCAGTCATTTGTGTAGTTGGGGTGTGTTGAATGACTGCAGCTCCTCAGGTCTGTTGTTATTGGCGGTGGGAGTGAGTGTGTTTATCAAATGAAGCTAATTGTTGGTTCAGTTACTCTGTCAGTGCCATTGATTTTTGCTTCTGGGATTTGTGTGTGTGTGTGTGTGTGTGTGAGAGAGAGAGAGATAAAGTGTGTGTGTATTTGTAATGTTCCCTTCCAGACCACCATGTAATGAATTCCTTTAATTTGAAAGGACATGCATAGTCTAATATGCTCGCAAATAAGACAATGATTTATTTCTTTTTAAATGACCTTGAATATAATCACATGAGCGAATCACACTTTAACAAAGTCTCCATTATGATTTTGTACTGTATGTTTAGAATAAGGTGGGAAATGAGTCCCTAATGAGGCTGTTTTTTAGTTTAGATGGACATTTAGAATGAATCACCTGTTGAAGTAAACACACCTCTCACCTCAGCGTGATTGCTGCAGTGGCCCTCAGATTTATTCTTGTTTTTGTCCAGTTTCTTTTCACCGATAAACGGAGTTTACAGCCAGAGCCTGTTTCTCTTTCTTAATGGCAGGATGCTCTTTTGAAAAATTCTGTATACTGTGTGTAGCCCATGCTGTGTCCTTCCATGCTGTGTTGGCTGCAGAATAAGAAACAAAATGAGTTGAACAGAAGGATCAGAGGTGATGGATTAGACCAACTGTCTTGAACCCACAGTTAAAAAGGTTTTTTTTTGTTGTGAACAAAGCCAGGCATCATTCTTGTGGGTTTGTCAGTGAAAGAAGCTGAGAAACAAAAGGAATAAAATACAGGATATCCAAATGATGCACCCTGCTTTCTCCCAAATGGTAGTGAGAAGTAAAGTGTGATGTCTGGAGGGGAGGAAACAAACAGGGATGGTGCAAGAAAAGATGGAAGAACAGCTTTCAAATGCAGTTTTTATTAATTGAACAAGTAAGGTAAAGTATCATTTTAATCATTGATTTATTAGTATTAGTATTATTATTTATGCAGTCATGGGCTGACCCAGTGACATGGTTAATATGGTAATTCATCAGTCATTTCAGCAAGTGCCCCAAAACGACACACATTTGTGTTAGTGACAGCCCTCTAGTGGATATAGGAATTAAGGTGGGAGCAAAGGAGGAAGTAAGTTGCCTTTATTATTGAGTGACAAAGTTTATGTAGGAGAAGAAAACAGACATTACCTTTATTTCTGGCAAATTCTATTTGTTTCCCATTTCAAACCAATAATGAGCGTTGTTTCTTTTCGTAGCACCACCATGATCGTTTCATAACCTTAACCACTGGTTTATAATTGTAAACATGATGATGAAAGTTTTCTAACCTTATATTTTTAACCCAAACCACAATCGATGCCTAAGTTAATTGGCTCCTCATTGTAGAAACGTTTCCACTGAGGTATTCTAGAGCAAGGCCCTTAAATATTAACTGCTTCAAAGACTATACTGTGTAGCTTCCAGGTGTGGATGTGTGCAACTGTGTGAGTGTGAACAGGGTGAAATAGAGCACTGGGTTCAGTAATACTTGGCACAGATTAGTAAACCTTTTAAACAATGTGCTTAGAAGTGCCACAGTATTTATACATAATGGTGGTGATGGTGTATAATGTGGGAAAACATCCTGCGGGTTTAGATTAAGTTAATATTAATATTTTACTGAATTACACCCCTCTCATTTGCTCTTGAAGCCAAAAATCCAAGTTGACGTTAGCGGGCCTTAAATATGTCCTGCCCCAAAACATTATATTTATAAGTCTAGTCATCATCAACCTCCATATCATTTCCTGTTGCTACAGGGACACAAGGCAGTTGGATTGTTTGTAAATCGGTGGAGGTTATAGGTATCATTATCAAGACTTGCAGAATCAATTTGAAATGGGAGGCAAATGTAATTATGATGTACCACACCGCGATATTCTTCACAATCACAATGCTTGTACTGCCGGCAGAGCCTCCATTTGTCTCTGCAGCAAAATTAATTTGACTTGATGTTTTTGAAGGAGCTAATTTGCAGGCTAATTAATCTAATCAGTCTGGAGAGAGCAAGAGTGTGTGTGGTGGGTGGTGGGGGGTGGGGGGTGTTTCAACCTGCTCTGTCTCACCCAAGAAGAGACACACACCTGTACACACACCGACATCTCAGCATTGTTTGCACATATGGAGTACTAACATGTAAACAGACACAAGTGCTGCCCAGCCACTGCCTCTCTCTCACACTCACACACTCACACACTCACACACACACACCAAACCTCACTCCTCCCCCACAGAATCTTTGTCATCAACACTTGCAGCACGGCAAAGGGCAACGGAAAGGTTACAAGCGTGAGTTAGTGGAAAGGTCGAGTTAAAGGTCCTGCTTTATTTTTCTTCTCTCTGTCCGTCATCTGGTGGGGAAGGAGCGCCTCCCAATGAGAGAAAGATCAGTGGGGACAGGCTGAGCAAGATGGGAAATGTTTAGTTGACCTTATTTTGATCTTTGCTTCTCAAAGAGGATTAATCCTTCACTAATGGTATTTAAAGGATGCCATATTTGATTAGGAAAAGAGGGACATTAATGGACCCTCCCAAGCTTCAAAATAATGCTGTTGAGTTCATGATGGTGGAGTCACACTGTCCTGGATGCAGTGCTGCTTTGATATTGTGTGAGACAGTAAAAATGAAATGGTTTTGACAGGCCGAGGAGTTTTTGAAGTGATGTACAGCAGGAAATGGAATGGATCACAGTCACTCTGTCTGCCCAGTTCATGCTTGTCTGCCTTGTTGCACTGGTGACTGACTCCATAGAGCTAGGTTTGTCCTAGTTTAACTCCAAGTAGAAGTCTTGGCACATTCAAAGGATTTGTGGAATATAAGTTGTAGCTTGCATTTTTGTTTTTCACTCTATTCAGAGCATAAGGTCTTTATTCAGGTTTCTTTGCCATGTGGACTTAGTTCTACTTTGTTTTTGGCGGCCGTTTACAGTAAGCGGTCATCTGGGTTTTCATTTAGGGGAACTCAGTGGCACGTCCAAGCAATCTAATCTTTATCCGTTCATTTCCTCAATTTTTCTTTCTGTAGAGTTCCTTGTTATATATTTTTAGCCTGTAAACTAAGAGAAGGCTCACTATTGTTGTTTATTTGGTATTAAAGGATCAGTTCATCAAAATCACAAAAACAATATACAGTATGCTTGTATGTTGTATAAATCAATCAATCAAACTTTATTGCCAAGTATGATAAAATACAAGGTCAATGGCCCCGATGGGCACCAAATAAAACAGAAAAAATAAATAAATAAAAACAAGAAGACAAACAACTATCTGTGTCTAAATATGTACATATATACTATTGCAGATAGTTTTGGTTTTATTTTGAGATCGCCATCTCTACCTTTAACCCGGTACAGTGGAGGTGAATGGGATTTTGTGTTTGGCATTGACAGAATAAAAACCAGGAGGTTTTCTGTGTGCACAAGTGCACTTGTTGCTTTTTTGGCATAAAGTAGTTTAAGAACTGAGAGATAGCAACAGTTAGGATATATTTGAATGTGCAGTAGAATATGTGGTCATTTGTGGGGTGAACAGACAATCTTCTCAATTCAAGGACAATTTTTAGACGGGTTTCTTGACAGTCACTTCTTTGTTACGCTACTATTATTTGATGAGTTTTTTTGTTAGAACAAACAGATGTCTTTTTTTTAACCTTCATTAAGTATGCTTTTGTTGCATCTTCCAGAGCTCATCTGTGTCTCCATCGGCCAGTTTTCGGGCTGGAGAAAAACATAGGAGTTCAAGTGATTACTCCTCTGAGAGCAAGAAACAGAAGACGGATGATAAGGAGTTGACCTCCACACGCTATGTGAGTGAAGGTGTTAAAGTTAAACCTTTTCTGAGTTGAACAGAAGATTTACCATTCAAGTTCTGCTATTTTTAAGGAGAGGAAGAATGTTAGGGACTTTAGTGACCACATGGCCCCTTTACTGCTACTTCTTGTCAAAATAGTCAAAGCTTAAATATTCACCATTCAGAGATAAACACGGCTTTTTTATATGAAACCCACTTCAAAACAAAGAGTGCACGACAGACCATGCCCTATTTGAAGTTGGTAAACATAAGCCACATTCATTGCCATACTCAAAGTGACACATACAGAGAAAAACAAGACATGACAAAGGTTTTAACTGTGATTTGAACCAAGTATGTTGCTGTTTCTAACTCGAACCTCGATCAAATGAGCAGCCAAAGGAGCCGTTTTGGCCATGTTATTCTAAATAATGAAATGAAGAAAGAAAATACCAGTTGAAAATCAACATGATTAAAATAGTTTGTGGTCTTCTTTCATAGTGTTAATTAAATCCATGATTGTATGGTAACACAGTTTTATTACTGTATGTGTATTTTAATATTACAGTCATCATGTGTTGAACTGGATAAATGCATTGATTATCTGTGATGAATGCAATTTACAGTATAAACGTACTAGAAAATAATTTTTATTTAAACAGTGAAGAGCTAGCAAACTGATCATTTTAAAATGTTTTCACCAGACAAAGTATAAGTCAAAAATCTTCCTTCTTTATGTCCATGCCAGGAAAGTGATGGAGAGAAGAGTGATGACAACTTGGTAGTGGATGTCTCCAATGAGGTACTGGGGAGTTCACCAGCATGGCGTCTTTTCTGTTAGTGGATCAGAAAAATAAATCCATTTTTGCCTCTATACTCTCACACCACAGGATCCAGCATCTCCCCGTGGAAGCCCTGCCCACTCACCTCGGGAGAACGGATTGGACAAAAGTCGACTGTCGAAGAAGGATGCACCCTTGAGTCCTTCCTCTATTGCCTCCTCCAGCAGCACACCTTCATCCAAGTCAAAAGAGATTAATTTGGTGAGTCATTTGGGTAATTATAGCTGTCTGAACCTCTTTTTAATAATTTCTCAGGGTAGTTTTCTATTTCTAGCCTTTCAGAAAAATGTGAAGTGATCATTGAGGTAAGGTATAGAAGAGAATGACGGCTTGGTGTTATCAAAGTTGGAATTTGTTGGCCAGAAGATGATAAATTATAAATAAAATGTAAAAAAGAGCTACTGTAAATCTAGGTGAAAAGCCTGTATTATATTTTAAAGCATGTAACAACACTTTATACTTTATAGAGTTTTAAGAGTGATAACTGGAGTCAAATCATGAATAGTTTCTGATATTATTTTGATGTCTTTGGTTTGCTCTGAAGTTTGGAAATGGTTGTGTGCATCTTTTAGCTCCACAAAGAGATATTTGTTCCATTGTGTTTAGACTAGTCCTTAGTGATTAAGATTACCTTGCTTGTTGTTTGTGCTGTAGAATGAGAAGCCCACAACACCTGTGTCCAAGTCCAGCACCCCCCCTTCCCGCTCTGATGCCCCGACCCCCAGCAGCACCGCCACCCCGGGCCTCAGGTCTGCACCTGGTAAACCATCGGGTGTGGAGGCGCTTGGTAGGTGTTGCATCACATTGATTGTTTTGTGTAATTTTATAGAGGAAAAGCCATATATGTATGCAGGAGCATGGCATAACACACTTTGTTAGCTTAGAAACTGAGGATCTGTTAAACTGAACAGACTCATTATTGGACTAGTTGGTTCAAAATAAAGCTAAAATCCTTTTTTCAGCTTTGGTTAACCCACTCCAGGACCTGAATTTATGGGATCTCTGAGTTGAAGACATACTTACAATTGTGTAACTTTTAAGTATTTCCTTGTTATATCCAGTATCTATAGACTGAACAATAATGAAAGGCTCATATTTGTGAACCTACCACAACAAGAGTCAGTACACCCTTCAATAGTGTGATTTCATTCTTCAGATTTGATTCTCCTGGGCATGGATGACAGTCTTATACAAATCTGTGGAGAGATGTTCTGCCAGTCTTAACAGATGAATCTTTTCTGCTGCTCTTTGCTGGCGGCATCTTGTTGCTCTACCTTCTGCTTTAACATAATGCAGTGCCGTTCTATTGGGCTTAGTGATACGTCAGAAAGTTCCTCTCCTGCCAAGCTTCTTGAGACCAGGAGACATCTTTTCATCCAGTATTTGGGTGCATTCATTGTGCCATCTGTAAAGGTATCTGCTCTACACCTTTTGCACCCATGCAGTTCCACACCAACCCCCCCCAACCAGTTCCATGACTCACAGTCGGCACTATGCAGTCACTGTGGTTGTCCTGGCCAGATCTGCTCCAAACATGTTGGACCCCCCATCTGCTGCTGATATTCATTGGGCCTCTTTTTGTGTTCTTTGGCAAAGATTAATGATGCAGTACACCGTCCATAGAGGTTGACATACTGCAATGTGCTTCACATTGCCTGATCATTCCACAGTTGTGCTGCTGTAAATCCACAATATTTGTTAGTCAGATCAGTTCATTGTTGGTTTTGGTCTTTTCATGGAATCAGTTTACAGAAAAATAAAGGCTAAAGACAATCACAGGTGTACAGACTTTTGTTGCATTGAGACTGTACTTTGAGGCCTATATTAACACTGCAAAGACAAACAGGCTCTCTAACCTCACATATGTCACAACATGTGTAAGACAGTGTTGTGTTTTGTAGCTCCTGGTCTTCGTACACCACTGGCAGTGCCCTGCTCGTACCCCGGGCCGTTTGGTATGGTTCCTCACCCGGGTATGAACGGAGAACTGAGTGGAGTGGGAGCTGCCTACACTGGCCTACACAACATCTCCCCACAGATGAGCGCAGTGGCTGCTGCTGCAGTGGCAGCTTATGGACGCACACAAGTGGTACTCAAACACACACAAATACACATTCATACTGTATATGTAAGTAATAATGACTAAAACTCGGTCTCCAGAGTTTACTTTAAGGATTAGTGAACTAAATTCAACTGATAGTAACAATTTCCTGTGTATATATTGGCAAAATAAAATACAATACCAGTTGGTGATGTTTGTGTATTCTGATATAGTTTGTCAGTTGTTTCATTTGGGATTATTTTTATCACTGGATTTACAGCCAGTGATGCCACATGTGTGAAATGACTAACAAATGGAAAACATGTCCTGACTGTAGTATTACTTCATCAAGTACTGTCATCTTTAGTTGGATATCAGTCAGTAATGATTTAGTGAACTGCTATCAAAGTTAAAACAAAGCTAACTTTGGCTGAAAATGGAAAGGGTGTTGGATGTGTGGGTTATATATAAAACTGTTTCAACAGCATCCAACCACTATATTTCAGTTCACTGTATTTCATTTGTTGTAATCTGCAACTGTAATAATTTAAATGCTGCTGAAACAATGGTTGTTGACTTTGATGTCTAAAAACTTGGGCATCAACAATCTTTTAACACCAAATCAGTGCTTATAGACCGGCAGCTTTGTGGTTTGTAGCACCCTTTGTACAGAAACAGCTTCCTGGATATATCCAAACGTCACGCGTTAGTATTACCCTATGTCTTTTTATTCATTTTAAAATCTAAACGTGTAGCCTGCAATCAGACTGTCTCTTGGAAAACTGCTCTTCTGTGTGACAGACACACTGCTAATCACATCTGTTATAGGCTTTCAATTCTGCTTATTGTAGCAGTAGTGTATTGTGCTGCTGAACTACTTTTAAACTGCACGATCCCCTCATATTCTGTAGGTGGGATTTGATCCTCACCACCACATACGTGTACCTGGCCTTCCACCCAACCTGTCAGGCATTC
>NW_018127900.1:3944305-3957639 GCF_001952655.1 Monopterus albus
CCTCTCCTCATTCTCAAATTGCACATTTACACTAAGGAAGTTCACAGAATGGACATTGATTTATTACTTTTGTTTGCTTGTACCTTTGCCCACATCTCCCCTACTCTTTCCTCACCACTCTTTTCTCCTCCTCGTGCTCCTGTTCTTTCCTCCAGAGCATACTCCTTTCATGTGAGCGCCGATGGACAAATGCAGCCTGTGCCTTTTCCTCCAGATGCCCTGATAGGTCCTGGCATTCCGCGCCATGCACGACAGATCAATACCCTCAGCCACGGAGAGGTGGTGTGTGCTGTCACCATCAGTAACCCCACACGTCATGTCTACACTGGCGGCAAGGGCTGTGTCAAGGTGTGGGACATCAGTCACCCAGGCAACAAGACCCCTGTATCCCAGCTGGACTGCCTTGTGAGTGAACTTCTATGACTCCTATATTCATGACACTGTAATGTTACATCATATATGGTTAGAAAAGCATTATTCAATTGTTTTACCTGTAGTTAATGCTTACAGCAATAAATTTATACATTGGTGCTTAATGATATTAAAAGTAGTTGTGTGTGTCTTTGTCACATCAGAACAGAGATAACTACATCCGTTCCTGTCGACTGCTTCCTGACGGGCGGACTCTCATTGTTGGGGGCGAGGCGAGTACTTTGTCAATATGGGATTTGGCAACACCAACTCCACGGATAAAAGCAGAACTGACCTCGTCAGCACCTGCGTGTTACGCTCTGGCCATCAGCCCTGACTCGAAAGTCTGCTTTTCCTGCTGCTCGGATGGAAACATAGCAGTCTGGGATCTTCACAACCAGACTCTGGTTAGGTATGGAGCTGACAGTGTGGTGTGGGACTGTGGGGATCAGACAGTAAAATCACAGTTTGCTCAGCAAGGTATCACATTACAGATGATTCTGCTATACCTGCTGTGCAACTATGTGCCCTACCCATACTGGTACTGTATGAACGTCTCTTCTCTCTAACACAAGATGCAAATAGTCCTCATTCTTTGGTGTGATGAACACTATTGTTTGTTGTGGGTTTGTCTGGCTGTTTATTCTGCAGGCAGTTCCAGGGCCACACTGATGGGGCCAGTTGCATAGACATCTCCAATGATGGGACTAAGCTGTGGACCGGAGGCCTGGATAACACCGTCCGGTCCTGGGACCTGAGAGAGGGGCGGCAACTTCAACAGCATGACTTCACTTCCCAGGTACACAGGGCACCGCGCACACCTCTGTTAGTGCTATAAAATGTACGGTAATACGTTCGCCTGTTTTCACACAGGCACAATTGTTTTGTACTGTGCCTGAGCAGGATTGCTCCCCCATCCCCTCTACCACACAAATCTGCTTTCATCATTAGTAATATCGTTCCGTGCCCCGGCACATTTGCGTATGTACGTGTCTGATACAGCAGCTGGTAGTATCCACATGCTTGGTTTGCAGTCCACCAAGAAGAAGAAGCAACCACCCTGACATTTGTTTTTCTTCCATTTAAATACTGAGGAATGCTTCCATAAATCTCTGAGTTTTTGTGTAGAGTATCCAGTTGTCTGTATGTTTTCGTCGGCCCAAATTTCAAGCAAGCATTTTACTTTTTCGCAGCCATGTTTGTTGTTTTAATCGACAGAGTCAAATAGTTATGACATCACATAGCAGCCCACTTCCTTGTTTGAGCACTGTTCTGTTCACATCTCCCACGGGCTGTACTCAAGTACACATTAATTGTACTCGAGACCACCTCTTTAAGCAGACACAGGCACAGTACCACTTGTGTTCACACCGATCAAGATGAACCAGATCTGTAGACATCTGTATGGATTGTAGTTTGACTAGCAGCATTGTGGAATTTGTCCACCAGCAGTTTGCAGGTGTAATTTATATGATCATGGTTTGGTTTTGCCCAGTTTTTTTTATTATTATTTGGTGGTTAAAGCAAAATGCACAGATTTATGAAAATTGTGCATCAGAGGACAAGTCACAGGCATTTGTAGTTTGTATGGTTACACTCTCAGGCTTTGATTTATTGCAGTAATTTATAAGCTCAGTTCAGAACATTTAACTCGCACTAAAGGCCAGACTGAGCTCTGGTTTTCTGGCCTGTCCTCAAACACCTTTAACACTAATAATACTAGTAGTTAGAATGTAGTTTTTTAGGTGGGGAGGAGAGCAGCACTCATAGACCACTAGAACAATTTTCCTGAAAAGGCCCATTTCATGATATCAGTTTGCACAGGAGGAGGTGAGTGTGCATTAAAGAGAGTCCAAGGAGGGCAGGACAGACGGGGAGGGACATGGCCAATAGAGTGCATGTGCTTTCCAGCAATATCTCATGTAACCTCCGAAAACAGCTGAACACCATGGGTTTGGGAAAGAAATAAAACCTTTATGCAACAGCTTTATGAGTCATCATGTGCATCTGAAAGGGATTTTGGAGAGATTGGTTTAAAACATGAGTATTTATTAGATCACTCACCTGCCTCATTGTGATGTATTATTGCTTTTCCAACATTACTGCTGGAAAAACTGAAACAGCCATCCATTAGTCTGTCAGGGACCGAAATGTTTGATGGTTTAGAAAAACATATAGTGGTCATTTGCCAATATTCATAGATATGTTAATTATAAGTGCCCACCCCTTTTGACGAGCATGATTTTCATGCATTAAAAAATTTCTATAATACAGTCATATACAGTTAGACATACATAATATTAATAGAAACTATAAGAGATATAACTACCATGACTGTTTGGTTTGGTTGCAGATCTTCTCACTGGGATACTGTCCAACGGGCGAATGGCTGGCAGTAGGGATGGAGAACAGTAATGTGGAGGTCCTACATGTCACCAAGCCTGACAAGTACCAGCTGCACCTGCATGAAAGCTGTGTTCTCTCACTCAGATTTGCTCACTGTGGTAAGAATCAGCTAAGTGTGGACTAAAGAAAATTACAAACTGTGGCAGGTTTATAATGATACAGAGTAAGCAAGGGACATTGACATGTGATGAAATGTGGCAGGTTTACGTAGAAGACAAATCTGGTGATTTACAAAATTGTACAGTATAATGTACTGTAAATGAAGATGATCAAGCTGGGCAAGTCTGCAAAACATATACAATTCTAAGCAATAATGACTTTAGTAGTGGAGAAGAATTCTCTATAAATAGGAATCAGCCAACATATTGATGATTTTGATGTTTACATTGTCATCACTTAATGGGTAACTTTACCAGCAGCCAAACTCCTAGAAAACTGAGGACAGTTAGCACAGTTAGCTACCATAGCCTGTTATTTAGTGGCCAGTTTGTCTTTCACTTGTACTATGTTGTAGATAACCAATATATGATCAAACTAATCTTAAAACATTGAGCAGTTTGGTTATAAAAGTAAAAAAACTGTTATAAAATACAACAATTCTGTCCATACTGTCAAAGTTAAATACTGGTATCTGATTGATTCCACTCACTCTAGATCACTTTGCCCTCCAGTGGTTAAAATGAGAAGCTGGTGACCAGTTGCAGCACAATTTGAAGAGTTAACTCACTGTGATCAGACAAATGAGTAGAGTTAGCACATACACACACACAGAGTTGTTCAATGTCAATATTTGTTTAGACAGGACAAGTTATGACATCACATAGCCTTCATTTGAGCAGCTAATATGTTTTGGTATTTTTAAAATCCGATCCCAGACTCAGTGTAGCTGCAATGCATAGCTCAGTTTAAGTGCCATTTACAGTAAGTGTTAGCTCACTTAACCACCACTAATCTAAATCACTTGGGTAACTGAGACATGTTTCAGGTTTGGGGCAAATATTTTTTTCTTAATTGTACCATCCTCTGCAGGGAAGTGGTTTGTGAGCACAGGAAAAGACAATCTGCTCAATGCATGGAGAACCCCATATGGAGCCAGCATATTCCAGGTAAGTGTAGAAGAACATACATATGGACAACAGGCAGCTCAGAGACCAAACACCATGTAGTCTTATAGACAGGAAGTTAGAGATTGTATTGAAATATCGTTATAGACAGGAGAGACAGTGAAAGGTGTACATACAAGTGGAGGAGCCAGACAGAGCAAAATCAAAGATCCTAAAAAGTGTAGCCACACACTTGGCTCTCTTTCTAGAACATTACTGTACATCAAGGACACAAACATTTGAACAGAAACCCCTTTGTTATGGTCTTGAGAAGAAAAGACAAACTTGGGTGACACCTGTTTGTAACACACATGGCCTTCATCACTGGCATTATTGGTGTTTTCTCAGTCTCGAGCGTTTTCACACATATTTTATTCCCCTTGCAGTCAAAGGAGTCGTCTTCAGTGCTGAGCTGCGACATTTCCATAGATGATAAGTACATCGTCACGGGCTCGGGAGATAAGAAAGCGACTGTCTACGAGGTCATTTACTAGAAGAGCTGCTGCTGTCCTTCCACCCAAGCACTCTTCAGTGTCTCCATCACCCATGTACAATTTTTAATGTGTATAAAATGGATGTGAATAGAACAAATGAAACACTTTAATTTTTTCTTGAACCATGATCTTTTGACCACCTGGCTGGTCGAGGAGCGAAACGAACAAGCAGAACCAAGCACAGAGATTCTTGTTTTTGGTATTTTGTTTTTTTTTAAGAGTGGCTGGCTCCTTGTTGATGTGGGTGAGTCAATGTCCATGTGCACTGAATCTGGATTGGATGCCGTTGTCACAGCACTGGCCAGATAAAGCTTTTTTTATTTAACACTTTTATGGAAGCCTCTGACACAGACAAGCAGCTGACACACAGTACTTTTGCCTATGTATTTTTGTGCATAAAAAGTATATCAAATAATTGGCAGATTGGGACTGCATCATTTCCGTTCCACTCCAGAATATCCTAAACATGATTAGAAATGAGGGGGTTACCATAGTGTTAAGATCATGCGAGAGAAGTAGCAGTAGCGACAGTTTTCTTCTCAAAACCTTCCATCATTGTTGTTTTCGCCTGTCCAGAGTTTGCTGCTGACCTTGCTCTACATTATGACTTCCTGATTGCCTCATTGTCTCTGAGCTTAATTGTGTCTTTGCAGAGGTGGCGCATTAATTTGTGAAGATGGTGCAATGCTCCAAGGGACACAAGGTACACAAGAGTAGCCATTATGCATACTTCATGTCAACATGTTGGAAGCAACTGTATCAGAGGCTTCATTCAGAAACAACTTTCTGTGGACATTTGTATAAAAATAAACATTTTCTGTACTTTGTGTTGAAATGCTTCTCAGTGTGAGCTCTAAAGGCAATATATTCATCTATTTGTTTATTATAGTGTGCCTTTATGTGTAGTAGGTTATTTCATACCAAATTTGCCTTTTATTTATGTTAAGACTTTTTGTTTTTTTAGTCTTCCACATGTGACAAATGGCAAACTTTTATTTCATATCAAAAACACTGAGTTGTACGTTATGTGGAAGCTACCAACCTATCTAGAGAAAGCTGCTTAATATATCATATCAACTTGACAAAACAGTAGACAGACATTTAGCTCCTAGAAGGGCTAACAAATGTACCCCACATGATGAAAACAATGACGTTGTCCTGAGGATTAATTTGGCATTTTGTGAAAACAGGTTAGAAGATCCATAGCATGCCCGTACACAGCTACAGTTAGCTTAGCTTAGCATAGAGACTGGAGTCAAGGGGAAACAGCTGGCCTTGCTCTGTCCAAAACAGAATATGCCTGCTACTGTAGCAGCTTGTCATCCCTGTAATGCTGCTGGGTGACCAGTAGTGACTCCTGGAATTTACTGCTCCCTACCAAGAAACAGTCTGACACACAACTCTCTTGTAAAACTATAGCTTATCAGTTTAACACTTTGGTCGTTGACTGATTTAAGTAAACAAGCTATGAAGTGTTAATTACAAAGCTTAGAGGTGCTGATAGTTATTTTAACCTTTGAACAGAAACAGAGTAGTGGTTTCTCCCTGCTTCCATTCTCTTGGCATGAAAGCTAAAAGACAAGATCCTCAAGATTTTGAACTATTCCTGTAAAAGCACATGACAGCATTTATTTTCTGCCTCTGTTCCTAATTTTTTTTATTTTTTTTTTGTCATCTTCTTTCATAATTTAACCTCTGAATGCAGTGTGAGCTCAGTCTATCTGTGTGTATATGTGCGTTTTGACTCTGTGGACATTGAACAGACTAACAAGATTGCCTTCTGTGCCCTCACTACAGACTGACCTTTGCACTTGGTTCTGCCCACTCAGTTTAGACTCCTCTGGATGCTCAGTGGATTGTGTCCGACAGGTTTCAGTAAAACTGATTGGTGTTGGGAGGTCAACCAGCCCTCCGTGTCCTGCCTGGATTTTCTGTTACAATGTTGGGCATTTATCTGAAAAACAAGGGGTCAGTGTTATGATCGTGATATCTCTTGGATTTACTTCTGTTGGCTTGTAGAAATAACACAGTGCCTTTACACAGCTACGCTTCTGACTCCTTTTTGTCTTGCTGAGTGTTCAACTACACAGAGAGCTGAAATATGACAGGCTGGTTTTTAACAGTTACCGTTGTTGAGTGTACATCTAGTAACATTTACTGTAAGTATGGATATTATTTAAAAGATCAGCAAAGTAACCTACATTTTCTAAATTATCCAGTTCAGTTTGTATCAGTTGTCAGAAATGAGCTTCTTTTTGTTTCACCTGCTTTGCTGTACACACACACACATGAAACACACTGTTCATGACTACTTCAGTTTCAGTCTGTTTGAAACATGGTGTTGTTAACCAGACGTTTTTAAAGCTGCTATGTCGTATCTTCTTTTCTGCTTTGTTCTTGTTGCTACTGCAGTTCTGTAATGTGACTCAGAGAACACTTGTCAGCATAAAGACAAATACATCCAATACAAAGCACATCAGTAGTCATTAGCAGAGATTTAATTGTCTCCTCTATTTTAATCCTACTCGTAATCACCTAAACCTAATGTCAGCTATCCATCATTTTAACTTCAACAGCTATCTGAAACTCTAACTACACTTAACTATCTGGATCATTTTATTTTACATCACAGAACTTTTTTAAATTAGATTTGACTTACACTGGTGTCATGTGTGTTGCTATTTTATTGCCACAACTTGCATTTTTTAATTCTAACTTCCAGCTCAAGGCTCAAGGAACAAAAACTAGCACTAAACAGGAAGATGTTACCACTGGATCTAGTGTCTCTAGATGAAGAGAATATAACTCATTTCATATGTACTGGAACATTTTGCTGTCATGTTACTGTGTCCTATAAAACTGAAAATGTCACGTTTTGCCATTTGAAGTAGACATCAGTTTCATATTGTTTTCTTGTTTTCACATGGGCCTCTCACAGTAACAAGCGTGTTAGAAAATCCAAATCCGACCAAAATATATGTTTAATTGTTTATCTCTACTTTTTAAACTGGTAACAAAAGCAGTGCATATGGTTGGTACTAACCTGCCTGAATTGTGATCTGCTTGTGTCTAGGGCAGTGTCATCTATTCGCTTCTCTTTATGCTCCTCCACCCATTCTAAAGCAGAAAATCAGAGTACATGACTTGATTGTACAATATACTTTTTTGTTTTTTTGGAGCTCTGACACAGATCTTAAGGTTTCAGACTGAGTGGTGTTTTTTTGTTTTTGTTTTACATTTTCTCAGCTGAGATTTGACATCTGTTTAGAGTCGAAGAAGTCTAATGGGTTCAGTAGAGGAGAGACCACATGAAAGATATCACATTGTCATAATTGATATTTTTGTGATTTTTCTGACTGTCACAGACAGGATGTACATTCAAAGGACTGGTCATGATATTGGTTTGTTTTTCACAGTGTTAGCCTGTTTTCTTTCTAAATCTCAAATGCTTCTACATTTGCTGCATACCGCTACGCTTTCAAATTAAAATGACAATTCATTTAGTTTGCTGTCATTGACTGCTTTGCTATGCTTTCTGCTCCTCAGTGAGACATAAAATCTGTTGGCACCTTCTTACTGCATCTAATACTCTGAAGTCTTCATCCCTATTGATAATGGAAAAAAAAACTTTAGTAATCGCACTCATGTCAAGAGTCAAACGTGAATGTTACTCGTCTCATCTGATTGCTACAAGTTAGCTGGCTAACATGACCTCACACAGAAATGTTACATATAATGATGTGTAGAGCTTTTAGCTTGACTGGGCTGATGAAGGTATTATAAATTTACTGTAAACATGTAAAAATGCACGCTTACAGTGAAACTTCCTGTCACTAGTTGAGCTTTTTCTCCAATACAAAATGCCTTTGCTCTCTTTTTTCTAGTCTGTGGTTGATTTTATTAAACTATTGTGTGGAGTGTTTTGTCAGACTTTTTTATTGTTGCTACTAATAGTGTTCCTTGTTTAGTGCTTGTTATAGTAAATTATGCAGTTAATTACAATGAGAATGTTAAAATAATTCACTGTTGTTGGATTACAAAGGATCAGAGAAAGTGAGGGTTTTTAGACAGTCATTGCCGAATGTTACAACAGAATTCTGCAACAGGGATTATGTGTCCAGATATGGAATATGCATTACTGTGGGAAAGGCAATGTCCCCCATTTTCAACTGAAAATCCTTTTGTTTTGTTTTGACTCCTCTACTTGCTTAGGCAGACAATGATGTTCTTTCTTCTATCTGGTGTAACAGTGTTGCAACACAGGAGTGTCTATAGTGTGAGTGTGATGGTCTTGTCACACACATTAACCTGCAGTCAGTGACAGCGGATTCATTCCCTTCAGCAAAAAGACATTAAATGTTCATGACAGCCCACTTGGCTTGTCCACAGGCCTTCACATACTTCATTCCCCACGTCACACAATGTGTGGCAACCTGTTAATGGAGTCATTATCAGCTTGCCTCTTTTCTGTGCTCGCCCTACAGTCCTTGGCATTCTAATATTATTACGACACTAATACACTAGCGAAGCTGCAGTTAGCCACAAGGACGCATTATTTTGTATTAAGAACTTATGGCGCTGTCTTGTTGCAAAACAACCAGAACAGCAGTTTAATTTATTTTCAACTCTGAGCTTATTAAATCTACTGAAACAGCATTCTCTATATAATTTTGAACTTCTAAACTTGCCTCTGAATTCTAAATGGACTGTATTTATATAGCGCATTTTTTCCCAAAGTGTGTTGCACTGGCCAAAGCGCTTTACAGGAGATGATACACCATTCACACACCGATGACGACAGGCTGCCACACAACGGCGCTAGTCAAGCCACCGGGAGCAATTCGGGGTTCAGTGTCTTGCTCAGGGACACTTAGGCATGCAGGGAAATCGGGAGTTGAACCACCAACTTGCTGGTCAGGAGACGACTGCCCTACTTCGTGAGCCACTGCCAGCCCATGAGAATTCTCTCCCCACCAAATAGAAAGTAGACACTTGGCTGAAAAAACAGGCCATGAAAAAATATTTATATTCATTCCAGTGATTTGACCAGCGGCTTTAAACCCTTTTCCAGATAGTATCACATTGTTTGCAAATGATCACAACCCTGGGATGTACAATATCTTTTACATTAAAAAAAAAGTTGAATATAGCAAATCATACCAGTAGTGTGATATGGACAAATATTAATCCCCTGCAGATCCTCTGTATTCACTTTAAAGTACTGTATGGTATGACTTTTTTTTTATTAAAGAATCTTTATATTTTGACTTGTAGAGTGTGGCAGGCATACTCCACATCCATATTAAATAAGCTGTGAGAAACAAGGATTTCAAGTGTTTTAGTGCAAACTGACAGGTCAGTGCTAGTGTCTGTCTAACCACCCCTTGTGAACGTGCTGTGTTCACGCAGAGCACAGCGCTGGACTGTTGAAGTGGATTAAGTGATACAAGTGAGGGCTGTGGAGGAGGATGCTCCACCATTACAGTGAATGATACTCCTGTTACAGCTCTCCAGCCAGCACTTCAAACAGCCAAAAGTGGGAGAGAAGGAGGAAAGGTGGGGATACACTGTGGGAATGAACCACCCTACTTCAGCATTTTATATTAAGAGCACTTGTGGCTTGCAAATTGCCCACTTTCCTGATAGACTCAGAATTTGGATTAAACAAACGGTCTACAAGATAGCAGGATATCCCTGGCTTGCATGTGTTGCATGACGCTGTTGGTATATTTCACTCATGATGTTGCAAAGATAGTATCTATTTCACAACGACTGCACATTCGGATGTTAAAATTATGTATGCCTGTGACCAATGCTGTCACATTTATTGTCCTTCCAAAAACCTTTTTCACCATGTTAGCAACCTCGCAGTCTGTTGGCATAATGTTTGCAAAGTGCCACTTTACAGAAGTATAGCAATACTCTGCTAGCTTCAGAGCAACTGTCAGAATGGTTCTTAATTAATTCACTGTTTCAGAATACTGACAGCCATTACAACACTCTGGAAGAGGATCATAGATGCAACCGAGTGAATAATTACTGCAGTTTACAAAAGTATGTGAGTCTCCTCCTCCTCCACAGCTTAATACTAAATCAGTGAACAAGAGCCATGTTAGTAGCTCTGTGAAGCTGTAGCCTATTTAGGTACAGTGTTGCATCAAACTAAATGCTAATGTCAGCATGATAGCATGTTGGCAATGCTACCATGCTGGTGTTTAGCAGATTTACCATGTTCAACATCTTAGTTTAATATGTTAGCATGCTAATGTTCAGAAATTACCACTAAACGCAAACAACAGCTGATGGAAATGTTATTAATTTTGCAGAGCCACTGTCATCCAAACACAAAATACAATAGCTGACTTTAGTGAGAGCTAATCAGTAAAGCATATAAAGGTGTTCTTTCACGGCACAACACCTTGTGATAGGAATGGAGAGGTTAGTGAACAACCTCATTTCTTTCCAAAACCTCAACTGAATTTGAAATTATTGGTTATTCTTTCACAGCATGTACAAAACTCTAAGAAACAAGCATCCTAGGTGGATATGCTACTGAGTATCTCTCATCCTTCCTTCTCTTGGAAGACACAATCTACACAAAAGAGACAATTACCTCTGGAAATGCAAGTATATTTTCATGTAAGTAAATGAATAAAATAATAATAAATAATTACAGCAGATTATTTGCTATAACATTGGACCACAAATAATAGTGGCTTTTATACTTTTTTAAGCACTTATTTTATCTGTTAACAAGACATTATGTCATCACAAGACCATCTTAACACAGTGCAGTATGAGACATAACTTTACAACTTTATTTCAGATGATAATAAAGTAACAGCAACATCAGTCTAACATGTTCCAATGGGCTTTTTTTATAACAGCAAAAAAACAAGCAAGTAACAAAATAGCCTAACTCAGTGTGGTGTGGTTTTATAGTAATGCATTGCCACAGTGCTACCATTTACCTATTCCCATTAGTGTGACTCAATTTCTGGCAGTGCCTCTACCAAAACTAAAAATGCAATAAAAATCACATTCCCAGTGCTGCAAAAATGTGATGAGAGTCATAAGAGAAACATCATGTGAATAGAGATTTGTTCCTTTGGTATTTGAAGAGACAGTTTATGCTATGAACTGAGGATACACATTAATGTATTTTTAATGGGATTATGTCACATCTATAAGGCTCATAGTATTCTCTATTAAGATCTTGTATTGCATTTGAACTCATACAGATCTGTCCTCGTCAAATCTAACCTACAAATTTTCATCTCCTCCCCATTTTTCACCTTGCCAATCCCATCATATCTGTGAATAAGATTGGATGAGGGTACATTGGAGGGAGCACATCCATCAGCTTATCTGGTGAAGTAAATTTGATGGTGATCCTGTAATAAGATGAAAGATTTGTAAGGAGCTTTATACTTCTGAGCGATTCAAAGGGACATTTCTTGCAATAATTTCCTCCTATGTTACAGGGTGGACTGATGATTAATTCATGTCTCTGCCATTTTAACGAGGTTGTGCCCGTTAGTTGGCACGAGGGGTGGGGGGGGGGACTCAGTGGTGCTTTGATATCCTATGTTCAAGGCTGTGTCACACATTAATGACTTCTTTGAGCTATGAAACGAGCATCATTATCTCTTTCCAGAAAGGGAAAGATGAGAGATTTCAGCTCAGCTTGTATAAAGACGGGGGATGAATCAGTCACTCTGTGTGTGTGTGTGCACACATGTGTGCCTTTGTATTACTTACATTATGGAGACCGAAACCTGTTAACGCACTCACGTTGTGGGGACTCCGCCTTCCTTGTGGGGACCAGCCTTTGGAAATCATTGAATTTTAGGGTGGCAACATGGTTTAAGGTTAAGGTGAAGTTAGGCTTAGGTTAAGTCTTAGGTGTTAGGTTAGGGTTAGGGTTAGGTAAGTAGTGGTTATGGTTAAGGTTAGGATAAGTCTAGAGGAAATGAATGTAAGTCAATGTAAAGTCCCCACAGCGGTATGTGTGTGTGAGAGAGAGCGAGAGAGAGAGAGAGAGAGACTTGGTGACATTGTCTTGCATTGCAACTTGCATCTGAGCAGTAGATTTTCTTTGTACAGTTCAACCCAGACTTCATCAGAATCAGAATCAGAATCTGCTTTATTGCCAGGTGTGTTGGACACACGAGGAATTTAACTCTGGTACATTGGCTCTCAATGTGCAAACAGTAGACCAGCATAAGGCTGTGTGATATAACAAAATAGCAGTATTAACATCAACAAATAGTGCAAACAATGCGGAAAAAGCTGTATAAACAGACAGTAACGATGCAGACAGCGAAGGACTGTTCTTTGAAATTAGATAAATAGGGATAAAAATAGAGTA
Organism: Monopterus albus; assembly: GCF_001952655.1. Classification (NCBI taxonomy): domain Eukaryota; kingdom Metazoa; phylum Chordata; class Actinopteri; order Synbranchiformes; family Synbranchidae; genus Monopterus; species Monopterus albus. The sequence continues at coordinate 3,957,091 of NW_018127900.1, forward strand.
CTTAAAACACAGAACTAGAGACCTGTACGAGTCTGTATAATCTGTACAATGTATATACACAGGTATTGCACTGAGGCTTATTGTCCAATCATACTGTCATTGGTTAAGTGTTCATCAGAGCGACAGCCTGGGGGAAGAAACTGTCCCTGTACCTGGTTGTCTTAGTGCACAGTGACCTGTAACGCCGTCCAGAGGGAAGGAGTTCAAACAGATTGTGTCCAGGGTGTGAGGGGTCTGCAGTGATCCTCTCCGCCCTCCTTTTGACCCGTGCGGTGTACAGGTCTTCCATGGAGGGCAGGCTAACACTAATGACCTTTTCTGCAGTCCTAACTGTCCGCTGAAGTCTGTACTTGTCCTGTTTGGTTGCTGAGCCAACCCAGACAGTGATGGGGGTGCAGAGAACAGACTCGATGATTCCTCTGTAGAACTGAATCAGCAGCTCCTGGGGCAGGTCGAACTTCCTGAGCTGGCGCAGGAAGTACATCCTCTGCTGTGCCTTCTTGGTGATGGTCCTGATGTTGGACGCCCACTTCAGGTCCTGGGAGATAG
>NW_018127900.1:3957677-3960136 GCF_001952655.1 Monopterus albus
CCAAATTGTGACGGGGGGGGGGTCTTCCTGAAGTCATTAAATAAAAATCAAATTTGTGCATAGACTCAGGTTCTTTTTTTTAAAATTGGGTTACTCCATTGATTTCATATTAATCTGTGGGACTTGAGAGAGAAAACTAGGAAATGAATGGTAATCTGAATACAAAATAAATAAACAAGATAAGTTTTGGATACACGGTGCTACAGACACAGACTGAGGTTTGGTTCCCTGCCCTACTAACTCAAGCTGAAGCGAACTTGGGTTCTGCAGCAGGACAATGATCCAAAGCACACCAGCAAGTCCACTTCTGAATGGCTGAAGAAAAACAAAATGAAGACTTTGGAGTGGCCTAGTCAAAGTCCTGACCTGAATCCAATTGAGATGGTGTGGCATGACCTTAAAAAGGCAGTTCATGCCCGAAAACCCTCCAATGTGGCTGGCTTACAACAATTCTGCAAAGATGAGTGGGCCAAAATTCCTCCACAGCGCTGTGGCAGACTCATGGCAAGTTATCGAAAACGCTTGATTGCAGTTGTTGCTGCTAAGGGTGGCCCAACCAGTTATTAGGTTTAGGGGGCAAACACTTATTCACACAGGGCTTTGTAGTTTTGGATTTTGTTTTCCCTTAATAATAAAAACCTTCATTTAAAAACTGCATGATGTGTTTACTTGTGTTATCTTTGACTAATATTTAAATTTGTTTGATGATCTGAAACATTACAGTGTGACAAACATGCAAAAAGATAAGAAATCAGTAAGGGGGCAAACACTTTTTCACACCACTGTACATATCACTTTAAGTGTTAATATGGTCTATGAAATAAACTATTGTGCAACACCAAGGTAAGAAAAGCTGAGGGTAACTTTGCTGGCCTATGCTGTACTGTATGGCCAAGGAAAAATATTTCACACCATTGCTGCATTATACATTCAAACTACATGTTTCTATAATAAAAATACATGCACAGTCTGGCATAATAATACTTAAAAACTCCTTGATATTCCTTGATGCTCCCAGAGACTTTTGCATTTGCTGCCAGACACTATAGTTTTCCATAAATTTCACATCAGGATGCATTGCTTTTTCTTTCTTTTTCATCCAACGTATGTGTGCTAATCAACCACTTTCCTGCTCTCAACTCATCAAAACGTTTTTATTTATTTATTTTACTTTTACGAGGCTTTTCATTGCTCTGCATCTGTTCTGTCACTTCACCACTGCAGCAGTGAGAAGGGTTTAAGGGTCACAGCAAAGTAGCGAGAGCTGGATGAGTGAGAGGGTTTAAGGTCACACAGAGAGTGGAGGATTGTATATTTCCTAAGAAAACAGGAGCAGCCATTTGAGTGGAGGTCATGGACATTTCTATGCATGCTGATAGAACAGGTTGAAGCGTTGGAGGAGAAAGGCCTCTTAAAACTAAATGAACTAAAAGCTCTTGGTTTGAATGCTCTTCATCCTATACTCTGCCAAATGTACTCTACCTTGAATAAAGCACTTAGGTCATAAGGGGTTTTTTGTGTGAAGCTTTTAGGCTAACTCTGACTCCCACTTAAAACCAACTTTAGTTTCCATTTCTAAAGAAGACAAGGTCTTTTCTCTGCATTGGTTTCAGTGTTAATGTGAGACAGAAATTTCATCGCATTGTGAAATGTTTGTGATTAAATGTACTAGACACCGGTACGTGCTGTATGCTCACCTTTTGTGAGATTTAAAAATCACAAATATACATTGAAAATGGAATCATCCCTGACATCCAGAATACATGACAGAACAGTGATGCTCAACACAATGTACACACAGACACACAGACACACACACACAGAGGATTCAAAGATGTAGTGGTCTTAGAAATCCACATGGTGGCAGCTTGGATGTACATAATGATGCTCTGCTTGGCATCTTTGCTTCCAACATATAGCCCACCTAGTAGTTTATAATTTCAAGGTGTTATAAACCATGCACTTGTTTGAATTGACCAATGAAGTATTGTTGAAGCAGGATTGTTTCGAGCACACTGACTGGGGGGTGTTCAAAGAGGGCTCAGACCTCGAGGCTTATACATCAGCTGTTCTGGACTATGTGCAGTTCTGTACTTATGCTGTCCTACCTATAAAGTCCATCAGGGGTTTTCCAAATCAGAAACCATGGTTGGACAGTACAGTGTCACCTCTGCTCAAAGCTCGGGATGCTGCCTTCAGATCAGGTGACAGGCAGGACCCGAAAAGAACTAAAGAAGGGCATCCGGCTGGCCAAATGCAGGTACAAGCAGCGCATTGAGGGGCACTTTATGAATAACAACACACAGTATGTGGAGAGGCATCAAAACAATAACAGACTTCAGAAGCAACAACCAGCAGGTCAGCCATGATCCCACCCTCCCTGACACTCTGAATAGTTTCTTTGCACGCTTCGATACACCTGGCAGCAGAGGAACTGTACAACTCCCTCAGCTTGAGGA
>NW_018127900.1:3960212-3963926 GCF_001952655.1 Monopterus albus
GTCCTCCATCATTGTGCCTGTGCCCAAGAAATCTGCTGTCACCTGCTTCAATGATTACCGCCCTGTTGCTCTGACACCAGTAATCATGAAGTGCTTTGAGAGGATCATGCTAAAGCACATCAAGGACATCATCCCTGTTGGTCTGGACAGCCATCAGTTCGCCTACAGAGAGAACCAATCAACAGAGGATGCTGTCTCAACAGCATTCCACACAGTCCTGTCCCACCTGGACAATCCTAACACTTATGTCAGGATGCTATTTGTTGACTTCAGTTTGGCATTTAACACTAATCCCAGACAAACTGGCACTGAAACTGCACAATCTGGGAATGCCTGCAATGATGTGTCATTGGATTAAAGACTTTCTCACTAACAGGCCTCAAGTGGTGAGAATCGGAAGCTGCACATCATCCACACTGGCCCTGAACACAGGCACACCACAGGGCTGTGTGCTCAGCCCAGTTCTCTTCACTCTGTTTACCCATGACGGTGAGGCCATTCACTCCACAAATACAGTTGTGAAGTTTGCGGACGACACCACCGTAGTGGGTCTCATCTCAGACAATGATGAGACTCACTACAGAGAGGATATCCATCACCTGACAAGGTGGTGTTCAGATAACAATCTTGTCCTGAACACCAACAAGACTAACAATTATATACTGATTATATATCTGAACACATCCTACCTGGTGAAGAAAGCCCAGTGAAGGCTTTTTTTTCCTCTGTCAGGACAGAAAGGACTTGACCCGGGTGGTGAGAACAACTCAGGGCATCGTAGGGAGTCCTCTTCTGGATCTGGATTCACTAAATGCTGTTCGGATCCAGAGGAAGGTAGGACGGACTGCTGCAGATCCCACCCACCCAGGCAACAGTATGTTTGTGCCTCTTCCCTCCAGGAAAAAGTACAGATGCATAAAGACTCAAACAAACAGACTGAGACACAGCTTCTTCCCCAGAGCTGTGAAATCAATCACCCCCCTAACCCCTAGTCACACACACACATACACACACAGTCTCCCCCCTATGGACAGACACAGACAGAACACTGGACCTCTGCAGACACACACCCATGCTCACACCTCTTCCTAAAGACTGAGATTTGCACTGAGCTGCACTTTATAATGTTATGCTACTACACTGACATGCTGCTGACCTGATTAGGTCCCATACATCCTTCTTTATTTGTTCATAATTTTTTATTGACTTATACAATTTTGTGTTATGTAAATAATGTCTTTTAAGCCAAGAGCTGCCGTAAAAAATTTGTTGTGCTATGCATAATGACAATAAAGATTCTTGACCTTCTTGAAGTATATGTTTATCAATTGATTGATTGATTTTAAACAGACACTATGATGTTTACTTTCTTTTTAGCAGGGCATGAAAAAATTGTAGAAAACATAATTATGATTGATTGTTCATTCTTTATGTTGGAAATAATATATAGGCCACACTTACAAAAGTTTACTGATAAATAAAACTATTCATGGCAAAAGCATGCTTACTTTAGTAACTGTATGCTGTCAAAGACTTTTATTGTACTGAATGCAATGGATAGAAACAGTTTATCTAGACAAACTAGGCTAGCCACTGTTTCCTTAATGTGATTATGTGTGAACTAATGTCTTAATGTGGTCCCATCATTGAAATGTTGGATTTTTTCATAGTCTTCACAAAAACTTGTAACATTAACACTCTCTTAGCATGAAAGTAATACAATAATAATCCTGCAATCCAAAAAAAAAATAAAAAGCGGAAGAGAAAGTAGCCTAAATCATTTTACTGTACACCCAGCCTATGTAGGTGGTTTATATGAACACCAGGTGGCGATATGTAACTTTATTTCGATAAACATTAAGAATAGAAGAAGAGCTCTGTTGACTTAGCTACCTAACACGATAGTAGTTGGACATCTACTTAACGTGATCATCAAAATGCTTCTACAGTCTGTCAGACCCTGGTTGCTTCGTTGCCGGAGTTTACCTTTGGCTTACACAAGACCTTACTACGCTGATAAAGTCGCTCGACTCGGCTCTCAGCCGGACAAACAGTCTCCTGAATATCAGGTAGTTTAGTCTTTCGCTAACGTCAACTAGCACCACTCGCTGCTAATGTCAACTTCATGTAGGTGAGGTGGCTCACACCTGACAGACAAGTGTAAAATAACGCTACATACAGCTAATGTTGTCAAGCGTAATGGGTCGTCTGGACTGTAGATTATGTTATCCCCCAGAAGCTAATTCTAGCCAGTTGACTCGCTAAGGTCAAAACCTTGAGCTGTTATTGTGCCCAGCCAAGGTCCTACTGTAGATAGCTGCATTTCTGCTAGCCACCGATTTTCCTGCAGGTTTCAACAGTTCCATGCGACCCTTGTTCCTCCTGTCATAACAGAATAATCCTGGTGGTTCGTTATTCCACCAGCTCGGTTTTTACTGAACCAATCTGTAATCATTTTTAGCTTGGACATTTCATAACTTGGAGTACAATGCACTGAATACTGAGTATATTTTTGAGAAACTACACCCTTTCAAATAGGGGGCCTTTTGTATACATTTGTCTGGACCAAATGAACTGATGTTGGCTCCAGATGCCTTTAACTTACAGCTGTATATACTGTACTGTACATCTCAGGTATAACCTAGGAAAAGATTGCTAGAACCAGCAGGGCAGTGGTACTCAGTGACCGGAGTTAAGAACCTCTGTTCAAGAGTGTGAACAATCTAAATAATGAGTTTATTTTCAGAAAGTGAAATAATCCAGGGCAAAATCTGCTAGAAACACCCATTGTTCAATTGTAACCTCAGCTAATAAGATAAAGGTGGATACCAAAATCATTACAATATTATCAATGCCTGTATATCATTAATATATCCTATCATTAAAATATAAAAGAAATTCAGGCCAATGCAAATTAGTGTTGATGCTCTTATTGCTTTTAATCATAAGGTTCAATGGTGCAACCACATTTATGTAATATCCACGTTTATCAACCTACAGCCACTTCATCCTCTCTGATGCAACACCCAAAAGGTATCACTGGATGGCACTACAGGAACATTTTCTGCATGTTTCCGGTTTGGAGAAAGACTTGTTTAAAATATAGCAACATGAACAGTCTATTAGTGCTGTCCCAAATGGCAGTTTCTGGGCTCCGGGTGTTCAGTGGTAATAATTGGGGTGTTAATGGGCTAAGATTGTGCTGCTGCACACAGTACCTCTTTGCCCATCTGGCAGTACTTTGGGTAAAAAAAAAAAAACAACACAAAAAGCTAATGAAAGTTATTTTGCAATATTTAATGTAGCAGATGAACAGATGACGAATAATCATAACCATTGGCGTATACACAGAATATGCTACATTTCCGTCATTGATGTGAGATTGACTGGTAGTTTTACCAGTGAAGATGTCTCACTTTGTTGGAACTGTTGGAACAACAGAGGAGAGAAGCACTCAGTTCACTCTAATTATTCAGTGGTGTTACAGAGTGATGCCTCTTAACTCATAAACGGTCTTCGGCTAACAGCATACCGCATGTTGTCTTGTTGTCCACCGGCTGCAGCCAGGTCACAAGCCTGACAACAGCCACTTTCCTTTTGTCCTGTCGTCAGTTTAAGTCACGGATTTAGTTAATGAGGGCAGCACGGTGGCGCAGTGGTTAGCACCGTTGCCTCACAGCAAGAAGGCTCCGGGTTTGGGCCCCACCCGGGACC
>NW_018127900.1:3963987-4010511 GCF_001952655.1 Monopterus albus
ACTCCAAAGACATGCAGCTTAGGTTGATTGGTGTCTCTAAATTGCCCATAGGAGTGCGTGTGTGGTTGTTCATCTATGTGTTAGCCCTACGATGGATTGGCGACCTGTCCAGGGTGTACCCTGCCTTCGCCCGATTGCCGGCCGGGCTCCGGCCCCCCCATGACCCCGTTCAGGGACTAAGCAGTAGAAGATGAATGAATTTAGTTAATGACCACTGGTATGACCCGACTGGTTGTCATTATAATAAGAAAAAGCATCGATCAGCAGAAGCTGCTGCCTGATCGATTTCCACAGGGAGGTTTGCTAACAAGACTATAGGTGTCACTGACACTGCTGTGCAGTGGCAACCACAAATGCCTGAATACTAAAAATGAAAACCCATTACCTACCTAACGAACACACATCTGAATAGTTGGATATTCAGGCCCAGTCCTACTGTCTCTTAAGTGACGGTGTTTCATATTAAATCAGTGTTGTGGCAGCTATTTTCCTGACCTTTTTAATTCTTTCCTGACTAATGCAGTTTGATGACAGAGTGTTGAAAACTTCCTCCTGCCTAATGATCCAATAGTTGCATAACATTTCCTATTTTGTAATGAGAAAGATTCTTTACTATGATGCTCACCCACTCAGACAGTGACTGGGTGTTATCACTTAAAGGCACTGGGCTTTTTGTATTCTTTCTGAGTCTGGGTGGTGATTTAGGTGGTCACTTTACTTTGTATTTCCAGGAACTGCTTATGTGTCCCTTGACTGTGAGTGGTGTATTGATTGATTTAATATTTTTCTGTCATTAACAGTTAATAATTACAGAAATCCATGATGCTCACTTCACTCTTGTATGAGGTTACAGCAGCCAACCTGGCAACTCTGTCATCAGTTTCCTAATGTGGTGATTTGTCTGTTGCAAACTATCATCAGTAGAACCATGCAACATGATAAATAAATATCTTTACTCTCTTCTTGTTTTTCAGGAGAATTATGAGCGAATGCAAGCTCTTGTTGATCAACTGAAAACCCGGACGGAGAAGATTAAATTAGGTAAGTGTGAGCATATGATGAATTAGCTACTACGCTAAAGTTAAATTCATTAGTTTGTGTTTTAATATGACAGTGCTAATTAGTGTCTGTGTTCAGTTTGTTGACAGAATACCTTGACTTACCCATAACTGTTTTAGTAAAACTGCTCAGAGTTCTCATGTTTAAATATGTTAGCCAGGTCACATAGTTTCATGGGTGACAGTTTAAGGGCCTGCTCACACACGTGACTTTGTGTGGATTACAGTGTATAACTGTATTCAGTTGCCTGGCAGTTGTGACACATAATTACAAAATGTCAGTTTGTCTTAGTTTTAATGCCTTGGGTATAGGTTTGAGTAGGGTTAGGTTTGTGCTTTTCATTTGAAAATCAACACCAGACTGTCCAGAGGGTTGCCAAATTGATTGGTAGTATGATGTTTATTTGAATTAATTCAGGTGGGGGAGAAAAAGCCAGAAGACTTCATACCTCTCGTGGGAAACTCTTGCCTAGAGAGCGTATAGACAGACTGCTGGACCCTGGGTAGTATCATCTACTTCCATCTTTGGTTTTGACAGATTAAAATTCATGCCTGACTCGTACCCAGCAGGCCAGATGTCTAATATTTGTGGTGCTTGATGTCATTACCCAAAGCATGATGCAGGTCATTCTAATATCTGCTGCTGTACACCCTTCCCTCTAAAGTGACAACAGTGAAAGCATTGCCGTCGTTTGAGTCTTTAATTCGCCCTTGCAACAGACATCAGACTTTTGTGCTTAAAACTCTGAACAAAGAGTAAAAGTGATATTTAAATTTTGAACCTATACATTTTTGTTCTCCATTATACATATAATTTGCATTACATGATTGTTTTCCTATAGGACACCTTTCTTGGAATTCTCTCAGTTTGCAGCATATGAATTGTATGGAACAGAGGAAGTCCCAGCAGGAGGTATAATTACAGGGATAGGCCGAGTTTCTGGGTAAGCGCCGTGAATACAACTTCATGTTTACCTGTTAATCTGTAGGGGTGTAATTATACACCGATCAACCATCACATTCAGACCACTGACAGGTGAAGTGAATAACACTGATTTTTTCGTTACAGTGGCTCCTGTCAGTGTGTGGGGTGTATTAGGCAGCAAGTGGACATTCAGTCCTCGAAGTTGATGTGTTGGAAGCAGGAAAAATGGGCAACTGTAAGGGTCTGAGTGACTTTGACAAGGGCCAAATTGTGATGGCTGTCTGAGTCAGAGCGCCTCCCAGACTGCAGGTCTGTTTGGGTGTTCCCGGTCTGCAGTGGTTAGTACCTACCAAAAGTGTCTAAGGAAGGACAAACAGTGAACCTGCAACAGGATGGACACCCAAGGCTCACTAATGATGAGGTTGATTTACAGTAGATCAAACTTTTAAATGTCATTCATCCTTTTCAAAAGATTCCATTTTGAATCTTTGTTAAAATGGGTGAAAATGAGAAACAGTGTACATTTCTTTCAGTTTCAATTCAAAAATTATCCCTAACTTGTCCTCATGACCACAGTTTTCACTCCTTTTTCATTGATTGATGAAATTCATGCTCTTCCTGACAGTATAACTATGGAAACAAACCAAAGATGCACAGTGAGCTGCAGAGTGACATGAGTGCCAACCAAATGGCGGATTGACTCCTGTGTACACAGTATTAGGCAGGTGGTCATAATGTTATGGCTGATCGGTGTATGCACATCATGTATGGGTGTGCAGCTGTTTAAAAAGCAGCATCAAGTGACTCCATGTCACAAGATTTATTCAAATAGACAGCTTTTTGATCCTAGTCAGGTTCTTGTCTTGGCCTGATGAAGATCTGAGTTGAACTAAAGTGCTGTCTTTTACTTTTACCATTAATCCTGTTAATCTCTCGAAAGTGTGAGAGCTTAAATACTTAGCACAGGTATTTCTACTAAAACAGACTACAAAGTAAAGCAGGATTTTAAGCTGCAATCTCGGCCTCTTCCAATGCAGAAAATATCCTAAACTGGCTGCAAAACATTTAGATGGAAGCGGTTGAGATAATTACAGGGTTGCTAATTTACTCTTTCTGACTTGTAATTCAATTTTCATTTAATTTCTATTGAACTTTTACTTGGGTACTTTAGCTGCAACTGACAAATCCCTATTTCTTTTTAATTTTTCATAGGGTGGAATGTCTTATTGTTGCAAATGATGCCACTGTCAAAGGGGGAACATACTACCCCATTACAGTGAAGAAGCACCTTCGTGCACAAGAGATAGCCCAGCAGAACCACTTGCCATGCATTTACTTAGGTGAGTACTTGTATATTTGTATGGCTTTACTAAAACAAGAAACACTTACTATAAAAAGGGAAAAATAAAGCTATAATAGACTTTCACTGTCACCACCAGGGTTAAGTGTATAAGATAAAGGGACATATTGTATAATCACTGGCTCTGTTAAATGAGTATACTAGATGTTTTATTTTCACTGATTTGTTAACTTAGGCAGCCAAACGTTTGCACTTGTTTTAAATTCGAAGGCAGTGGCGTCTTGTCAGTGTGTTGCCTTAGGACATCGCAGAAGGCCCTGGCTGAAGGTTGCAGGCTGCAGTTTTTAAGAGGGAAGATTAAGTGTCTGTAATATACTGTAGCCAGGGACCAGATGTTGATAATGATCAGTGAGTTCTCTAAATGTCCTGACATTTGTTTGTCCTTCAGTGGATTCTGGAGGAGCCAATCTACCCAGACAAGCTGATGTCTTTCCAGACAGAGATCACTTTGGACGCATTTTCTACAACCAGGCCAGGCTGTCTTCAGAGGGAATAGCACAGGTGAGGCGTATGTTTGGATGAAAGTAATTTACTTGTCTTGGTCACTGTCATTTAGCATTGCTCCTTGAAAGTATACTTGTTATATTTTAAATAGTCAGTGCCTTGATTTATAGACCAGTTGTATAAAAAAAAAGAAGAGAGCACAGATGGTAAATTTAACGGAACTGCACTGCTGTAGGTTATTCATCTTTTTATTGTTTTCAGGCAACTAAAATTCATCTTTGTATTGACTTTTGAAGAAGAGACATTTCGGTGTTTAAAAACAAAACAAAACCAAGGCTGTCTGGGTGAGAGCTGATAAATGTGATAAGTGCTCCAGAGCGGTCGGGTCTCGCACAGGTTTTGCACTCACATCTTTCTAGTAGTAGCGATAAACTCGCTCAGTTTAGTCATACATCTTCACCAAGCAGAAAGCTCATTAATTCTTGTTTCAAGACTTTTTCTTCTCTGGCATCTGTTCTTTTTCTTAAGTTTTTTTTTCTTCCTTGCTGTATTTGGTATTATCACCACACCACTAGATTGCTGTATTGCAAATTAAAATGCAACTTGCCAGTGCCCATAGCACTGACAATTCAAGTCTTCACTGAAAAGGGCCTTGAAAACCAGGGCCAATCTGAATTCTTCCTGGTTCAGCTGTTCATTTGATATTGGAGCTTGCCAATGTGGTGTGTCCATTCTTAATGTTGAACATGCTTTTGTAACTAGATGTATTCCTTTTCTTCACTCTTTTAGATTGCTGTTGTGATGGGCTCTTGCACTGCTGGAGGAGCATATGTACCGGCCATGGCAGATGAAAGCATCATTGTGCAGAAACAAGGAACCATTTTTCTCGGAGGACCTCCACTGGTTGGCTGATTTTTTTTTTTTCCCATTAGAGTCATCATTATCATAAATTTAGGCAATAAATTGAGACCACAATAAATAGCACTTCCCATTGGCACGTCATTTTTGGTTTTGTAACTTCAGATACTAGTTAATATTGCAGTGTTATTGTGTTTGTTGTGTCCATTTTTCTGAGAAACCCTGTGTCTGGGTTTTGGCAGGTCAAAGCTGCCACGGGGGAAGAGGTTTCTGCAGAGGACCTTGGTGGTGCTGATCTTCACTGCAAGTATGAGCACAGCTTTTTTTTCACAACATTATGCATGGGATTGTGATGCCGAGTTTCTGTTTTAAAAAAAAAGCGTTGTTTCTCAAATGAAAAACTAATTAAGCTGTCTATAGAAAGAATGTGACTCCGGTCTCAATGCTAAAATCCCTAAAATTGAGTTAGATCTAGGATTTGTTGCTTATTTTACAGAAAATCTGGTGTGACAGACCACTACGCTTTAGATGATAACCATGCACTCCATTTGGCAAGAAAGGCAGTGAGAAGCCTCAATTACAAGAAAAATATTGAGGCAAGTCCAATATGATTCACCATTAACACTTACATATTGTTCATCATGTCATTACTTTGTGTTGACACTGAGTCTTTTATATTTTTCAGGTCACAGTAGAACCCACTGAAGCCCCTCTCTACCCTACAGATGAACTCTATGGCATAGTTGGAGATAACCTCAAACGCAACTTTGATGTCAAAGAGGTATTTCTTCTCTCTTTCTTTCTGTTTCCTGCCTTAAATGAGAGAGAAAAATGTTGTGGGTTGTACTTGAAGAAAAAAAATGTCTCTATTCACAAGTGATTTGAACATAGTGACACTAAATCTCTTCAACTAAATGATGTGAGAGTGATAGGTTAATGCATAAGCAAGTCAATAAAGGTCAATTTAAAATCATTCCTCCACACAGATGCTTCTTACACATTACTTTGCCTTGATACCCTTTGTTCAATATGTGGTAAGCAGAGCATGACACACAAGATTTATAGACCATAGACACTCTCTACACCACTGTTTATACTTGGGCTTTATGGATAATACAAGCAAACCTGACTTTTACATGTTCACAGTGCACTTTAAATGTGTTCGCCTGTCAGGTCCTTCTATCAGGAGCGCAGTCAGTAATGAGTGACTGGCATTGATCACTTTGTTTAGGTCTCTCTAACAGGGTGCCACATGTTCTCATTTGATTTAAAGCCTGTGCCTTTGGCTCATGATGTAGGTCTGGGATCAAGAGTTACAGCTAGCTCTAGAGATGTCAGACTCTGTAATGTAGAACTGTATTGGAAGTCCATTTGTGCCCGGTTCAGACTACACGAATTAATCCTGATAAGAGCCCGACACAACAGATGTAAGGGGCCAAAACCGAAAAACGCAGTCAGACACAATAATAAATCGTTTTATCTCATATAGTGTGTCATAGTAAAAGAAGATGCTGCATCTGGGACGCCTCACAACATCCTGACACGTTTGAAATTTTTTCAACGTCTACGATGAGGTGGGCTGACACTGACCAACTGGTGTACAGATGGTTCTTCTGTTCACAACATTTTTGGCATATTGGACTGAACAACATTCATTAAATATCAGAGTGATACAGCTAACATTAGCATAGTGACTTTCACAGTCAGCCTTGTGATGTAGCTACCCTATCAGGGCTAGGTAGCCAGTTTTACTATCGGCTTAAAACATTTATTTTTAACAGTCATGTAATTTGACATAGTGACCATCGTATCAGACAAGCAAATTGTGTAGCCTGGACCAGGCGTTGGGATGCAAGATCACCAGACTGCTTCCTCTCCACTCGGGGTTTTCAACTGGAACATCCATTGTAGTGAAATTTGTTGTAAACTTCTTACATAAGTTGCTTTTGTTTCCTCACCAGTTTGGTTGTTGGGGATTGTATCACTGACTTTTATAACTTTGTCATGTTTATTTGATTGCAGGTCATCTCCAGAATTGTAGATGGCAGTAAGTTTGATGAATTCAAAGCTTTCTATGGAGACACACTTGTTACAGGTATGTGAAATAACATGTTTTTTTATTTCTACAGCACAGAGAATTTTTTTTTTGAATTCTGGAATCTACCAATCTCACTGTTTGTCTTCTATAACATGACCTTCAGGATTTTCCAGAATATTTGGTTACCCTGTTGGAATCATTGGCAACAATGGAGTCTTGTTTTCAGAGTCTGCAAAAAAGGTAAATATAGTACGGAAACAAAACTGAAATGGTAAAAAGAGTTCTCTAATCAATAAATCTGCGTTCCTAAGGGCTGTTGACAGTATTTTCACAGCGTCATTAGAAATGATAAAATCTGCCTCTCACAGTTCACAAAAGGTTAAGACTGTACATGGTCTTACTCTTTGTTTTTTCGGAACGCACAGTTCTGAGCACAGAAAAATGTTTTTTGCATGAACACAGTTCATATTTTAAAGATACTTTATTGTCATGCAAATTTTTTAATAATTTAGTTTAAGCAAACAAAAATCTACTCTGTTGCAGTAAACGTATTAGCTTCTCTGCTAATTTCAATATAAACGCTCATTAACAGCCTCTGTGGCTCAGTTTAACTCATTTGTCCTCTCACATATTGCTGTTTTTTGCATTTGCTGAGCTGTGCACACTTGTTTACCATCACTATCTCGACATCTCAGCTCTGTGCACACCCAGCTCGGCCTTACACTCGAGAGAATGGATCACGCTGCATATTTTTGTCCGAATCTGACTTGGACCTGATACAGTTGAATTTGTACAGCATTTTCCCCCTTATCATTAAAAGAAGCAGACATTTGAGTGCTCCAGCTGTCCAGCCTAAAGTTTGACCTATGTGTCCGAACCCGGCCAGCACCCTCGGGTCAAGGACTTTTAACACATCACACAATGCTGCTTTAGTGTTTGTAGATGGTTTAACCCTTCACACTCAAGGTCCAGAGTTTCTCTCATACAAAAATGTCTCGAAATCTGCTTGTCAGGAGCGTTCTGATGAATGGCATTGTAATAACATAGCATTTAGAAACCATGGACAAGGGACAATCATAATTTTCATTTAATTTGCAAGCCATTCTGCCATGAACAGAGCTGAACTTTACACAGGCGTAGGAAAAATGAGGAGCTGAATTTGTGATTACAGACTAATGCGCTTTTCAGACACATTCTGAATTAGATTACAAGCTTGTGCTGGCAAAAAAAGGTTTCTTTGATTCATTTTCTTTTATGTGTGGTCTCAATATGACATTATGAGTGCTGGTTATCTGCTCAGTGTAATTACTGTTGATAGGGACTGAGACAGCGCTTCAAACAGACCCCGATGTGGAACAGACATGCTCAGAGTGCATACACAAGAAATATCAATACAGCACCTGCATTTCAAGATGTATTTTTGAGACATGCTGTCATCTCCAAAAAACATGCCCAGGCTTCTATTATGCTAAGTGTTAAATTGTTAAAAGCTTTTACCTAGGCATCCGTGTTTGTGAAAGGGAAAGGTAACAGAGAAAACATCATATTTACGTTGGGAACAAACTGATGGGTTATTTTTCACCAAGTGACAGGTTTTAATAGGAAGCCGTTTTTCACATTGCCTCCAACTTCTTTTTACACTTGGCAATGCAAGGCAGGCTGCTTCACTGAAAGGAAGCCAGTAGAGGTAACTGCCAGAATAAAGAAAATCACCTGAGTAATTCACAGATACAAAGTAAATGGAAATGAGACGCCTCCTCACAGTGCACAGTCTTTTGTGTTTGTTTGTCTGTGCAATAGCTTCTGGCAGACCTGTGCTGTGCTGTGAATGTTTTTGGCACGACTGAAGGCCGTTTGGTTTTTTCATGTTCAAAGTAAAATCTAGAAAATACAAAGCCAGTGGGGTGCCATATGACCCCCCTGCCAAGTTGTTGAGTTTCTATCCCGACCGTTCACCTCAGATGAAGATAATGATCAAGGTGAGGCTAACTGAGCACAGGAAACGCTTGCCTGTGAACATGAAAAAGTCCGTTTTTAAGCCTAATTTGTTTTGGTTACCAGATGTCACAAATTCTGAACACTTGGGGGATTTAAGAGCACCAGTATAGGTAATGTTTTGCAAGTTTCCAGCTATTTGTGAAACCACAATGTGCAGTCGCCCAGACACCCCTAGTATCCCAAGCAGTTCACTGTCTAATACGCTTGTGTGCTTTGAATACATTCTCTATTACAGTACATATTTACACTTCTCTTTCAGTTGGCAGTTCATTTAAAGTTTGTTTGTTTATTTTAGATACCAAGAAAAATAAACAACAGTGATAGTACAAATCTGCATCTTTTCCCTCAAGGCACTTCTTCTTCAGTGTTGGGGTTATACTAGATTCATTCAATATCACATTTCTTTCCAGGGAACACATTTCATCGAATTGTGTTGCCAAAGAAACATTCCACTTATTTTTCTCCAAAACATTACAGGTCAGTGAAAGTTCATAATATCTGAGTTCAGGATTATTACAATGTGAGATGTTGTGCTGCTTTAATACTTCCATCAATCGATCATCATGGCTATTAATGATGTATTTTAATTCACCAGACTTTCTCCCTTGAGTTGACAACACACACACACACACACACACACACTTGCAAAGTCAACCCAGTTTCTCTTTGCAATCTCTCCTCTGCATCTCAGGCTTCATGGTGGGTAGAGAGTATGAAGCAGGAGGGATTGCCAAAGATGGAGCCAAGATGGTAACTGCAGTTGCCTGTGCCAATGTACCTAAGATCACTGTTATCATTGGAGGCTCCTACGGGGCAGGAAACTATGGCATGTGTGGCAGAGCATACAGGTACAAAGTTAATGAGTGGTTTGTGCTCAGTAAAAAGAGAAGGCACCGGTAACATCACAAATGAAGAGAGTGGCGATCTGGCCATGGCCTGTTAACCACATATGAAGATTGATAGCAATGTTTGTATGGAAATGAAGTGTACATGTGCAATAATAGACACCATATGCCCTTCATCCAGGTGGAAATGACCTTTTGTTAACACCAAAAAAAGAAGCTTTCTGATTTGAATTTTTAACTCCTCACTGCTTCATTGAGCATTGGTTTTGATGTTGTAGTGAACATGGGCTCCTTATGAAAGAGTAGTCCATTGTTCTCCTACAGTATAACATTGTCAGAATTACGGCAGACAGTTTAAAAAAAAAAACATGGATCAGAATCGATGCAGCTGAACCAGCGATATAATCAATTTCAAACTTGTGGTCTTCAGCTCCAGCTGATTCTTAAAGCAGCTTTATCAGATTTCCCTCAGCTCCCTCTGGATCCACAAAGGCTTTTATTTTTTAACCAATGCAGTGTTACGCCACAGGACCTATAAAGAGATGTTGATGTGTAAAATCCGTGGAGTTCCCATTAGTATTTTTTCTGCTTTGAGTGCACACTCATACTTTATATTATAACATAATATGTGAATAGTTTATATTCAGGCTGCGGTCAGATTGAAGGATTAAGTTAAATTAAACTCTCAGCTCTAGTATTTTGGAAAGCGTGTGTTTGACTCACCTTTGGTTGGACTTCTTGAATTATATTTTACTACCTAAGTAGTTTTTTCACACCTAAATTCTCATTAAATGCTTTGCTGTAGCTGTCATCATCTCTTATTAGATCTTACTTCGTTTTGCCTTATTTCTGGTTTGTCTGTCACTTAGGTGGCTCTTCTGCAAACACAAGCAGACTGACACTTCCTTTTTTTTCCTCCTGTCACAGTCCTCGATTCTTGTACATGTGGCCAAATTCCCGTATCTCTGTAATGGGCGGTGAGCAGGCAGCCACGGTCCTGGCCACCATCACTAAAGATCAGAGGGCACGTGAGGGAAAAGAGGTAACAATTCACATTAATCAACCCATCTGCGCTTCACTGGAAAGGCTCAAATTAGCTTTGGAGGATTTGCTGCCAAAAGCATAAACATTATGAAAGACACTTTTCTTTCAGTAATGGTTTGACATGGCACTTATGTGCAGATAAAATTATACGAGTGTTAAGTGTTACAATGATGACTTATCCTCAGTAGTGCAGTCATCAAATGGCTGTAATTAAACTGTGTCAGATATCCTGTTACTGGTGTATTAAGAGAGCATTAATAGCTTCAGAATGACACCTCACATCAATGCACTGATTGCAGGTGTTTCAGTCAGTGATGTTTAAAATGGTTCAACAAAATAAAGCAATAAAATGACTGAACAGATAGCAAAAACTAATTATGGATATTATAAAATTTTTATTAGGGAATTTCTTTACATTTGGCACCAACATCCACTTGGACTCAAGGAAGAACTGATTAGGTTTTGGTGGTCAAAGGTCTCTGTCACCTTATGTCTGTCTCATTCCCATGAATCTGATTTATTGGGCAGAGGCTTCCAACCACGAAGCCGTAATGCTAGATGTAAGTGTATTCTTCTTGTCTTCACAGTGTAACCCTGATGAACACAGCTTTTTGTGTATGTAGTCAGCAGAAACATGCAAAACAAAATGAAGTCATGAAAGTAGAAAAGTCCCATCAATCACTTCTTATGCTAATACCTGAACTCACAGTCACAGTAAAGCAGCAGTTAAACCATCTTTGGCTTTGTCTTGTGACATATTAACATGTTAAATGGAGGAGAGATATGAAGGGATTTAGATCAAGTCCTTCACATTTGTGAATATAACAGCATGATATGGAGCTGCAGAGATCTGTCGGCCTCTGCCTACACCCTCCTCACCCGTGTTGTCAGATCAGGGGATGGTTGGGTGAGGGGGACCTTTAAACAAGCTCTTTTAAAATGTAATGTTCTTGCCCAAACACACACCCCTGACCCATGATGTCACCCTGCACAGGGCTAGCTTGTCCTAAATCGCATGTGATTGGATAAATTAACACCTACGCTCCACAGTCCAAGATGAGTCATCAAGAATGTTGTGACATTGCATTAGAAAGAAAAATTAGAAGTTTTTTTTGTTTAACAATACTCAAATTATTCCTTTTTTAACCTATATTAAAACAGTTGACACAGGATTAGAGCTTACACACAGGGTGTATACTAAATTGCTCTTTTATTCGGGCCTCCTTGAAAAACCTAATGCAGTCTGCTAAAACAGCCCTGCAGTAAGTCATAACTATGTGAAGGTTATAATCAAACCGTTTATTGGAGAGGTTGATTCAGCTTTATGGTCTGTAGTTTGTGCTGCTGTTGAATCCTGTTGTTTTACATTGAGAGGTGGTTTTGATATTTTGTTCCCCTCGTGAATATCAATAAAAGTAGACTAAAAGCAATGAAAATATTTTGCACTACTACCTCAACAGTTTCATTACACAGTACTTATTTTCACAAGAACCGACTCGTTATTTTTAAGCTAAGGAAAGCAGCTTTCACGACAACTGAAACTGCCTTGTATACTTTAGACAACCCATAAAATCACATTGGAAGGAAGTCCGTATTACTTGTGTACTTTTTCCCCATGCCTTTATCAAACCTACCACTTCTGAAGTATCACTGATTTATTCACAGTTCACCGCAGAGCAAGAGGCTGCTATGAAGGAACCGATAGTTCGGCGGTTTGAAGAGGAAGGCAGCCCATACTACTCCAGCGCTAGGTAGGTCATGACATATCTTCTTTCATAGCGTAGTTTAAGTGGTGTGTGATAAGATGAGGCACTGAAAAGTGTGGAGCCGTCAGTATGTCTTAGCAATTTCTGTTCAGTTTCTTTTTAGCTTCTGTTGTCTGTGGAGTGTTGGGCAGAGGAGGATTACAACACCAGCATTTGTTTCAAATTTATTTTTAAATCTTTTTGATGCATCATGTGATCCTGCTTTTCCAAAAGCCGAGAAACACACAGATATGGAAGAAGACTCGTCATGCATGAACAGTGATGCTGTGATGTGTTTCATGTGCATTTCTTCTCTATTGGATGCCCTGGTGTTTTGTTAATATGAGCCATCTTTCATTTTCATTACGTCTTGAAGGCTGTTTTCATGCTGTATGTGAGCAGAGCACATAGCAGATGATGGGGGATTACAAACAATAATATGGTGGAGAATTGTCTGTATATGTTGAAGTGCTAGGAGACAAGTCAAATTATTAGGCATAATATATTTATCTTGGCCAGTGTGGGGCATATGATGTTTTAAAGCATAACATGGGCTCACAATAAACGAAATAAAATGAAGAAAATAAACAAGATTCACAAAGCTTGAAATAATTTGAAATGGACACAATGCTAAAATGTACAAGATGTCTAACCAGAAGATTGTTGCCTGCAGCAGCCAGGAGCCTGTGGGTGACCCTGTAACATTTAGCCTAATGTGGGGATAGTGCCAGCAGGAAATGGAGATACTGGTGTGTTGTGCAAAGGGGAAGGATCAAAATAATTGTTGACTTTATTGGCCAGTGTGAGCAGTGTGTCGATCAATAATGCATGAACCCATATATTAAAAAATGTTCTTACTGGCAGTTAGAGCTGTGACAATTAGCTGATTGAAAAAACACTGGCAGCTACTTTGATAATCGATTCGTTGTTGTAGTTATTTTTCAAGGAAAGATGCCAAACATTTGCACTTTCTAGCTTCTTCTTTTCTTTGTCTGTTGTGAGAAACAGACAAAGGTTTTGGACTTTGGGCTTTTCTTTGTACTGGTTTGGTCAAGACCAGCATTTTAAAGACATCACACTGGGCTCTTGGTACATTTATAAACTAAACAGTTAATGCAGCAAATTCAGAAAATAATAGGCAGGTTAATATTTAAAGTAATCAGTAGTTTTGTATATACACAAATTGTCAGATTAAGGAAAAACTATATCAGAGGAGTTTGTGTCTTTTCAGAGGCTGCTGTATGAACTGTCTAGAATAGGATGCCAAAAATGTGCTAAATAAATAAATGTTTTCAGTATTTTCATATAATTAATATCAATGATAAATCTATTGTGTACAAGGGTCAGAATAGAAAACACCGATCGTTGAAGTTGACGAGATGGAGTTATTCACAGCATCTTGACCTTCACAGTAACTGATAACAGACCTGCACAAGTACCCCAAGAAATATGAGCTGGGTGAGTTGTACTGCGCCATCCAATAATGTGACCCCCTTTTATTTTTTTTCTCTTATAGGCTGTGGGATGACGGGATTATTGATCCTGCTGATACTCGTCTGGTTTTGGGACTGAGCCTCAGTGCGGCATTTAATGCACCAATGAAGAAGACACACTTTGGAGTGTTCAGGATGTAATTCTCATTTAGCTTGTACAGATGCAGACTTTAGACCCACCAGAGATGTACTTTTTTTGTGTGTGTGATGTTTCTCCAGATAAAAAGTAACAAAGGGGAAAAACACTGCACAAAAAGAACAATCACAGGAGTAGGATCGCACAGTCTGTTATAGTGGAGGACGTGACTTGATGATGAACTGTTGTTTCGACTGTTAAGTTGTGCCTTAACTGTTACAACCCCGTTGTAAATGCAGCTGTACTTATGGAATTGTTTTCTTTTGGTGGATTAGATTTTTTTTTTTATCAAATAGTGGAAACGGTAAATTTAAAAAAATGTGAAAAATTAAATGTGTAGTTTTTTTTTTTTATTCAGAACCTTTGATGGCTACTGAGTGATAACAGTATCTGATAGAGCGATACCGAAGGAAACATGTTCAGAAGGGGGCGCTATTTAGCCACAAATACTCAATTTGATATACTATTGTCTAGAGGAATGGAAGAAGCACATTTTGAAGCAAAATGCTTTTTAGATAATGCACAGTGATGTTCTGGTGTTGACAGAAGTTATATTGAGCCAAATCATAGCAAAATATAATGTTTTGAAAGTGTCCAAGCAGAGCGCAGTCACCTTCTGGTGTCCAGAGACAACATTCGGCTTATTATGCCATCTGATCCAGACTTCTGCTTTCTTTTCACCTTTACTACTGTGCTATAGTAATCAGCAATAGGATGTGTACAGAAGCTGAGCCACAGAGGGAGCATCCTTTACTAGCAGACCACCTTGCCTCCCGTCCACTTCTCTCTTCCATTTTGTCAGTTTCTCTCTTTAACTGAACATGTTGCACACACTTGGCATGTTCACAAATTTGTGTAAACCATCTGAGCTCACTCTAGCAACAAGTTTGTTTTCCTCTGTGGGACTTTTCTGAGGCAAAGGATACGGTGCAGTGGTGGACGTTTGAATGTCTTCCCATGAGACAACGGGTTCAAATGCTAAACTGGAAGCCTTTCATGCTCCTCTGTGTATGACTGCGTGGCTGGCACCCAAGGCTGTGGAGAGCCTCACCTTAGGGAGAGCAGAAATAACTCGGGCCATTATGTGTGTGTGTGTGTGCGCCACCCACACACACACCCTCCACCACCTCCTACTACCAGTTTTTAAAGCTGGTTCACTGGTTGTGTTTTCATCTTCTTCCACCAAATGTCAGTGGGAAGCATTACCAAACAGCATGAACCAGTTTTAAAAGTTTAGATTTTATTGAAGTAAAACTTCCCAGAGATACTGAAACATCATGATTCATAAGAGTCTTCATGGATGTTTTTCAAGGTAAACAAAGAGCATGGAAATGTGGAATATTGATCAACTGGGGCCACTGAAATTGATTACGGATAATCATACTTCTCTTTTGCCAAAACTGATCTATCCTTTCTCACCGTCCACGACTGCTCTTAAAGGATATGTTCCAGGTCTGCTTCTACAGATGGGCGAGGTTGTGCTTTTGTCTGGCCAGGATTTCAGGCCTGATGTTGGATAGTTTAGCTTGGATGTTGTACAACACTTGGATGACAGCCTTTCCCTGCTTGCACTGGACTAAAAAGTAATCAGGACAAGTTGTGACATATAGACATAGTATTCTCATTAACAGCTCTGTGCAGCAAGTGCATCCAATCTTGATTGTCTTTGGGCCACTGGGGGAAGAACGAGTTCACAGACTGCCCAAAAGCATAAATTCCAAATTCAGAAGGGTCAAGTATCAAACCTGACATTAACTTTTAGAGGTGCACAAGAGAATGTACTGTTATTTTTCTATATTTTTATTTTTGAGACTGCATTTATGTGAGGGGAATAATGATGCCAACTTTGCAGATAAGACAAACAATATCAGAACTCAATCTTGAATAGAATTATTCTGTTTTTGAGTTGATATTTGCCCCGCTTTGTTCTGTAACTGACTGACATTCCTGTGGAGGAGGGCAAGTGGAAAAACATTTTCTCCTTTATAGATGAATAAATTATCTAAACGTTCCTGTCACTCTGCAAATAGCAAAGCAAAACTTTCTGTGGCTTTTGCGTGGCTCATTGTGACTTTACTGTAAATATATTCATTGAAATACATGTTAATTTATTCTGTAGCCAGTAGTTTCAGCCTAAATGAAACAAACTCCAGACTTAACTGTGAATCAATTTACCCAAAACACAACAGTGTTTGTGCAGGATACATTTAAGGTCAACAAGACACGATGTGAAATTCAGCCTATTAGACATTTGTTCTTAGTTCGGCCCTATAACAGTTGGGTTTAATGATTCATTAATGTCAAATAAATTACACCTAACCTAATTCAGGAGCTCATTCATTCTCTGACAGATCTGCTTCAACAGTTATGACTCATGTTGAAGTCACCCCACTGCCTAACATAATCACGACTGAGAATGTGAGTCAGTCTTAATGTCCACTTCCCAGAGGGAAATGGATTATTGCCTGATGCAGAAATTGATGAAAAACTCATTTTTAAAATTCAATTATATGTTCCTCATTTAACCAAAAAGTCATTCACAGACAAAGCACATGCAGCATGTTACACAGGAAAACAAACAAAAACTATAAGAGAAATCCAAATAGATCTGGATAACAGTGTAAAAAGTAATGTCAGCACCAATCACAGATAAAGAGCATTTCACCATGTTTTACAGAATGAATGTCATTTTGTGTACCAGGCTTCTTAAAGTCCTAAATCAGTCCAAAAATCATCGTTAAGCAATTCACATAAAATTAGAAAAAGTACCAAAATAGGCTATTAAGGTGATAAAGAGCATGTTTTGGGCTGTGAAAGAGGGCACAGGGGAGTTGCATAATGAAGCCCCTAAGGAAAACTTGATGATTTCATTTTATTAGCAGACGGAGATCTTTGTTTAAACACAGTTGCAAATGAAACACACTGCATTGCAGAAGAAGCTGCAAATTCAGCAGGTTGATCGTCCTGTCTGATTGTAGACCGGATCAGAGGCACAGGCCAGATGCTGTGTACCACCTCAACTTTTTGCCCCTGGTCCCGGGAGAAAAAGGCTACAGCCTCCGGGGAAAGCTGCATCCTCTGAACTCTCTACTTGGCCCTGTGTATGTGATGTGTGGTGGCCCGGACTCCGAAGTGGCGAATCTTGCGGTGCAATCAACGTCTTGCACCGGGCCCGAACTGACAGGGCCGGAGGTCCAATGAAATAAGTCGACATATTGAGATTGTCAAATCAAAGGCAAAGAGGAGGCGCCGTGCCGGCGTCGTCTGAATTACGTCATGCACAAACAGCTGGTCGTTGGCAAAAATCTGAAAAAATGTAGACCAGCACAGCCACTGAGAACTGCACCCGGGCTGTAGCCCTCCACAAAATATTTGGCTTTTAACGATGTGGCAACTGGAGCGTCTGGGCTCAGCATGTAGCCCTCCGAGGCTCCTTTTGCTTGTTTACATCCATCTCTGCGCTCTTGGAGGTGAGTGGTTTCCTTTCAGGGCTGCTTTGATTCCAGAGGAGCTGTTCCTTTTTTCGGGGTGCTGAAATCCTCCACAGAAAGCGGCGGGAGCAGCGGCATCGCATCCCGTTGCTTTCAATTCATTCTCCTAAACATCTACAGCTGCTGCTTTTACGCTCGACCACCAACACTACGGTTTTCATGATCACAGTCCGGTTTCAGTTATGAGACGCACGGGGAAGACTGCTGCTAATAATGGCATGCATCAAACTACCAGATGCTCCTATAGGTTGTAGGCTACGATCTTGAGCTGTGAATGTGGCCACAGGACAGCAACATCAGGCTGGACGCTTATGTTGTTGTTGCCTTTGGTTTTTTATTTGTTTTGTCTTTGTTTTTGCTTTGTTTAAGAAGGCAAAGACAAGTTCAGACACGCTGGCATAGTGCAGAGCATGACCAGATTGATCGGACAATAAGGGAATGTTTAAGTCAAACCTTGTTATTTCTTTTATTTCATTTAGCCTCACTGAATACTGAACCAGCAGTGGACAGATTTAAGTGGCAATATTGAAATTATATCTTTTATATCCCGTTAATGTGGCATTCTTTTGTCATAAAACGTGACCAAAAAGTATAAGTCTGCTATTCTTTCTCTCTTAATTTATTTCTCTTTCATAACAGTCTTATGTAGACAGAGGTGAAGAGTGGTTCTGTTGGCTGCTTCAAGACAGAGGCAAGAAACAAACGCTTCAGTGCTGGATTGTGGGGCAACAATGAATCCATATCTACAGCACACACTGCACTGGCTGTGGTCACTGAAGTCCTTAAAGCTCTGTCTGAGAATGTTGCAGTCCCCTGACAGACGTGTTGCTGTTTTGCTCCATCAGTTTTGGTGAATCCGGTTGAGGACAGAAACACTTTACACTTGTTTTTACTGTATATAGTAAGGAGGATATACGTATAACGTTTGAGAATTGAGTATTATTCTAAAGAAAACTTAGTATTGAATGTGGATGTTTTTTGAATGATCAGTGTCTTGGTCATTCTGGTGTCGCTGTCTGTAACACTGGAAGTGGAAGGTACAGTAATGTAGTGATCTATATAGCTGTGATATTTGAAGCTTTTGTTCTGTTAGTGGGTGTGAGCAAGTTGAAGTGCAGGGCAGTGTGTTTGACCAGGAACAATGCTGTTAAATTCAGTTTATTTTAACAATTGTTGTTCCAGATGGTTCCTCTTTAACAGCTGCCCCCCCAGATTTTAACATCCTACAAGATCATGAGAAAATTCAAGAGTGTTACCACACTGTTACAAAAAGTTTAAAGATGATCCAACTAAGTCGAGATGACAAAAAGCAGGATTATGTCTATATTAAGCCTCTCACATAGTAAAACAGTGGCTGGGAGGCGCTCATGGAAGAGATTCAAGATAAATTCAGAACCATGCTTAACCATGCTGCAAGAAAACCTGCAAGCACTCTGCTGCCTTTTTTGAGTCCTAAAATGAAAAGTCTTGATTTAGTTGGCAAAGGAACAAGCATAGATATTTTGGTATGTTTACACCTTGACAGTAAGTGTAATTGCAATGTGTGGCTGCTGGATTGTCACTCAGACGTGTTCTTTTTGCATATGTTCCCTGTGCAGAATCTGATTTGCACATAGAGGGGACTTGAAATTAGATATGCAAGTTTATTATTCTGATATTCTTATTATAAGACGGGCAACCTGTCCAAGGTGTACCCTGCCTCTCGCCCAATGTCAGCTGGGATTGGTTCCACACACACACATACATGCACAACCCTATTCAGGATAAGCGGTGGAGATAATGGATAGATGGGTGGATGTTCTTATTGTAGCTTGCATATGTTTAATTTGTCACAACAATCTCAGATGCTGATATGTTTAATATGTTTGAAATGCAGATAATCTTGTAGGTTCAGTATGACTATATCCACCAATATGTACCTTACACAGTACAATGCAAAACACTAAGAATGATAGATGTGTGAAATCTGGCAAAAACAAGATTGTGAAAAGTATTTTTTGCCTGCTTGTATATAGACAGGTGTGAAGGAGAATAAATGATGACTAAAAAAACAGAAATAAGGCACTGTACACTGCCTTTAAATAGCTGTATTTATGTACAGTGCCAGTTGTTGGACACTTCAATATGACAGAGTGAAGCTATTTAAACCACTGGTTTCCATCTTTTTTCTGTTTGCTTGTCACCACCTAATAAAGAAGCAGCATCTAGTTGCAAACCCCACAGGGGTTCAGGTCTTTGAGTATTGAGTAGTTGAATAATTTGAATAGTATTTCAATAATTTCTGTGCACGGAAGAGGTAAAAAACAAAACAGCAGAAATTGATTTTCTCAGTTCTTACCCCTAGTGATCATCTCACAGCTCCTTTCCAGTATTTTGACAGGGTTTGAACCACTTTTCCAGTCCCTAAGAGTGTATGGAGCCTGTTTTTGGTGTAATATATGGTGACTCTGACTATGGTAAGCCAAAATGTCCAGCAACACTTACAGTGTATAGAGCAACTGTAACGTTAAAACCAATGAGTTTCGGCTTGTAGCCTTCATCAAGATAGATGAAAACTATGGACCCGAAACATGGTGATCTTATCATTAAAGCACTCTATACACCACAGGTGCTGCTGGATTTTTTTTCCTTTTCAGTTTGTTTTTCCTTTGTCTATGAACCTTCACAGTCAGTGAAGTTATGCCAGAAATCGCTGCTTTGACTCTGACTATGGTGACAGATCTGAGGTTACATTGCCTGAATAATGTGGCAAAGAGTAATTGGATCTTCATTTAAATGGTGTAATCACCACCCATAACCTTCTGATCTCATATCCAAATGTGTGAAATTAGTGTCTTTGTCCTCTCAAGCATCTGCCCGACCAACAAGTAATCAACTAGTTACAGTATGTCATTAACTTTTAGTGATCTTAGCTGTGATCCGCAGCTGGAGGAAACCCTCTTTGTTTCTTTCTAATTAGAGAAGCGGAACATATGGTGGGCTTCCAGCAGTGATGGTGCCATACTCCATCTACTGAGTCATGGCTCTTCCGTCTGTGGTGTCTCACCAGTTTGTCCTCAGTCATAGGCGTCATATGTTTCTAATGCAAGGACAAAGAAGAACCTTAATGTAGAGAAGGTTCTCATATACTGTAATGCAGATAGCAGAGCAGAAGAAGGCTGGGATAAGAATACAGTGAAGGTCGGGAGGTCTGTGTGGGATCAGGCTTTAGCTCTTGATGGCACGATTGCTTCATTCTACTGAGTTTCTGCCTTTTTATTCTGTGGCTTTTTTATTCAAGGTTGCCTCTATAGGTGAGAGCCAGCGTTAGTGGTGAGGACTGGTAAAGTGCGGAGAAAAGGACTAGAGCATAGCCATTCTTTTTTTATTAAACACACATTAGAACACACTGCACATTTAAGTACAGTAAATCCTTTACTTAATGGATCCACACTGCAGTGCCTTGTCACTGTAGAGTTCCACTTGGTGTTCTTTACTCTGTGTCATCGTCAAGGCAAAAAGCGGGAAGAGTAGCAAAACATGCAGCTGCATATGACAGCATTAGTACACTGAGCCTGCTTACTGTCTCACTGCAATGCTTAAATGAATTGGGCTCATGATGCTTTAGAGTTGCAGGCTTTTTCATCACATCCTCACCACAGTGTTGAAAATATTTGTACTATTTCTATGCAAATTACAGGTGAGCTAAATTACCCTCTGAGAAAAAAAAATAGCAAAAGACGTCACCACAGGTATTCCTGGTGCAGATGGTAGAAATGGTTGACATGCACAAACACAAAGGAAGAGTGTTACAAATGTAAAACCTTCTCCTCTAATGAAACATCAAGGTGCCTCCACATTGTTCCCATGAAATACTGCTGCCTCCTTTCTCATGTGCTTGCACTGATGTTCATGATAACGCTTATCTAAGAGATGCAATATGTTCTAGTACAGCAATTAACTTGACTCACACAGTTTCTCCTAGATTTTGCCTACCTGCTGAGTGTGCTCGATGCCAGGCCAACTCATGTGCATAATATGACAGGTTACACCTGTCACTTGTTCTGCTGCTTTTATATGCAGAGTGTTCAGTGGTTGTAATCCAAAGATTTAACATTATGTAGTGAGCCTGCATACATAGAATATCTCACTCAGCTTCTTTAGAGGAGTTAAAGTTTATGATCACATATTTAGATAATCTAGCTGTCTACAATATGGATTTATGCCTGTGTTCTGTTCATAAAAATGACAGTGCTGACAAACTGAAGATCAAGAGTGTCGGAGCCTGAATGAGAGTATCATCAGTAAAGCTGGATTAACCATCTAACATCCTCAGAAGTTTGGACTGTTTAAATGCATTTCACCTACAACTCAGTTTATACGTGAGGCCTCCAGAGAACTGAAGCTGTGTGGATAATATTGGTCAAGGTCAAGTGTTTATTGTCATGCACAGTGAGGAAAATTCTTACTTTGCTTGTCCACGCGAATGCCACACAATATAAGTGAAATATAAATTAGATACATAGGTAACACACAAAATCCAAATCACAAAATCTAAGGCACTTTAAAACAGCCAATGAAAGAAGCATAATGAAAAATACAACAAGAACACAATACAATGAAGAGAGAATGTATGCTATGCAAATAGTCAGCAATATTGTGAGTGTTGTTTGTGAATTTGTGCTGTTGTTGAGTCTCTGTGATATCCTCAGAAATATCCAGGGACACTCTGCTTCTGTTCCCTCCAGATTGCCTTTTTGTGACTGAATACTTCACCCGTACGCCTCGTAAGCTGAACGCTTTCAACTCATTCGCCAGTGTGGAACTGTTCCACTTCAGTGTGCCTGACGACACCATGATGGCTGTATGGAACCTCATCACCTTCAAGGAGCAAGGGGGCATGTTTGGAGACAGCTGCCCAAACCGCAATGTGACTGTGTAAGACACAGCGTCTTTGTCTTTTTCTCTCTTTTTGTTTGTGTTTAGCTTAAAGCCTTTTCACTTTGAAACTGAGGTCTGCTTTTTCTGTAGTGCATAATAAATAATACACCTCAGGAAAAGCATATATCCTTTATTTTTGAGAAAGAGTTATAGCAGCTGGCTAAATCTGAGCAGTGTCAGCTCCACATATGGAGAAACTGCTGTTGAAGCATTAGCTGCCTTTATCGTTTAATTTTGCCTGTTTATTTTTCTCATATTGGCAAGCAGTGTTTGTCATGGCTGCTTTCTCAGGTGACTCTTCTGTGCCACCGTGACGCTGTGATTGACGTGGCTATCACTCTCAAATATCTAGGGCTATCTGTGATTATTGATGTTTTGGTTTTACTTTTTCATATTTTAAACAGAAGATGCCATCTGTGCTCATGCTGTCAGCTGTTCCTTTGGATGAATTTCATCTTTTGCAGATGCCTTTGTTGTGTATGAAAACATTTGGCCTAACTGGGATTGAATGTTGGCTTTGTGATTAATAGGTACTTCAGGTCTGGAGCACCGCCAGTAATCAACCCCTTGTACACCCACTTCCCCCGGGATACAGTTGTCCCAGGATCCTTTGCTGTGACTCTGACTTGGACTCTTCCAAACCGCACAACCGGAGCATTCAACGTGACCAGCCCGCTCCCTGGAGACTGGTTCCTAGCTGCACATTTACCCAAGGATGAAGGCAAGATCTCGGTAAAGGTGAGCCTCATTTATCACACACACACACATCTTGGTTTCGTGTTATCCGAGTCTGTGAGTTATAATTCTGGCAGCGTAGTTGGTGCTAAGGGTGTTGTTTTTGCACTGCACCCTTTTTCACAGCAGATATTTTGACCTGTCATAGCAGGAAACACACAGGTGAAACAAATTTTGTTAACAGCTTGCTTGCATCAAGTTTCCCAGTGAGCTACACCAGTGAGCCAGCTTAGAGAACACTAGAACACTGTAACTCACCTACAGTACCATCAGTGCAATGCGATCACTTTAATGCTATCAATTAAACCTGTGCATTTTTCTGCTTGACATATCATACCTGCTGTGAAAAAGCTTTCTTCCTGGAGGTCCACTTATAAACCAATGTCAATAAAGCTGTTTTTCCTTTTGATTGTGCAGCCATAACCACTTTTACTGCTTAAATTAAACACCAGATTGATCCTCAGTGAGAGAGGTTATGCTTAGACACAGAGGTGCTTTGCAAAATTCTAACATCAAAATGCTAATATATTCATTCATGTCAATGATGATATGCAAAATGTTTTAGCAGGTATAACATTTACCATTTATGTTTAGCATGTTAGTAATGTAACTAGCCAGTTTACACTAGACTCAAAGCACATCTGAGATGGGAATGTCATTACTTTTGCATTTAGTCATAAAACAAAGTACAATTAAAAATCAACTTCAATGTGATGGTGGCGCTAGAGTAGTCAGTGAATCAACACTGATTCAGATATTATACTGTGCGACAGTTTTAAATTTTTGTTCCAAATGTTGTGCTGACTGACCAAGAGACCAGCATTACCATCCATAGAACACCACTGCAAGGAGGACAATCCTCATGCAGCATCTGCTTGTTGACGCTGTACATGAAAAACCTGGATCACTGTTGTGCATCACTCAGTAAGAAAGGAACTTTATTTATATGCAAGTGTTATGTAACATAATTCCAGTGAGATCTACATCTAAAATGATTCCTTCATGGGTACTTAACTCCCCTTCATGATAGAAAAAAAAAAACAAAAGACATATAAGCATTTGTTGGGATTAGTTCATCAGTTTATAATGCAGAACTCAAAGAGGCAGAACAGTGTTGGAGAGTTTTTATTTTTATCTCATCATGTCATCCTATTTGGCCATATTAACACCTGCTGATTTCTGTTTCAGGCAGTTTATTTGTCATTGGCATTGTGTTTAGTTATGCTGCCTTTGTGGTTTCCATTGGCTGGCAAAAGTGCACCTGGAATACACAGCAGTCACAAATACCATCATAAGTTGCCATCAACATTGCATGTACACAAGAACTGGTTTGCTTTGAAAATGTGACCAGATTCCAATGACACACTGTGTACAGGGAAATACATACATACATTTTCAAATTCTGCTTTCTGAAGCAACTTTCTAGCAACCAAGAAATTCTTAGTTCAATATTGCAAGCAAAACAGAATTGGGCACTGCAGTTTGGACACACTTTCTCATTCAATTCAATGCAAAAGTGTAGCTGATAACAATCTCAGTCAAATACTGGACGTACAACACAGTATGAGCCAAAAGCAGAGAAGCAGTGATAAACTATATTTGCTGTTAAGCTCTTTTTCTCCATTTCTTCTTAGATTTCTTGAACTGTCCCTTATTAAATTTAGGATATGGTACATGTTTTGTGTTTACACAGTAAGAATACTGATGTCCTGATTCTTTGTATGTGAGTAATCTACAGTATTTCATTCAGGCATACCTTTCTGTTGTTTGACGTGTACACATCCTTGAAGTACCAATTTTTTAAAAATCAAAGTATGTCTTTAAAAAAAAACAAAAAGCAATAATGGATCATGTCCAGACACTTTTTCCATCACATGCTTAACAAGACCATGTGCATCATACTGTGATCTGAAGTCATCACACGCCATCCAAAGCTCAGTGTAAATAAGGAAATTAATGGGAAGGGATGGGAGCATTAAAGGATATTAAACATTTATTCATCCATTCAACCATCTTTGTGCTTCTAGATGTTTGCTGGTATGACTTGATCAAAGCGTCGGGCAACCGATTTATCTTATGCCTGGGTGACAGTGATGCTTACTGTAGTTTTAGGGTGTAAAAAGCAAGGGTCATGGGAATTCAGTGAAAAAGACAAAATCTTAACATAACCTGTCACAGTACTGGAGGGGTAGCGCATATAATTTACAAGTGTTAAAAATGTTCTTCATTACATTCACTTTTCTTTCACATATTCATTATTTAAAAAGATTTTGCTGTTTTATGGGGTCATTAAAATCTGGGTTTGACATAGTGGTTTGCCAGTATATATCAGCCTTTTATTAAATGCTGGATACTGGCCAGTAGACAGCATTGTCTACTGTCAGTACAATGGAGCTTGACCAGCTGATATAGATTTGAAAACAGTCTGTAAATGTTGCAGTCATATATCATTTCTTCACACATTATTCACCATTCAGTGGTTCATACATTTGGTTTTTTGTTTATGTATTAGCATAATTTGTTATGAAAAAAACACACTATGTAGACCTTTACAGTCTAATGACATTTAATATATTCCAGGAATAAATCCTTCTTTTGTGAGACTTTAAACTACATTGAGAGGTGTTTGGTTCTGTCTCATTAATGTGTGTAAGTGGGTGTATTAAAAAACATGATACTCTCACAATTTAATGCAGTTCAATAGAAGCCCAGCTCTAACTAAAGATGAGAAAAATTACCATTGAATTCAGCTACGCATAGCATACAGTAAGCTCTCAGCGCCTGCATTTATTGCAGTACTGTTACCATTGATTGCATTCGATCGTTCTGGTGTACCTAATAATCTGGTATACCTCAATGTTGTAATAGTTGTATAGTCTCTGAGGGTGATTCTTACTGAAGGAGCTAAAATAATACAATTAGTCAGGGCTTCAATTGGGCGCTTTATGGCCTAAATGCTGTTTTAGAGACTTTAATATCCTGCCAAGTCTGAAATTCTGGGGAAAATAAATTACTGCTTATATCTTTTTTGGTGTGAAAAGGGTCAAATTTAAATGCATTTAACACCACCACCAGCTGCTGCAGTTATAGTGTAGAAACATTGGCCTGCAAAAACGCATATTTGTGGAACCTTAATTAAAACACAACTGGCTCTATAAGACACATGTCCAGGTTCAGCTGACAGGCTGTAATAAATCAAAGGGTCACCTCGGCAGCTCCCAGACTAATGACTTGCCACGGTAATTGTGGCCCAAGCAGGACTGGATGGGGAGCAGTTGACAGGAGTGAAAGACCTAATTTGGCATTCAACCCTGTCTTTTTGCATCAGGTGCAAAAGGCCTCCCACCCTTTTTAAAACAAATTTTACAACACATCATGTGTGGAATCAACACATGGCCTTCTGGCTCGAAGCCATTCTGTTTGCTTAGCTCATCTCACAGAGTGATGCACATCAAGAATTAATGGTTCACAACAACACAAGTGAAATAGTGAGTGCAAGTTATGCTGTGTGGCAGGTGGAGGGGGGGACAAAGTGATATTAATCCTGGAGGCTGACAGGCTTTATGCGCACAGTCCATTAGGAATTTTCTGCCAGTTTGAATGATATCTAATCTTCTCCTTACCGGCTTTTAAGAAATATTGGTGAGTGAAACACTACAATACCATTCACAGCACTGCTGTGTTATCTTTGTAGGGTCTGTCTGAAGAATGCCAGTATCTGTTCCAACCCCAGCTCATTGTCCAGAGGTTAATTGGGATTTCAGTGCTCTATCCTGGATACTTCATCGACCAGACGATCCCCGTCCATAACAGATCAGCCCTTTATAAGTAAGTCTTATAACTAAGCTTCCAAAAACCAAAAATCAGGGCAGGGTAGCTTTGAAGTTCTGCACTTTTTAACATTTTTGTAAGATAAACATAATAAACATTAGCTTGAGTACATTTTATATACAATACTGTTTGACTTTATGCCGTATAGTGTATAAGTATTTCAATACATTGGTATTATTCCTGCCTAAAACGTGCCTGTGTGTGTTTATCTGTGTGTGTGCTTGTGCAGAGTGTTCATCCCCAATTATATATCAAAGGTGAAGGTTCAGCTGGTAAACTGCAGCACCAAGAACAAGAGTAGCGACAGTTGTCCTGTGGTCCTGAAGATAAGAGCACGGGCGCCGCCGGTACATAACTCAAGTGCCCTCGACTGCAGGGAGTGGAACCCTTGTGAATTAGACACCCTCGTACCTGCCTGGGAACAGTGGTACTACATCCTGGTGGAGAGATATCTAAGTAATACAGATGTCTACTTTCGCATTGGGGTGCAGGTTACAGGTGCGTGTGTTAATCCACTTTTAACCTTCCTAAAATAACATTCTCTTGTGACAGTCCAAGTAGAGGGCCTCTTTTAAGCATCCTTCATTTCAATCAGCTTAAAGAGATCAATTAAAAAGTTGTATAATTTAAAGTGAGTTTACAATATGTAACTTTGGTTTAACAGCAGCCTTTCTAGTCAAAAATGGCAAGAACAAGATAAGGATAAATGTTAAAACATAGAGTAACAGTAGTACTGTCCAAGCAAAGCTGAGTCAGATTCAGAAAGCTGACTCAGTAATGTCAGTTACACAGTGCACAGTATCTAACTAAAGTTTGTTAACATCAGCAACATTGGCCACTCTTTGCTATGGGCCATACCAGACCAAGCAGGGCTATAAAGGCAAAGGTGACATTGAATGAAAACCACTGAAATAATGAGAAGAAGACACATTATCTCTTTGAGTTTTTGGAAAACTAGAGGCATAGTTACTATACAAGCACTAAACTGTACAGCTTGACCTTTTACTTTACCCACAGTTCCTGGCAGTCCAATATATAGAGAGCACCAGAGTTTGATATAATCCAGCCACTTAACCAATCACTAGTAAAGACTATCTGTATACAGTGGCAGTGGTATACGCTGCAGATCACACTAAATGAACAGCCATGGTTTTCAAGTTGTGAGGTGCAGGCTTTTGTGTCAATAAGAGTATTTTACCAATTTTGCTAATTAAGCAAAATTACTTGATTATTTATTAGAGGTAATGTGCTGGATGTTCTCTGGATGTTTATCACCAAAATCCTTTAGCTGTTTACTTCCAGTAATGTGGTTACTGTATCCACGAGAGCTCTTAAACTAGGCCAAACAAAAGCTCAAAGTAGACTTTTGCAACATATCATATCTATTATCCTAAACTGTACAGTCAAAGTAGAAGAATTATGGCTTTCAATTTGCACAGGCACTATTAAAAAATGGACTTATTCTACGGTGTCATTTTGTCCTCATGACAGAACAAAAATCTCCAGCTGGCTTTTTAAACGTGTCCACGATGCTTGTGCTCCTCATAGATATGTGGGGCAGAAATTGAATTACAGACGTATTTTGATGGGAAAGGGAGGCCAGACACAGCCGGACCATTAAGAGGCTTATTGAAGAATAGACCTGAGCCCAAACTGAGGCAATTCATATGGGATTGCTAAGAGGCCAGTGATACCACGCTTAAGTGCTACATGCTGATTTTAGGTTGTGGAGAGCCAAAGCATTCTTTATACTCACACCACAGGCACGGCTCACAAATCAGTGGGAGTCCACTCCCATGTAGCGATCCCTTCCCTCTGTTCGACACTGTACAGTGCACTTTGTCACCATGGCAACGCAGACACTAATTATTCACACTCTGTCTCTTCCCCTTCCTGGCAGGCAGATCTTACTTGACCTTTTGCGGATTTAAATTGAAGAACACCTCAGGTTCTGGGAAAAGACCATCTGGAGTCCTCACCTTCTCCTGCTTTCTTGTTGTTATTGGTTGTCATGAGGTGTCTAGAAATGTGTGCCCTTTTATGAATTCAGTCCATAGCTGCTGGCTACGCAGAAAGTGGCACAACCAGGCTGTTCTTTATACTTTATTATTGTTGTTGTTGTTGTTTAAACAGTATTTTCACCGTCTTGCCCTCAGTCGGTGATGGGTACTGATGAGAGTTTATGTATTATACTGCATAGGAAAAAAAGCCAATTATTTTGGCTATGAATGTTATGTACTGTATGTTCACACAACCCACCCTCTCCCAGCAACCCACACATATACTGCACATACATAGATATGTGCTATACTTGAATCCTTACTGATTTTACACAGATTTGATCTGTTTCTACTAAAGGCTGAAAACCATTATAAAGCCTCATCCGGTTCTTTCAAACCAGGAACTCAGAGGGACGACTCAGACCACTTGAGTATATAAAAAATATATCCGTGCTGGTTTATTCAAAAAGTCACAGGCAAGAATTTACACTTCAAGTCCAGAGATCTTCCAACCCCCAGCCTGCCAAAAGCAGCCCGGAAACAGGAAGACCCCGAACCAAGCATTGCTATACAATATTAATCCTTTCTGGGCTCTCCAACCGTGACGTCACCTGATATGCCAGCTTGGCAGCTGAGCAGAGCAGTAGACCAAACATGAAGAAAATAATGTGTGTGGCTGTTGTTTTCGTGGTGTGTATCTAAAACAATTTGACATAACATTACACATTAAGACAAATATTATGGTTACTTTTACCGTCATAATAACATTCGTCCCTGACTGCCGCCTTTCTCTGATTTTAACTAACCTTGCATTTAACAGCCTGAGGAAGACATCCTGGCTGCACTAACAGTCCTAGACAACAAATCTCTGAATATCTATCTAACTAAAAAATAACCTAACACTACCAAAGTTACATTTACCTTAAACCTGCTGTATCTGGTATTCCAGTATTTTAGTAGTACTTCAGCTGCGTAAAGCGACATCAAAATACTCAAAACCCTTTCCAAAAGAACACTGTGCAAACGAGGCTGAGCTAGAAAAGCCTTTGAAATCCTTTTCCCTTGGGAATTCGTGGTATTTAATGGTACTTTGCCAGTTGCCATCAATGACCATTTTGCAATGAGCTGCTTTGTGCTGAGTAAAAACACACTGTTTGCAATTACCAGGAATCTTTGTTTCATTAAAAGCAGTGTACAGCGCTGAACCTTGCTGTTTACTTTTGGGAAGTCAGCTGAAGGGGATCATTTCAAACATTTGCAAAAGACTTGGTTGCTTAGCATGCATAATAACACAAGTAAAATAACTGACTTGCTTATTTTTTGTTTGTTTGAGATTTGCTGGTGATTGGTTGTTTGACTTTATCATAGGGATTACTACATTACACAATGTTATTGCAAGGTGCCTTCTTATAACCCTCTGTAACAGGCCATTGAAAATTCACTAGAAACTTCAGCTTATACAGACATCAGTTTGATCGATTTCGTTTATGAATTTGGTGCCTTTCTCCTGTGAACAGATTGCTCCAAGCCCAATTTGTCGAAGGACCAAGCACAGCCCAGCTCCTCCATGAACATGCCTCAGTCTTTTGGAACAGCAATGGATTTCTCCCTGTCTGAGACGCTGTCAATGGCAGCTCTGCCCAGCCTGTCACAGAACGCCAGTCACTTGCACACTTTAGAGGACAGCATCATTTACCTCGCCCCCACCTCTGACACTAACAAGTGCTGGCCCATCCGTCCGACCCTGCGCAATGAACTGGATACCTTTTCTGTGCACTTCTATGTCTTCTTTGGCCCAAATATATCAGTTCCTCCAGACAGGGCTGCTGTGTTTGCTATTAACCTCATGCCAGTTTTAGACAGTGGAGGAGTCCTCAACATGGAGCTCAAGCTCAACATGGTGAGTTCCTAAGATAACACTGCTGATGTTTGTTTTTAAGGCACTATACAAATGTATACACAAATAATTCAAAGCACAAAACTGGAAACCTGCTGTGGCCCAGATTATACAGGATTTCTGATATAGTTAATAGTTTACGTAGGTTTTTTTTACTCTATGTAGGAAAACAAGAATACAAGTGACACAGTCATAATATGCATGTGTTTAAGGCTTTCATTAGGTACAGTATGTGTATGTAAATTTAACTTAAGTTAATATTTCAAAAGATTAAGGAATGAGCATGAAAGTTTTGATTGAATGTTTGAAATTTTTAGAGGCATTGCTATAAAGTTAAATTACTATTCAGCCAAAGGATTCTTGAAGGAGACATTTGGTTCAGCGCGGTAGATGTGAGTCTGTTGCCACCCTCACCTGACATTGTTATCAGAAAAGTAAACATGCAACAGTTAGTGAAGGGAAAATCCCAGGCTAGCAAGGGTGAATAATTGGGCTCACAAAGTGTCTGGCTGAGCAGCATGCTAAATACAGATCCTCGAATGGGTGCAGACTTTGTTGTGGGAGCTGACAAAGTTCACAATGAAACAGACGCCAGTGCTGGGCTTGTGGCATATGTTTCTAATTGAGAGCAAACAAAATGCAAAAATCAGCCAAGCAGAATTGGATATGTCTTTGTTGAGCTGTCCTTCACATAGTAATGGCATTAAGACTGCGCCTGCAGTCGCTCCGGGAGTCTGAAAATGTAGAGGTACTGTACAGGCTGTCAGATGGACTTGTACACATTTGACTCCTAATAGTAAGCCAGCCAGTGTTGAAGTGAGTAAAGGATGAAGCTTGAAACTCTATGAGATACTATATCTTTAGTTTTTTAGTTCAGAGGAATATCCTGACATTTTAGGATGTGTGTTTTTTGCTCACTGTCTTCCAGGGAGTTACACAGATATCAGTTTTATCTTTCTGAATTCAGAAAACATATTGTTCAAGGGCATCTTTAGCCTACAGTACCTGTAGCTTGACACAAGAGACAGAAACAGCCAGCCTTTAAAAGCATGGAAATACCCTTCCAACAGTATTAAAATTGACAAAACAATTTCACCACAGGGTGCTTCCAGCAGTTGCTTTAGAGCTTTCTGTCAGTACAGTAGATGGAGTTGCCCAGTTGTCATGGAATCACAGATATTAACATTTCAATTATTCATAGCACTGCTAAGTACTTCTTGTCCATTTTTGCATAAAAGTTTATCTTAAAATGTCATTCTTCACCATGGAAAAAGTTGTGTGATGCAATCAAAAGCTCCAAAACAGCTACTGAATGGACCTTGAGGAGAGATCATTTTACCATTTCTCACTTTTAAGATGAATCATTTATATGTTGTGTCTTCTTTGCCAGCAAAAGCACAATCAATAAATTCAAGAATCACCTGGTTTTTGTTCAGAAGTGTACCAGGTGCTGTGCAAAAGAGTAAGATCTCATGGCTGCATGCAGTACTTCCACCGCAATGAGCCCATGGACTCAGCTACTGGCCACAAAAAGCTTCACTTCATAATCTAATTGCCCTAAACACATATTGTATCAATGTACTACATGTAAATAGAAGGATTAGTCATTTAATTGACTGACAATTTTTTAAACCTTTTATTAACTTTTTAACAAAAATGCACAAAACGCACTAGTCACACCTTCTCAAATGTGAATATTTGCTTGTTCCCCCTCCCACTTTCTATGATAATAAACTTCTTTAGGGTTTGAATTTGAGCAACAAAACAAGACATTTGAGTATAATCTCAAGCATTAGGAACCTGTGAAGGACATTTTTGCTATTTTCTCACAATTCCTAGGCAATCAGCATAATCATGTCAGATTAACTGATTAAAAAAACAGGTGGTTGCAGCCCCACTTGCATTAATGTTGTTGAAATGCAGCTTCTATTTTGGTTCTCCCTGCGCCCAGACTTTGTGATAAGCTAGACTAATCACATCTGTCATCCTTAGTAAACATGCAGAGAGGAAATTAGTGATTGATCTTCTCATGTAACCCCCGGTAAGAACGCAAACAACCACAATGCCCAAAATTTGTCAGAGAAAAATACAAATAGTTGGTTTATAAGGAAATGGCAATAATTGACTGAATAATTATTTTATGGTTTATTGATTGACTGATATGCCACACATATTGATGTGGCGATATGGTGGGTTAGTGGCTGTCACCTTACAGAACAATTGTCCTGGATGTAAATGACAACCCTGGTCTTTTCTTTGTGGAGTTTTCATGTTGGCCTTGTACTTATGTGTGCTTCTTCCTACAGTCCAGTCAGGAGAACATCTGTTTGCATGTCTCTGTGCTGGCCTTGCAACTTAGCGTGGGTGTTTTCCTCCCTCATGCATGCTGAGACAAACCCACCTTCCCTTACATGCTGTCATAAGTGTCTCAAACTGCTGATTTTAACTCAGTACATTCCGCAGATGTCATAGGGACAGTATGCTGTGATGAAACCTGGTTGCTATGACTATTGTATGAGCTGTGAGATGGATTCTTCAGAGAGACTGCCATGCTGTATTATTCTATGGACAGATTTCTCCCCCTTTGGTGATGGTCTGTCACTTGCTTGTCACAGACAGAATCCAGTCAGCTACTGCTAGTGGGGGACTGTGGCAGATTTGCAGGGCTTTAGGAGACAATAGCTGGAGCTGCTTGTCTGCCTTGCATCACTCTCTATAAAAGAGTGTGAAAGGAATGCATATGGCTTTTATTTCTACTGATACCTCCGCTGGCAGTGGATCAATTTAATCACTTTAGATCAATTTCAAAGTTTTCCTTAGGTACAGTAGAACTTTTGTAAAGAAAAAAAAACTGTAAGACCTGCAATAGACATTAGACTTGAGATAATATGGATGTATTTGCGTTATTAACTTTTAATATGCTACAGTTGTTTTCTCACAGTAAGACACAATCCTCAGAGTATTGGGTCCAAAAATGACAAAAATAAAATAAATAAGTATGACACATTAAAAATAAAATATTACATACACATTTTGCCAAAAACAAAAAAGTTTGCACATTTTCATATACACATAGTTGGGAGGTTTTTAGGTGCCTACACTCGTAAAGTTAATGCAGTTTATTACAACAGTCCTGCAATAAATCCTCCTGCATAAAGGTGATAATGTTCAGTTTTTGTTCAAACTGTTTTAGAGTGATGTTGATTCAATTATATGGTCACTTTAGAGGCTGTAAATTGCTGTTGAATTGTGCAGTACAGTTACACGGGGGACTTTCTGTTATTTATCGTAGTTCCACTGAAATAAATTGGGAGCACAAAATAAGAGAAACACCTATATTGATATTTGGATGTATTATGGTTGGTTGTTTAATTACATCTCAAATCTAAAATGGTTCATATGCCAGCTTCATATGCATTCTGAAATCAGCTGGAATTGTGCCCTGTCTGGTACAAGTCAACAAAACAAAAGCAATATGAGTACACAGCAGCCATGAAATGGCATACACCTCAAGATTTTTATTTCATCTGCAGCATTTTTGAGGCCAGTGTTCATTGCTGTAATAATGCTTTTGAAGAGATGTTTATTCAGAAGTTTTCCCCAGTAGTTTGCTTCAGTCAATAACCTTGAGCATTGCATTGCTGGAAGATAGTGCTCCTGATTGAGTTATGTCTCTGCCACTCACATTCCACAATCATAACTACCAGCTGCATAATGGATCAGGCATATATATCACAATATTAAATGTGATTAATGTAGCAATGTTCACAGCAATGTTACAAAGTGCTTTACAAGTAGCAGCAATAAATAAAGCCCTATACAAGATTAACATAAAAAATTCCACACATGAATTTAAAAATGGTGCAAAAATAAAACAAGCAAGCACAACATGAATTGAGCATAAATTAACAATGCTCTGACAACAGAAAGGTTTAAGAAGTGATTGAAATCCTTTTCAAACCATTGACTACTGGACAGCATTGATGCAGGGTGCTGAGGTCAGCATACAGCATGAGGGTAAAATGATAAGAGATGGAGCTGGAAAACAGATCAAGCCTCCAAAGTATTCAGTGAAATTTTAATTTCATCTTCACACAGACATTCAGAGTACAGTCAAAATCAAAGGAAGCTTCA
Source organism: Monopterus albus (assembly GCF_001952655.1). Taxonomy (NCBI): domain Eukaryota; kingdom Metazoa; phylum Chordata; class Actinopteri; order Synbranchiformes; family Synbranchidae; genus Monopterus; species Monopterus albus. The sequence continues at coordinate 3,998,940 of NW_018127900.1, forward strand.
ACATAAGTCCATTAGAATAATTTTCTAGTACACTCTATTTGCCTTTGTTGATTTGTTCTCTAAGGTGTAAAGAGGTAGGACACCCAAACAAATTGAGAGTCATATTCGTGTGTTAAGCAAAATAATTAATGGTACTGCACCACTGAGCCCATAATTAGACCAGCATCAGCCAGAATTTCGGGCTGGGGTGGACTTTATTTACACCCGTGGCATATCAGTTATATGTGATTTTTTTTAACTTTAAGGCAGAGGGAAACAATTCCAAAAAAGTATGTAGCACAAAAGTATATTTTTGGTTGGATTTTTTCAGTGTGCCAGGAAGAACATGTAATGAGATTCTAAGCCACAACTCAATTAAATATTACCATGCTAACATGCTTACAGGACACTGACTATTGAGTATTAGCAGGTATAATGTTTACCCTGTTCGCTGAGTCGGTTTAGTGTGCTAGCATGCTAACATTTGCTAATTGGCATTAAACACAAAGTGTAGCTGAGGTTAATGGGAATGTCATTAGTTTTGCAGGTGTTAAAGTACTAGACGAAATTACATTTTTACATGATGATAGCGCTAGATGAAAGGCAGAGGTGGCAGTAAGGCACAAGCAAGTCTCAAGTTACTGTGGTGATAATCAAGCAAATCAAGTGCCTGTAAGTCAAACAAGTCACAAGTAAAGTCATAAAATACTCTGATGATTTGATAATGCTATGGGAATATCACATATTTAAGTGAAACTTTCTCAAACATTGTCTGATAATTAATTGTTCATTTGTAGGCTATAAACTAAGTCTGGCTTCCTGACTCATTTCATTTCAGTTCAGTTCAGTTCAATTCAGTTTTATTTGTATTGCGCCAAATCACAGCAAATGTCATCTCAGGACACAAACAATCAATCAGAAACATAGAGCTTGAGAGCCAGGGCTACCTGCAGAAAGGTGCAGGGAGAGAGAGGACACACTGCGGGAGAGAGGAGACACAAAGTTAGTAATGTGTAATGGTGGCATATAGATGCACAGAGAGAGAGGAGAGGAGCTCAGAGCATCATGGGGCCCCCCAGCAGCCTAGGCCTATAGCAGCATAACTAAGGGAGGGCTCAGGGTCACCTGATCCAGCCCTAACTATAAGCTTTATCAAAAAGGAACGTCTTAAGTCTAATCTTAAAGGTAGAGAGGGTGTCCGCCTCCCGAACTGAGACTGGGAGTTGGTTCCATAGGAGAGGAGCTTGATAGCTAAAGGCTCTGCCTCCCATTCTGCTTCTGTGGACTCTAGGAACCACAAGTAAACCTGCACTCTGAGAGCAAAGTGCTCTGTTAGGATGATAAGGCTCTATGAGGTCTTTAAGATACGATGGAGCCTTGTCAATAAGGGCTTTGTATGTTAGGAGAAGGATTTTAAATTCTATGCTGAATGTTACAGGGAGCCAGTGGAGAGAAGCTAATATGGGAGAAATATGATCTCTCTTGCTAGTTCCTGTCAGTACTCTGGCTGCAGCATTTTGGATTAACTGGAGGCTTTTTAGGGAATTATTGGGACATCCTGATAGTAAAGAGTTACAGTAGTCCAGCCTGGAAGTAACAAATGCATGGACCAGTTTTTCAGCATCACTTTGAGACAGGATGCTCCTGATTTTTGCAATATTGCGCAGGTGAAAGAAGGCAGATCTAGAGACTTGGTTTATGTGTGATTTAAAGGACATATTCTGATCAAAGATGACTCCAAGGTTCCTCACAGTAGTACTGGAGGCAAGAGCTATGTCATCTAAAGTAACTATATGATTAGACAGCAGATTTCTAAGGTTTTCAGGCCCAAGCACAATAACTTTTTTGTTGGGGTATAGAAGTAAGAAATTACAGGTCATCCAAACCTTTGTGTTTGGGGAGGCCTGTTTGGTATAGTATTATCCACAGGTGATTCTTGATTAATCCTTCTTCTTCAAACTTGGGGGCAGGGACTCTCTCAAAATATTGGTGTGCTTGATTGTCTTACTACCAAGAGAGTACCGACCAGATGGTGAGTTTGAGAAGCTTGAAATCTCAGCACCTGGCAAAGTATTTGTCGAGTCAATCAACAACTTTGCCAACAACTCCCTGCATATACATTATGATCATTTTGTGCTAAGGGGGCGATAGAAATCTTATTTATTCAAGAAATTGCCTTAAGTTATAGTCACCACCCACTCTATTTCCCACTGGACACAAAGCAAATGCATGTACTGTACAGTAAATGTGCTACATCTTGTTCTATGAAGTTTTTGTCTGAGATAGAAGGACTTTTACTTTTTTTTTGGACCATCAGCTTCAGGTGTAGTGACTTTGTTGAATGCTTTTCAATAGAGGAATAAAACATTCCAGTGCTCTACTGCACTTACCCTTCATTTTCAAAGACAAAGACTGAAGAAATTGTGAAGAATTTTGAAATTTATGAAGCATCATATTTGGTGCTTGAGTGTGTATTGATGCTTTATGAAGACAGTCTTGCTGCTACAGTATTTGTACTCCTGTTGTTCTTTCACCAGTACACCAAATAGCAATGTGTTGGGCGCCATTCAGGGCTCCACAGACTGAGCCAATTTGTATAAGCATATGTAGTTCCTAACACTTGAAAACTTTTGAAGGATTTTTTTATGTTTATTTTTTATGCATGAGTGTGTTAATGTGAAATGGATGCTTTAAGGAGATAAACTGTCAGCATCTTCATTTAGGTGCCTCAGGCAAGCAGAGGAAGAGCAATTTCACTTGATTTGTTAGTTGTGAAGTTTACTATCTTGCAGATGTGAGGAAATGAGACCTGAGGTAATCATAAGCAGTGTTAGCTTACCAGCATGACGGTGGCAGATGGTTGATGGTTGGATGGATGAATGACATTTGTTTGTGTTTCCTCTTGCAGTCTACACTAAAAGGAGCTAATGTGACAGTGTTTGGCTGCCTGAACCACGGGATGCCTCTTTTCTTAAGGGAAAACTCTTCTCTGAAATGTGAATCTGGTATGTCTAATTTAACTTTGACCAGAAAAGTAATTAATGTCATAAGACTGTATTTATGTTTGATCAACAAAAACACTTCTCCACCTTTTCTATCTACAAAAACTCTGACTCTTCATACAAAATGTACAACAGTTTTGCTTAAACATCAGTCAATATCTTTCAGTTTAATCTCATTAACTGGTGCTAATTTCTTTCCCAACTTCTACTTAAACTGACACTTCAAGCTCAGTTTATCATCTACACAAGGCTGAAAATTTTCTTTCCTTTCAGTGATTAAACAAAACCTTTTCCTTTCAAGTTCATCTGAGTTGATACTTCAGCTTCATCTTAGTGCTTACACTTAAATTGACACTTCAACTTCATTCTGCTCGTCACTCAGCTATTTCAGCTTCGGTATTTGTGTTTCAACTATTTCAAATGTTTTAATTGCAAAATGTCAGAAGAAAGCAGACATAAATTCTTTTCAGATAATGTGGCCTTTTTCTGCTTTTTCAGGTTTAAAAAGTAAGTGTAGAGTAAAGTTCTTTGAGTTTTAAAGTCTCTCTCAGTGATCTATCACTTCTGTTGCAGAATCTGTAGCTGGGTTTTTCCTTTCTCTAAACGCTTCAGCTAATATCACCAAACTGAGGATTCCTTACCCACAGACAGGCACCTGGTACCTCAGTCTGCGCACTCTGTGTGCCACTGGACATGGGTAAGATGGCGATAGTGCTTGTGTATAGTCATTTGTTTATTCTCTGTGCTTACACATTGCTGTTGCTGGAGGACTGTACTCTACCATTTTTGGAATTATTCATGAGAAGGAACTGCAGGCAAAAAAATGGAATTTGATGCTTTGCAAAATATGCTTAAATTGCTTTCTTGTAGCATTTTAAAAGATCGATATAACCATCACTGCTGTATGGTAAATATGAAGCTACTTTGGCAGCCTTAGCTTAGCTTGCATAGCTTGGCATAAAGACTGGAAACAGGGAGACACTTTTACTGTTCTGCAGCCTATTCCTTTTAAATAACAATTTTGTTACTTGTATGCACTGGAATAGTCAACCCAAATGTCTTCAGAACACCATTTTCAAGCAGAAATCACTGAAACCAGTTGACGGACTGTTGCTCATAAATTTTTGACTGTCTCATAATCAGGTCTGTGGCTTGGTCTCTGTGCCCCACAGCATCCTCTGTGAGACAATATTTGCTGTCAATTACAGGAAGACAATTGCAAAAGAGAACATCCAATATTTCTTAAAAACTCATCTTCCTACAATAATCACTAGTTTGTTTACCAAAATTAATAATTCAGTGCTCTAATAAAGACACCATGCTTGCTGTTTAAACAGTGCAACCTTCCTCATTCAGCCATCTGTCACCCAGAAGATTAATTTCAGATTGGTTTTTAATGTGCCTCTGGTGCACACCTCTCATATGACATGGAAGAGGGTTAGATTCCAAAGTTTAAAAGGCAGATTTTTTGGATTATCACCTTTCTATATTAGCAAATTTTAACAAAATTATTGAAATGTATGTTTTATGAAATGGGAAACAAGCATATTGAAAATATACACATAAAAGAAAAGATTTTTAAATGGGCATATTCTTATCTTGTCTAGAAATTATCTTGTAATGTTTATTGTTCTCTCTACCATCCGGTACAATTTGATGATTGCAGTGAGTGCCCACAATTTCTCTGACAGCTGTGTAGAGTCTGTGTGAAAAATGTCAGAAAGAGAAGTTGTCCAAGGCAATGTTTTCCACGAGTTCTCAACTATTAGCTATTTAGCAGATTGAGCTGTTTTTCCGAACTCTTAATGGCCCAAAATTGTGAACAGAATTACATTAAGCAGATTTTTCCCAGGCCACTTAGGAGTTCCAACTGAATTTGAATAACAGATAATAACAGATGGTGTGGGACATGGGCTCATCCTCACACTGCTGCAGCATTGCTGAGGAATGGAAATGTGGAAAATGTTCACATAGCTATGTTTTAGATTTCCACACACGCTAAATAAGTCACATCTTGTTATAGAAGAGATGAGGTAGTGTGAACGACAGGTGCTCTTCAAGACTACAATCAAGTTGATTGATCTAACTTCAAAATAAATGAGGGAGCAGATGTATCAATTATAAATAGGTTCTAGGAAAAGGCAAAGCATCACATTTATTACCTCCTGGTGTCTGTGATTGATCGTAGCTGGCAGTTAGAGAATATACGATGTAAGCACACACATACAAGGTTTTTCTTTTATCCCGCATTGTGTCAGAGATAAGCAAATTAAATATAGGTCCACAGAGCATTTTCTGGGCTACAGTTAAATACATAACAATCACAAGCTGCAATAGATCATGCTGTGATTTCTGTATGACACAACACACAAGAAGTCAAAAATTGAGTTGTCATCTCTTTCTGAATTTTGGAAGAGAATTATGGACAATTCCACACGGGGTTCCTAACCGAGATACATAATGAAGGCTAGAGTATCACAGTAGAACTCTAGATTCCCTGTTGGTCTATAAAGCACTGGCATCATTTGTGGAAAATTACTTTTGTAATTGCTGTATGAGTTTGGAAATCACATAAGCCTAAAAGAGTAAAGTTGTCAACCCCAAAACTACCTTTTAATCGCCAAGGAGTCGAAGTGATGATAGTGCTAAAGAACATAGAACGACAAGACTATGAGGTATAATGGCTATACTGTACCTCACAGACAGTACATTTTAATTTAGCATATTAGAAATATTTGGTAATTACAAATAAACACAAACTAAGTTCTGAGGCTGATGTGATTAGTTTTGTCATATTTGGCCATAAACCGATGTTTTGTAGGAAGGGTGCGTGTGTTCAATAGTTACAAGACACTATGAGGATGACATTACATATGTCATCCTCATAGTGGCAATTGAGGAAAAATTGGGGGATCACCAAAGCCAGTAGGATTCAGCCTCTGGGAACTACTGTATATACTGTTAAGTCTGTAGAAAATTTCATGGCAATCCAGCATACTGAGGTATTTCAATTTGGACCAAAGTGGTGGACTAAATGGCATTGCTATCTCTAGTTCCATGTCTCTAGTATGGCTAAAAATAACTAACCACAAACAAGTCCCTCTTGACTGCAGAATATGCAAGTTGAAGTCCATTTTAATGGTGAAACAGGACCATATTTCTGCCTTCACAATGTGAAAAGAGAAAAAGTACAGAATTCCCCACAGGTGCTGCTACTGGTTATGTCCCTCATTCTCACTTCCATGTGATGCTCTGTGATGTCTGTCTGTGACTTTTCCAGATTTGAGGCGTGCACTAATGTCACCACCGAGGTGTATATGCGCTCCTATCTGACTCCTTGCATTAATGACTGTGGGACATATGGACAGTGCAAGCTTCTGCGCACAAACAACTACCTTTACGCTGCGTGTGAATGCAAAGCAGGTAACAATTTACGTTGCATTGTCAGTGTACTTTTCAGGCTCACGCCTTCCTGTTGGTTTGCTGATTTGAATTTGTGCACAAAGGGAATGTGACCCAAATTCGGATTACTGTAGATGGTCTATTTATGTCTTCTTTCTAATTCATTTTAATGTCCACTTTATTTTGAAATTGCATTCATATTCATTACTAATAAAACAAACCAAGTTGTTTAATAGATTTGCAGAAATAATTGTATAAATAATTTTATACTCAACTGTGCCTATAATTATTAATTGGTAATTCATAATTAGCAAAAAGCATGACCATGAATATAAAATGTGCTGTGAATTACTGTACCTTAATGGGGGGGCAACACCTTTATTTTCATACAAGATAAGATATATGAAGTTGGGTTATCACTGCTGCAAAGAATGTCTGATTTGTTGGAAAATACATCATGCAGAGTGACAGTTAAATGGGAGAGAGCAAGGTAGAATTGCACAGGTCATTTTCCAGATCTGAACTGACAATACGACAATTAAACTGTATGTGCTGCTCTCCAATGAGTCGTAAAGTAGCCTGGTATTAATCTAATAATATAAGCCATTTTGATAAGACAATAAAACACGCTCTTAATTACAAACAGCTTTTCAATAAAAGATCTTATGAAATGAGACCTTATGAAAGCTTATGAAACTAAACAAAGAATGTCCTCTGAGGCTTTTTTAAATCCTGCCTTTGATCTTCCTTTATCAGAGCTGGTTTCTCTTCAGCTAAATTCATTGTTATACTTCATATGTGCGACTGCTTTCTCAGAAACAACTTTCCTGGCACGCACTTTGGATTCAGCGTTTGCCCTTAGCCCGTCTCAGACTAGAAAGCCTTCGTTCAACAGTGCTCACGAATATTTAATACACACTGTCTTATCCGATACACCACTTGATGAGCATCCAATCCAAGTGGCGAAGCGGGGGTGTTTTAACATACTCTGCAACAACTCTATTGCGCAGGATAAACAACTTCACACGTATCTGTTTTTGGATTATTTTTTTACAGAGAAGTGGTGCATAAGAAAAAGGCTGATGAGGCATTTATCTTGTCAAGAGATATATATTTTAGGCATTTTAAAATATACTGTAAACCCTAAAGGCATGAGCTTTTGAAACAAACTGATTCATCTACAGTAGAGTTTCTTCTCATACCCTCAGCCAAACAATTTAAGAAGATTTTCCTAAAATGTATGTAGAGTTTAAGGGAGACGGAAACTGCTTTGACATCTTTTTTTTTAAACCTCTAAAGCCTGCAAACACAAACACATTCAACTCTCTTAGATCTTTGTTTTCTTAGAGCAAAATACGGTACTGATTGTGTGTGTGTGTGTGTGTGTGTGTGTGTGTGTGTTAGGCTGGGATGGCTGGGGATGCACAGACAATTCAGAGGCCTACTCCTATAGTTTCCAGCTCCTGTCCACCCTGCTGCTGTGCCTCAGCAACCTGATGTTTGTCCCGCCTGTGGCCATCGCCATTCGAAGCCACTACCTGCTTGAAGCTTCAGTCTACATCTTCACCATGTTCTTCTCCACTGTGAGTGACAGCCACAACAACACAGTGGTGCAGGTTCTACAATGTGCAAAAAGAGCTGACCTATAAAACATTTCGGGGGGTGGAAAACTAGCACAAATAAATGGAAAGTCGCATTACCTGCAGCTGCTGTTTATCATGAAAGATGATAGAAACAAAGTCACTAACTGTGATAGAAAGAAACATGTCCATCATGATCATCTCAGCAAGTTGCCAAGTTAATGATATTTTTTGCCGTGCTATGGAACAGTGTTTTCACAAGTGGAAGGACGCACATGAACATACAGTATGTAAATGACATGCAACGCAGTACACTGGGATCATACTATTCCACTGATCAACCAATATTCACGGTAGTTCACAATGATGCCTAGCAATCCAACAAAGGCAAGGATGAAGAAGAATAGAAGCTAGCAAACACTGAACAAGTAAATCATTAAAAAACTGACTAAATGTTTAGTCAGGAAACATATCCACTTAACACAGTTGTTAGCCTGCACTGAGACTGACATGGACCCTGAAAGAAAAAGTGGTGTCTGTTGGTTCTGCGGGGGTGAAAACACAGGGGAGTTGGCAAAATAACACAGGCAAAAAAGTTGGCTCAGCTTCTTCTGCAACACAGCGTCAGCTGGCAAGGTGCTGCCATGAGCAATCAATGAACACTGAGCATACAGTGCTATTTCTTCTGTTTACCTGATGATCTTCATGAAAGATAAAACAGTTGCTGCACACCACACCACACCACACCACACCAGAATTTGTTTTCATTTTGTCTGAAATATTTGGATAGACCACATTCAGCTTGTCAAACAATAATTTGTAAGTTAAATATTTATGGGTACTTAGCTATTTATCATACACCTATTTACTGTAGTATAAAAGAATGTATTTTTATCGTAACAAATAAGTCTTAAATTTAATGAACACATTGAGGTGGTAGCTATGCAATTTTTTTCCTGTGCCATCTGTTTGTTGGTCTAACCACTGTCTTTCCTTACAGTTCTACCATGCTTGTGACCAGCCAGGTATTGTTGTCTTTTGCATCATGGAGTATGATGTCCTGCAGTTCTGTGACTTCCTCGGGTCACTCATGTCAGTGTGGGTCACTGTGATTGCGATGGCCAGGCTAAAGTCGATCATCAAACAGGTAAAATCCTACTGTTTCTGTAACTACCTGCATCTGTAGTTTGTCAAAAACCTGATAATCAAACTAAATAGCCATTTTGCTGCCACATTAATAAAATGTGTTTTCAGTGGGGAAAGGCATTCAAATAGTTAAAGTCATCATAAAGTATAGGACTTGAAAGCTATCAGATGTTAACATGTAAGTTGTTAAAATCAACATTTCCCAGTCCATTGATATGCAAGACCTAAAATAAACAAACCATCTGCTTAATAATGGATGCACTCAAAATTTGGCTGTCACACTGCTGATTTGTGCTCTTATTGCTATATACAAAACAGTACACGCCACCTGTGCCAACCTGAACCGATGGCACTGTATGTGAAGAAAATCCATGTTTACCAACAGCATCATTAACAACAGATGCTAATAAATGCATATTATACATACTGCAGCTTATTGTGGCTAAATCTGACAGGAAAAACTACTTTAGTGCCAACACTCCAAAGCTGTGAAAAGATTAGATCAGATGTAGACATGTAAAGATTAGACGTGGGTAGTGATTCAACCAGACATCGTCTGACCACCATGTCAGTGGTTGACAACTTGAGATAAGCCCTGAAACCAGGAGGGATTAGAGGACTGAGAAGGAGAGAGCTGTACAGCTATGTAAGAGGGCCCTAAATAAGTACTGCATATGTCTCAATTATTCGCTATATATTAAACGATCAGTATGTTAGAATAAGTGATGCATGGTGATAAATTCTCTGTTTGGTGACATATTGCGGTGGATACCAGTAAACACTAACAGGTGCACCTTCTCCCTGGGTCACTCCTTGGCTGCACACCAAGATGGAGCAGTCTCTGGGAACGAGAGTGTGTATGTGTAAATCTGTGTGTGTCCATTACTGAGACAGGGGGTGGGGGGGCTATGAACATCTGCTGTACTCTAGAGTTTTCAGTTTTGCTGAGCACTGCAGTACACAGTCACTAATCAAATCACACATGTCAGGACAGGCAAGTGGAACTGTGTGTCTGAGAGAGTGACAGTGTTTGTTTGTTTATTTGTGTATGTCCATCCATCCATTATCTATACCACCTATTCTGAGGGTGAGGGTCAGATCCAATCCCAGCCAACGCTGGGAGAGAGGCGGGGTACACCTTGGTTAGGTTGCAAACTCCCCACAGAAAGGCCCCTTTTTATGTATGTGTGTGTTTGTTTGTTTAAGCCCATGACCACACTCCCAGTAGTACAGGGAATTTGTATGTGACTTCTGGACCTTGAAAGGTCTATAAGTCCTCACAAATATATCAGCTGAATATCTTGCGAGGGCAGTTTGCTGGTTCACATGAAGAACAAGATTTAGGAGATCTTTTAGTTTCAATTTGCTGAAGGTTAATACATGACCCAGCTTAATAGGTAGTTATGTTTTATTACAACTTGGGTCTCTTAGTTCTGGACCTCTGGTACAGAGAAGCTATGAGAGCATTGTTCTCACCAGAGAAACTGCTGAGATCAGGGTACAATAGGACATGAAACATGAGAATTCAGATGATCAGAAACATTTAGCCAGATGATTTTAACCTCTTTTTTTGATGGTTGAACTAAAAGTGAACACACCAGAAGTGTCTGTTGAATAGAAAAACTGAATTTTCATTTGCATTTGATTTCTCTTTCAAAAAGGTTTGCTTCCCTTGGGGGATTTTAAAACCTGACTGATTGTCTGAGTGCTTGTGTTTCTTTACCCTGTCAAACTTCTTTTTAGTGACTTTCACAGATTTTAGCAATTAACTTGGTGAGCACGATCACTGACAGGAGTGATGGCTGCACCTACGAAAATCAAACTTAAATTGTAATAAAAACCGTAACTTATCCTTTCAAGTCTGTGAAATATATATATTTACAGTAAGTAAAGAAATTGCATTCATTTACTTATTTTACTAAATGTACTATATGAGTAACATTTTCAAAATGTACTATTCTGAGAGATTGTAGACCTTTGTACTTCGATGATCTTCATCATATATTGCTTTCACATTTTAAGAATGAACATCCATGCCCAAACGGTTTAAAAATTCCATTGACTTTTAATCTTTTAGTTCAGTATGTTCAGTTTATCGAGGCACTGTTAAAAGGCATGTTGTAATCCACAGTACCAATGCACAGTAAAAATCTATACTACACATTGGTAAGCATGAAAATGTATGCTGCGGGTAAAAATAGAGTTGCTGCCAGAATTCCTACAATCCCGTCTGTCAAAATGGCATGTAATGATTAATTACAGTGAAATCCTGCTTGTGAGCGTCCATGCATTCATGCCTGCATACAATACATGCACACAGGCATGTCTGGGCACTACTGTATGATTCAGTGGTGCAGTAAGACTGATGACTGTTGCTGCACAGAGTCCTTGTGCTGCACCACATGGCTCCTCTCCTCCTCGATCTGTGCCAATTAGTCCTGTTCTCCTATGGACGGTTCATCC